>NC_072407.2:60387142-60718214 GCF_028858775.2 Pan troglodytes | reverse complement strand
AATTTTCAACCCAGAATTTCATATCCAGCCAAACTAAGCTTCATAAGTGAAGGAGAAATAAAATACTTTACAGACAAGCAAATGCTGAGAGATTTTGTCACCACCAGGCCTGCCCTAAAAGAGCTCCTGAAGGAAGCACTAAACATGGAAAGGAACAACCGGTACCAGCTGCTGCAAAATCATGCCAAAATGTAAAGACCATCGAGACTTGGAAGAAACTGCATCAACTAACGAGCAAAATAACCAGCTAACATCATAATGACAGGATCAAATTCACACATAACAATATTAACTTTAAATGTAAACGGACTAAATGCTCCAATTAAAAGACACAGACTGGCAAATTGGATAAAGAGTCAAGACCCATCAGTGTGCTGTATTCAGGAAACCCATCTCACGTGCAGAGACACACATAGGCTCAAAATAAAAGGATGGAGGAAGATCTACCAAGTAAATGGAAAACAAAAAAAGGCAGGGGTTGCAATCCTAGTCTCTGATAAAACAGACTTTAAACCAACAAAGATCAAAAGAGACAAAGAAGGCCATTACATGATGGTAAAGGGATCAATTCAACAAGAAGAGCTAACTATCCTAGATATATATGCACCCAATACAGGAGGACCAAGATTCATAAAGCAAGTCCTGAGTGACATACAAAGAGACTTAGACTCCCACACATAATAATGGGAGACTTTAACACCCCACTGTCAACATTACACAGATCAACGAGACAGAAAGTCAACAAGGATACCCAGGAATTCAACTCAGCTATGCACCAAGCGGACCTAATAGACATCTACAGAACTCTCCACCCCAAATCAATAGAATATACATTTTTTTCAGCACCACACCACACCTACTCCAAAATTGACCACATACTTGGAAGTAAAGCTCTCCTCAGCAAATGTAAAAGAACAGAAATTATAACAAACTATCTCTCAGACCACAGTGCAATCAAACTAGAACTCAGGATTAAGAATCTCACTCAAAACCACTCAACTGCATGGAAACTGAACAACCTGCTCCTGAGTGACTACTGGGTACATAACGAAATGAAGGCAGAAATAAAGATGTTCGTTGAAACCAATGAGAACAAAGACACAACATACCAGAAACTCTGGGGCGCATTCAAAGCAGTGTGTAGAGGGAAGTTTATAGCACTAAATGCCCACAACAGAAAGCAGGAAAGATCCAAAATTGACACCCTAACATCACAATTAAAAGAACTAGAAAAGCAAGAGCAAACACATTCAAAAGCTAGCAGAAGGCAAGAAATAACTATGATCACAGCAGAACTGAAGGAAATAGAGACACAAAAAACCCTTCAAAAAATTAATGAATCCAGGAGCTGGTTTTTTGAAAGGATCAACAAAATTGATAGACTGCTAGCAAGACTAATAAAGAAAAAAAGAGAGAAGAATCTAATAGACGCAATAAAAAATGATAAAGGGGATATCACCACCGATCCCACAGAAATACAAACTACCATCAGAGAATACTACAAACACCTCTATGCAAATAAACTAGAAAATCTAGAAGAAATGGATAAATTCCTCGACACATACACTGTCCCAAGACTAAACCAGGAAGAAGTTGAATCTCTGAATAGACCAATAACGGGATCTGAAAGTGTGGCAATAATCAATAGCTTACCAACCAAAAAGAGTCCAGGACCAGATGGATTCACAGCCGAATTCTACCAGAGGTACAAGGAGGAACTGGTACCATTCCTTCTGAAACTATTCCAATCAATAGAAAAAGAGGGAATCCTCCCTAACTCATTTTATGAGGCCAGCATCATTCTGATACCAAAGCCAGGCAGAGACACAACAAAAAAAGAGAATTTTAGACCAATATCCTTGATGAACATTGATGCAAAAATCCTCAATAAAATATTGGCAAAACGAATCCAGCAGCACATCCAAAAGCTTATCCACCATGATCAAGTGGGCTTCATCCCTGGGATGCAAGGCTGGTTCAATATACGCAAATCAATAAATGTAATCCAGCATAAAAACAGAGCCAAAGACAAAAACCACATGATTATCTCAATAGATGCAGAAAAAGCCTTTGACAAAATTCAACAACCATTCATGCTAAAAACTCTCAATAAATTAGTTATTGATGGGATGTATTTCAAAATAATAAGAGCTATCTATGACAAACCCACAGCCAATACCATACTGAATGGGCAAAAAATGGAAGCATTCCCTTTGAAAACTGGCACAAGACAGGGATGCCCTCTCTCACCACTCCTATTCAACATAGTGGTGGAAGTTCTGGCCAGGGCAATTAGGCAGGAGAAGGAAATAAAGGGTATTCAATTAGGAAAAGAGGAAGTCAAATTGTCCCTGTTTGCAGACGACATGATTGTATATCTAGAAAACCCCATTGTCTCAGCCCAGAATCTCCTTAAGCTGATAAGCAACTTCAGCAAAGTCTCAGGATACAAAATCAATGTAAAAAATCACAAGCATTCTTATACACCAACAACAGACAAACAGAGAGCCAAATCATGAGTGAACTCCCATTCACAATTGCTTCAAAGAGAATAAAATACCTAGGAATCCAACTTACAAGGGATGTGAAGGACCTCTTCAAGGAGAACTACAAACCACTGCTCAAGGAAATAAAAGAGGATACAAACAAATGGAAGAACATTCCATGCTCATGGGTAGGAAGAATCAATATCATGAAAATGGCCATACTGCCCAAGGTAATTTACAGTTTCAATGCCATCCCCATCAAGCTACCAATGCCTTTCTTCAGAGAATTGGAAAAAACTACTTTAAAGTTCATATGGAACCAAAAAAGAGCCCGCATCGCCAAGTCAATCCTAAGCCAAAAGAACAAAGCTGGAGGCATCACACTACCTGACTTCAAACTATACTACAAGCCTGCAGTAACCAAAACAGCATGGTACTGCTACCAAAACAGAGATATAGATCAATAGAACAGAACAGAGCCCTCAGAAATAACGCCACATATCTACAACTATCCGATCTTTGACAAACCTGAGAAAAACAAGCAATGGGGAAAGGATTCCCTATTTAATAAATGGTGCTGGGAAAACTGGCTAGTCATATGTAGAAAGCTGAAACTGGATGCCTTCCTTACACCTTATACAAAAATCAATTCGAGATGGATTAAAGACTTACATGTTAGACCTAAAACCATAAAAACCCTAGAAGAAAACCTAGGCATTACCATTCAGGACATAGGCATGGGCAAGGACTTCATGTCTAAAACACCAAAAGCAATGGCAACAAAAGCCAAAATTGACAAATGGGATCTAATTAAACTAAAGAGCTTCTGCACAGCAAAATAAACTACCATCAGAGTGAACAGGCAACCTACAAAATGGGAGAAAATTTTCACAACCTACTCATCTGACAAAGGGCTAATATCCAGAATCTACAATGAACTCAAACAAATTTACAAGAAAAAAACAAACAACCCCATCAAAAAGTGGGCAAAGGACATGAACAGACACTTCTCAAAAGAAGACATTTATGCAGCCAAAAAACACATGAAAAAATGCTCATCATCACTGGCCATCAGAGAAATGCAAATCAAAACCACAATGAGATACCATCTCACACCAGGTAGAATGGCAATCATTAAAAAGTCAGGAAACAGCAGGTGCTGGAGAGGATGTGGAGAAATAGGAACACTTTTACACCATTGGTGGGACTGTAAACTAGTTCAACCATTGTGGTAGTCAGTGTGGCAATTCCTCAGGGATCTAGAACTGGAAATACCATTTGACCCAGCCATCCCATTACTGGATATATACCCAAAGGACTATAAATCATGCTGCTATAAAGACACATGCACATGTATGTTTATTGTGGCATTATTCACAATAGCAAAGACTTGGAACCAGCCCAAATGTCCAACAATGATAGACTGGATTAAGAAAATGTGGCACATATACACCATGGAATACTATGCAGCCATAAAAAATGATGAGTTCATGTCCTTTGTAGGGACATGGATGAAATTGGAAATCATCATTCTCAGTAAACTATCGCAAGAACAGAAAACCAAACACCGCATATTCTCACTCATAGGTGGGAATTGAACAATGAAAACACATGGACACAGGAAGAGGAACATCACACTCTGGGGACTGTTGTGGGGTGGGGGGAGGGGGGAGGGATAGCATTGGGAGATGTACCTAATGCTAGATGACGAGTTAGTGGGTGCAGTGCACCAGCATGGCACATGTATACATATGTAACTAACCTGCCCAATGTGCACATGTACCCTAAAACTTAAAGTATAATAAAAAATAAAAAAACAAGAAAAAAAAAGATTGCATTACTTTGAGCAAGTTAAACTATTTATTTCTCAGTTTTCTTTTTCAGGAAATATGATAATATTAGTTCTCCTAATTCTACAATTGTTGAGATAGTCAAATGGAATATCAACATAAGATTTCACCATAATCTGGAAGACCATACTAATATTTTTTTAAAAAGAGAGACAGAAGGAATGGTGATTAATAGATGAGGAAGAAATCAGGCTTACAATCCAGTTTTAAACTGCAGTGAAATAGAGATGTGCAAAATTACATAAGGCAGAACTAACTATTGGAATGAGGAGACCTAATCTCATGTGCTAATTCTGTCACTAAAAACATCTGGTCATTGGACACACAGTTTATAAACTATATTATGGACCGACTGATGGTCTGCAGGGTAGATGTGATTAACATCTATCACACAGTTCTGAGCAAATAAGAAAACACTTCTGTCTCCTTGGGAATGGAGAATAAGAATATTCTGAACTTAAACATAATATTTATCAGTTTAGATATCTATCTGGTCAGGAAATGTATCTCTTGCATTAATGTAAACCTTGCAATTAGCATGCAACATGGTGCTCCATTCGAAATTAGAGCTTGTAGAGAGAAAGAAGAAATGAACACATCCAGAGATTTATGTTGATTTGTCAATTGGTTGGTATTACTGAAGAGTCATTTTCCTTTTTAACTTTTTGAAAATTTTTTTAAGGGTTGGAAGTAGTTATAAACATTTGTGGATCCAGTTATTATCATTTAACTGAGATCCAGAAATGTAGGTTATTTGCATGAAGCCAAGAAAACTGGTAAGTATATTTGATTCCTAATTTCATGCTATTCCATTCTTCACATTGACTTACAAAGATAGATTTAATTACTCCATCAGGCAGTCAGTCAATTAAATAAATTACTATCTTGTGCCCAGTTTAGATTGAATGTAAAAGATTTAAAGGAATTTTTCTTTGTGATGAAGAGTTAAGGCTTTAATTCAAAGTGACTTGGTTTTATATTTCACCTGTTTCAATTAATTAGTCTGATGATCTTGTATGAATCTTCCTTTTCTGTGCCTTAGTTCAGTAATCTATGAAATTAGGAGTTCGGGATGGATTATCTCCAAAATCATTTTATTAAGAATGCTCTATGAATTATTGTAATTTAAAGTTGCATTTTGTGGTCATGGGCATGTTTTAGATCCGGGACTCCTGGAAACAAGTAATTACAATACTGGAATAAAGCAAAAAATGGCATGCTGATTGATCTCAGTAGTCCTCCCTCCATTTATCATTCTGATTCTGCCTTTTCATTTCTACAGGGCAGCTACATAATTCCCAATGGAGAACAACACAGAGGTGACTGAATTCATTCTTGTGGGGTTAACTGATGACCCAGAACTGCAGATCTCACTCTTCATAGTCTTCCTTTTCATCTACCTCATCACTCTGGTTGGGAACCTGGGGATGATTGAATTGATTCTACTGGACTCCTGTCTCCACACCCCCATGTACTTCTTCCTCAGTAACCTCTCCCTGGTGGACTTTGGTTATTCCTCAGCTGTCACTCCCAAGGTGATGGTGGGGTTTCTCACAGGAGACAAATTCATATTATATAATGCTTGTGCCACACAATTCTTCTTCTTTGTAGCCTTTATCACTGCAGAAAGTTTCCTCCTGGCATCAATGGCCTATGACCGCTATGCAGTATTGTGTAAACCCCTGCATTACACCACCACCATGACAACAAATGTATGTGCTCGCCTGGCCATAGGCTCCTACGTCTGTGGTTTCCTGAATGCATCCATTCATACTGGGAACACTTTCAGGCTCTCCTTCTGTAGATCCAATGTAGTTGAACACTTTTTCTGTGATGCTCCTCCTCTCTTGGCTCTCTCATGTTCAGACAACTACATCAGTGAGATGGTTATTTTTTTTTTGTGGTGGGATTCAATGACCTCTTTTCTATCCTGGTAATTTTGATCTCCTACTTATTTATATTTATCACCATCCTGAAGTTGCGCTCATCTGAAGGACGCCAGAAGGCCTTTTCTACTTGTGCTTCCCACCTTACTGCAGTTTCCATCTTTTATGGGACAGGAATCTTTATGTACTTAC
Source organism: Pan troglodytes (assembly GCF_028858775.2). Classification (NCBI taxonomy): domain Eukaryota; kingdom Metazoa; phylum Chordata; class Mammalia; order Primates; family Hominidae; genus Pan; species Pan troglodytes. Next base: position 60,711,800 of record NC_072407.2, on the reverse strand, counting down.
GACCTAACTCCAGCCATTTCATGGGCACTGACAAAATGGCATCTGTGTTCTATGCCATAGTCATTCCCATGTTGAATCCACTGGTCTACAGCCTGAGGAACAAAGAGGTTAAGAGTGCCTTTAAAAAGACTGTAGGGAAGGCAAAGGCCTCTATCGGATTCATATTTTAATTATAAAGAATTCACAGTAAGATAATTTTTTCCACCTCATATTAATCTTTGTCTACCAAGTCCAATATTTGGGCTTCCTCATGGACAGTTTCTATTGACTGTTTTCTTAAACATATGAATTGGCCATACTTTCTTCATTCTTTAAGTGACACTTTTTTTGTTGTTAAAATCTGGACATTTTAAATAATAAAAAATAGCATACTCTAAAAATTAGATCTCTCCTCCCATCTAGGCTTTGTTTTTGTTGTGGTGCTTTTGTTTGTTTAGTGATTTTCCTGAGTTACTTATGTTAATTCTGCATTTCTTGTTGTGTGTGGCCACTGAAATTTCTACTCAGTTAGGTTAGTGGTCAACTAACAATTGGATAGAGTTTTTTAAGTGCTTTAAATTGCTAATTCTCTGAAGCCTTATGCATGGGCTTTGCATGTGTGTGTTGGAGCATGTTTTCAGTGTTCCAGCAGTTTAAATTCTGCCTTTAATCTTCATGTCCTCTGTGCAGAGCCTCAAGGTCAGCAACAAATGAAACATTAGGTCCTCTCAGGTCTTTCCTGTGCATACATAAGGCCTTGCCCATATGCATGATTTTTGTAATCCCCAGGAATACATGGGAGCTTTTCAAAGCCCTCTATGGATTTCTAAAGCCGTCATCAATTTTTTTTTAAGAGTTTGGTTAGATTATTGTATGCTCCAACTGATATTTACATTTTCAGGCAATTGCAATGTTAAACAATTGCTGCTCAACACTTTGACAAACACTCTAGGAATACAACTTTTTCACTGAGTGAACTGAGTCTGGTGAAATAGAGACAAAATTGTGAATGGAGTTTTCCTAGGAAGCTGCCAAATAGGTGAAACAGTGACAATTCCCTGGGAAGCAGGCCCATTAGCAATCTCCAACACACTTTGTTCACTTCAGTGGTTGTTAGGCCAATGTTTTTTTCAGCTACCATAGTTCCATGTGTGCTGGTTTTCAAGGTTACCACAGAGCTGGTGGATAAAGCAAGCTAACATGCCACAAAACTCACCATTGATACTGAGATTCAGTCACTGTTTTTGAATGAATACTCCTTGAATTGTTGCATGTCCTTGGTTAGTTTCTAGAGTTTCAAACATTTCTATTATACACAGTTTTGCCTGTGTTATAATTGCTTTTATGGAAGAGCAGATTTTTGGAGGTCCTTGCTTTGTCATTCTGGAAATATTTATTCTATCCTTTAAATTTTTATTTATTTATTTTTTATTTTTGATACAGAGTCTCGCTCTGTTGCCCAGGGAAAAGTGCAGTGGCACCATCTCAGCTCACTGAAACCTTCACCTCCTGGCTTCAAGCTATTCTCATGCCTCAGCCGCCTGAGTAACTGGAATTACAGGCACGCACCACCATGCCTGGCTAAATTTTTGTATAATATTTTTAGTAGAGATGGTGTTTCACCACGTTGGCCAGGCTGGTCTTGAATTCCTGGCCTCAAGTGATCTGCCTGCCTTGGCCTCCCAAAGTGCTGGGATTACAGGCATGAGCCACCATGCCTGGCCTTATTCTATCCTTTTAAATTTAAGTTTCCTCTGTTATAATCCTCTCTGAGAAAATTGTTTTTTTTTTTTATAATATATATTATAATTTATAATTATATATTTATCTGTGAGTTTAAGTTTTTAATGTCTCCCCATTAGACCAAAGTCTATTTATGCACGGACTTTTTTTTTTTGCTGTGTATACTGTGGATTTAACAAAATGACTAACACCTATACGTGTCATATTCAGATTGCTGAAAACCAAATATAAGAAGAAAATTATAAATACATTCAGAGGAAAAAAGACACATTACATACAGAGGATCAAAAACAAGATTCACCGCAGATTTCTCATCAGAAACAGTGCATGCCAGAAAACATCTGTCAAATGCTGAAATAATAAAGAAACCCTGTTAAACCAAGTGAATATATTCAAAAATAAAAGAGAAATAAAGACATTTTTCAGACACACATGCTGAAAGTTCATTGTTAGCAGCCCTTCACTGCAAGAAATATTGAAGGAATTTCTTCAGGCATAAGAAATATGATGCCAATTGGTAATTTACATTGGTGCAAAGAAAGGAAGAGGACTGAAAATGAGATAAATGAAGACAGACAGACATAAGACCTACTCTTTTTGTATTTTTAATTGTTTAAAAGATGATTGTCTAAATCATAAATAGTAGGAATATACTGTATATTTATTTATAGAAAACATAAAAGGAAAATGTGTAACAATAATATAAAGTATTAAAGTGCATAATTGGCAGTATAAGTTTGCAACATCCTTAAACTACTCGTAAAATGGCACAGTATTACAAAGAAGCATATTTTCATAAATTCTAAACATATATTGTAAACTCTAGGGCAATAACTAAAACAATTTTTAAGAGAGGTATTTAATAATAAGTTAATAGTGGAGATAAAACGGAATCATAAAGATAGTTAATAATTTAAAAAGGAAAAGAAGACAAAAGAAACAAAGAAAAGATGGAAAAAATAGAAAAAATCTAGGAAGAGTGTAGGTTTTTTTGTTTGTTTGCTTGTTTTGTTTTTGTTTTTTGAACAGAACCATGCTCTGTCACCCAGGCTGGAGTGCAATGGTGCGAGCTCAGTTCATGGTAACCTTCGCCTCCCAGGTTCAATAGATTCTCCTGCTTCAGCCTCCCAAGTAGCTGGGATTACAGGTGTGGATCACCATGCCTGGTTAAGTTTTGCATTTTTAGTAGAGACAGGGTTTCACCATGATGGTCAGGCTGGTCTTGAACTCCTAGCCTCAAGTGATTCACCTGCCTCGGCCTCCCAGAGTGCTGAGATTACAGGCGTGAGCCACCCACTCCTGGCCTGATGTTAGATTTTAATTCATTGTGTCAATGAGTACATTAAATATAGTGTAAACTTAGCAAATTGAAAAAGAATGTTAGATAATTTTTTTTAAAAAAAAAAGACCCACTGCATGCCACTTACAAGAAATTTACTTTAAATATGAAGGCATAAAATTAGTGTACTTGAAATAAGCCACTGGTATACTTGAGCTTGTTTTTTTTTGTCATTTTCCAGTATAATAACCTACTATTATGAATTGGTATTTAATAAGAAAGCCTGAGAACTGAGCCAAATATGCTCCTCTTTCATGGCTTTTCTTTTTATTTTCTTTCCCAGCGAATTGAGTTGGAATTCCTCTACTGAACATAGTTGATAAAACATCATGGCCAGTGCATAAGTAAGTCGAGATAATGTGAGTAAGCAGAGACAAAGAAGGATGTCTGTTTTCCCCCATATTTAAGACATGGCATTATAATGTCATCTCTTTGATGTTTGGTATGTGGTGCCAAGGAGTCTAGTCATGGCCTGCTTGGGAGTTTAAGAGTTATGACAAGGCATTTCATAACATAAAGCAGAAGTGGCAGTGGAACCTGATAAGTTTCTCTCCACCATCACTATCACTGCCTATCATGAATGTGGGTGGTATGTGGGAGAGAGAGGTGACAACCTTGGATGTACACAACAGAAATCAACTCTGGCTAACTTAAACAAAAAAGAATTTATTTGAAGAATAATGGTGTGCTCCCAGAACCAAGGAGAAAGTTGGATAATTAAACTGGAAATAATTAAAGGAAGCGAGAATGCAGAAACCAGAGGCAAGATCAAACCACTGGAACAGTTTGGTTAAAACAATTCTTCCAGCAAGTTGACCACTTCCATCCTTTTACACTAGTACCTTTGGTCACCACTATCAGTGGTGCTTTTAGACTTTTGCTAATGCCACAAGCCACAGTATGCAGTACAAATAAATTCTAACTATCCTGACTTCTGGGTGTTACTCACTGCATGCTGTTGACTGAGACAAGTTTGCTGGCAGCTAAGCTGTGAGCATGGTAAGCAGAATTTCAAACAGAACTGTTCTCATTTATATAGCATCCTCGTACAGTTGCACTGTTCTTTGTGTTTTACATATCATAACTCATTTGATCCTGACAACTCCATGGCAAGGTAGTATTGTTATTATTATCATTTTATTAATGAGGAAAGTATGACTTAATAACATTAAGACATTTGCCCATGTTCCAGGACAATTTAGGCAGAACCAGGATTTGAATCCATGTCATCCTGAAAATTGTTTTTTTGTTTGTCTCTTTGTTTCTGTTTGGTTTTTTGTTTTGTTTTGTTTTTGAGATTGGGTCCTGCTCTGTTGCTTAGGTTGGAGTGCAGTTGCCATCTCAGCTCACTGCAGCCTATGCTTCTCAGGTTCAAGCAATTCTCCTGCCTCAGCCTTCCGAGTAGCTGGGACTACAGGCAGGTGCCACCACTCCTGGCTAATTTTTGTATTTTTAGTAGAGACAGGTTTTCACCATGTTGGCCAGGCTGGTCTTGAACTCCTGACCTCAAGTGATCCGCCCACCTCAGCCTCCCAAAGTGCTGGGATTACAGGCATGAGCCACTGTGCCCAGCTGAACACTATTATACAGTTTTCCACCAGGTTTCACATAGTAGGAAACTATAAAACAGTTCTTGAACAGTGTTACACAGTCTTCCACCAACTTTCACGTAGCAGGAAACTATAAAAAATAGGAAGACTTGGGGTAAAGGACTTCCAGAAAAAAATGTTATATGTCTGTTTCTGGTGGCCTTGTTATAGACTATCTCTGCATAAAAATACATCTGGAAAGTTTTTGATGAGTCCTAGGGTTTTTCAACTTTATATCTCAGTGGATAAATTCAGTACGCTACAGATAAAAGTGTTTCCCAATTTGCTTTGTCAGCTTAAACAGTGTACATTTTAATTCTCTTCTGTTTTATTTTTAGCTTGTTAATTATTTAAAACAACTCCAACCTCATAATTATGTTGCAAGATATTTGGAATTAACTCGTCGTGGCTTCCAATGTCCCTAAGGGATATATTATGTATTTTGGAGATAATGAACACTCTTAGAAATGAATGGAGGCTCTTTCATAAAAAAGTATGACTTTATAATTTTTTTATAGCTAGTGTGTTTGTTGACAGTTTAGTATGTACCGGGCTCTGTTTTAAGCACTTTATTAATTTGTGTGCTCCTACCAACCATATGCATTAAGCACTACCATCATCTTCATTTTATTTTTATTTGTATAAATTTAATGAATACAAGTAGAATTTTGTTATATGGATATATTGTGTAGTGTTGAAGTCTGGGCTTTTGAAGTAACCATCACCTGAATAATGCAATTGTATTCATCAAGAAATTTTTCATTTGTCACCTCCCTCTCCCCTCCCCCTCCCCCTCCCCCCTCCCCCCCACTTCCTACCCTTCTGAGTCTGCATTGTCTATTATTTCACACTGTATGTTCATGTGTACACATTATTTCACTTCCTCTTATAAGTAAGAACATGTGGTATTTGACTTTCTGTGTTATTTCTCTAAAGACAACAGCTTCAAGTTCCATCCATGTTGTTGCAAAAGACATGATTTTATTCTTTTTTATGGTTGAGTGGTATTCCATGGTGTGAGTGTATATATATGTGTGTGTTTATACATATACATATGTGATATATATATATATATAACATTTTCTTTATCCCATCGTCTATTGATGGACACTTATGTTGAGTCCATATCTTGGTTATTGTGAATAGTGCTTTGATAAAAATACAAGTGCAGGTATATTTTTTATATAAAGATTTTTTTCCTTTGGATAGATAGCTAGTAGTGGGATTGCTGGATTGAATGGTAGTTCTATTTTTAGTTATTTGAGAAATCTCCACATTGTTTTCCATAATGCTTGTACTAATTTACATTTCCACCAACAGTGTATAACTGTTTTTTTTCTACAGCCTCACCCAAATCTGTTATTTTTTGACTTTTTAAACAATAGCAATTCTGCCTGGTATAAAATGATATCTCATTGTGATTTTAATTTGCATCTCTATGATGATTAGTGATGTTGAATATTTTTCATGTGCTTGTGGGCAATTTCTATGTCTTCTTTTGAAAAATATCTCTTTATGTCCTTTGTCCACTTTTTAATGTTTTTTCTTACTGTTCTTGTTATTGTTTACTTATTTGAATCCTTTATAGTTTCTAGATTAAAATTAGTCCCTTCTTGGATGCATAGTTTGAAAATATTTTCTCTCATTGTGCAGGTTTTCTCTTCACTCTATTCAGCTGTGCAGAAGCCTTTCAGTTTAATCAAGTCATATTTGTCTATTTTTATTTTAGCTGCCTGTGCTTTTGAGGTTTTCATGAATCCTTTGCCTAGCCCAATGTCTAGAAGAGTTTTCCCTAGGTTTTATTCTAGTATTTCTACAATTTCAGGTCTTATAGTTAAGTCTTTAATCTAACTTGAGTTGATTTTTTGTATATGGTGAGAGATAGGAGTCAGTTTCATTCTTCTGCAAAGGAAAATTCTATTTTTCCAGCACCATTTATTGAAAAGTGTATCCTTTCTCAAATGCATGTTTTGTCAACGTTGTCAAAGATCTGTTGGTTGTAGGTATGTAGCTTTATTTTTTGTTCCTATATTCTGTTCCATTCATCTATGTGTCTACTTAGAAACCAGTACCATGCCGTTTTGGTTTCTACAGGCTTGCAGTATAACTTCAAGTCAGATGATGTGATGACACCAGCTTTGTTCTTTTAGCTTAGCATTATTTTGGCTATTTGAGCTCCTTTTTTGATTCCATATGAATCTTATGACTGTATTTTTCTAATTCTGTGAAAAATTACATTAGTATTTTGGTAGAAAATGCATTGAATCTGTAGATTCCTTTGGACAGTATGGTCATTTTTATCATATTGATTCTTCCAATTCAGGAGCATGGAACGTTTTTCCATTTGTTTGTGTCATCTATAATTTCTTTCATGAATGTTTTGTAGTTTACATTGTAGAGGTGTTTTACCTCTTTGTTTAAATATATTTCTAGGTATTTTTTTGCACATATTGTAAATTGATTGATGTCTTGATTTGATTCTCAGCTCAATTCAAGCTGAGAATCAAGCTTACAAATGAATTAAGTAAAGTTTAAGGTTGTATAATCAACGTACAAAATTCAGTAGCATTTCTATACAAATGCTACTCATTTTGAAATGCTACTGAATTTTGTATGTCGATTATATAGAAATGCTACTGAATTTTTTATGTTGATTATATAACCCTAAACTTTACTTAATTCATTTATCGGATCTAAGAATTATTTGGAGGATTCTGTGAGATTTTTTACGTATAAATCGTATCATCAGCAAACAGATAATTTGACTTTCTCTTTTCTAGTTTGAATGCATTTAATATTTATTCTTGCATGATTTCTCTGGCTATGACTTCCAGGGTTATGTTGAATTGGAGTGACGAAAATGGTCATCCTTGTCTTGTTCCAATTCTTAGGGAGAATGAGTTCAAGTTTTCTCCATTCAGTATGCTGTTGGCTATGTGTTTTTCATGTATAGCTTTTATTATTTTGAGGTATGTTCCTTCTATGTCTGATTTTTTGAAAGTTTTTATCATAAAAGGATGCTGAATTTTATCAAATGCCTTTTCTGCGTTTATTTATAGGATCATATGGTTTTTGTTTTTAAATTCTGCTTATGTAATTAATCACATCTATTGATTTGTGTATGTTGAACCATCCTTGCATCCCTGAATAAAACCTACTGGATTGTGGTATATTATCTTCTTGATATGCTGTTATACATATATCTCAATATATGTGCAAAATCCTTACATACAAAATCCTTAACAAAATGCTAGCAAATCATGTATACTTTTGAGGATTTTTGCATCTATGTTTATCAGGGATTGGTCTGTAGTCTTCCATTTTTATATCCTTGCCAGCTTTGATATCAGACTCATACTAGCTTTGTAGAATGAGTTAGGGAAGATTCTCTCCTCTCTGATTTCTCAGAAGAGTTTCAAAAGATTGCTATTATTTCTTTTTACCTTTGGTAGAATTCGGTTGTGAATTTATCTGGTCCTGAGCTTTTTTGTTGGTGTTCATGGGAAGTTTTTTATTACTGATTTAATCACTCATTATTGCTCTGTTCAAGATTTTTCTCTCCCATTCAATCTTAGGAGGTTATTTGTTTCCAGGAATTTATTCATGTTCTCCAGGTTTCTAGTTTGTGAGTGCAAAGTTGTTCATAGCAGCCTCTGATGATCTCTGGTATCAGCTATGGTATTAGCTGTAATGTATTCTTTTTTATTTTGGATTATGTTTATTTGGATCTCTTCTCCTGTTTTTCTTAGGTAGTTTAGCTAGTGGTTTGTCTATTTTATTTGTTTTTGTCCCGATTTCATTTAGTTCTACCCTGATCTCTGTTATTTGTTTTATTCTGGTAGCTTTGGATTTTGTTTGTTCTTGTTTTACTAATTCCATGAGGTACAATGTTATGTTGCTAATTTGTGATCTTTCTATTTTTTGATGTAGGCATTTAATACTATAAACTTCTCTCTTATCACTGCTTTTGCTGTTTTCAATATGTTTTGTGTTTCCATTTTTATTTATTCCAAAAATTTTTAATTTATGACTTAATTTAGTAAACAACCTAAATATTGTTTAGGAATATATTGTTTACTTTCCATGTATTTGTAGAGTTTCCAGAGTTCCTCTTGGTATTGATTTCTAGTTGTATTTGGCTATGCTCTGAGAAGACACTTGGTATAATTTCAACTTTTAAAAAGTTGAATACTATATTGAGACTTGTTTTGTGACATATCTTGGAGAATGTACCACGTGCCCATGAAAAAACTACATTTTACTTTTGTTAGTTAGACTGATCTGTAAATGTTTGTGATGTTCATTTGGTCAAAAATTTAAGTCCAATGTTTCTTTGTTAATTTTATATTTTGATAACCTGTCTAGCGCTATCAGTGGGGTAAGTTCCCCATTTTTATTGCATTTCTGTATGTTTCTTTCTTTATGTCTAGTAATTTTTTTATGACTCTGGGTGCTGTTCCATTTTTAGGTGCACATATATTCAGAATTTTTATATGTTCTTGCTGATTTGATCTCTTTATCATTATATAATGGCCTTACTTGTATTTTTTATCATGGTTTATTGTAAGTCTGTTTTACCTGATATAAGTATAACTACTACTACCCACTTTTGGTTTTCATCTGTGTGGAATATATTTTCCACCTGTTTACCTTCAGTCTATAACTGTCTACCAACCAGTAAGGTGAGTTTCTTTTAAGTAGCATGTAGTTGCTTCATGTTTTTATCCATGTCATCAATGTATATCTTTTAAGTGGAAAATTTTAATTCATTTATTGTTAAGGTTAATATTGTCATGTGAGCTTTTGCTTCTGACATAACGTAGATTGTAATCTAGCTGTTTTGTAGATTCTTTGTTTCTTTTTTTCCTTTGTCTTTGTGCTTTAGTGGAGTTCTGTCATGTAGTCATTGGATTTCCTTTTTTTTCTTTTTGTAATTTTGTGTTTATATGATGGTGAATATTGACATTTTGTATCCACATTTAGAACTCCTGGAGAATTTCTTATAGGGCCAGTCTAGTGGTAATGAATTCCCTCAGCATTTGATTGTCTGAGAAGAACTTTATTTCTCCTCCATTTATGAAGCTTATTCTGAATAGGATATAAAATTGGTGGTTGACAGGGTTTTTTTTTTTTTTCCTTTAAGTACTTTAAAAATAGAATCTCTATTTTTTCTGGCTTGTAAGGTTTCTGCTTTTAAAGTCCACTATTAGTCTAATGTGTTTTCTTTATAGATGACTAGACACTTTTCTCATGCTGATTTTAGGATTTTTCTTTCATGTTGACTTTAGACAATCTGATGACTATATGTCATGTTGAGGTCCTTTTTGCAATGTATTTTCCTGTAGTTTGTTGGGCTTATTGTATCTGGATGTGTAAATCTCTTCCCAAACTCGGGAAACTTGTTGTCAATTATTTCCTTAAATAGGGTTTCTGAACTTTTTGCTTTTTCTTCTCCCTTGGAAATACTTATACTTCATATGTTTGGTTGCTTTATGTAGTCCCATACTTCTCAAAGGCTTTGTTTGTTCTTCTTTATTCTCCTTTCTTTATTTTTGTCTGATTGAATTAATTCAAAAGACCTGTCTTCGAATTTTGAGATTCTCTTCTCTGCTCGTTCTAGTCTATTCTTAAGGCTTTCCACTGTTCTTCATAATTCTTTCAGTGAAATTTTCATTTCCAGAAGTTGTTTGGTTCTTTAAGGTCTCTACCTTCTTGGTAAATTTCTAGCTCATATCAGGAATTGATTTTCTGATGTCTTTGCATTGGTATTCAGATTTCTCTTATGTCTTATAGAACTTCTTTAAAATCAGTATTTTGAATTCTTTATCTGACATTTTCAAGATTTCTTATTGGTTCAAATCCATTGCTAGAGAATTACTGTGCTCCTTTGGAGGTGTTATAGCACTTTGTTTTTCATACTTCCAGTATTATTATCCTGATTTCTTTGCATCTGGAGAATTAGTCACTTCTATTATTGAATTTACTTTCATTGGGGTGTGACTTATTTTTCTTGGGAATGTGACTATGATGTATGCTGAGTAGGGTTATTTGGCTTTGTTTCTGGCTGTCTAAACTGGTGTAGACTCTGTATGACTTTCTTGTTTGTAAATATCCTTAGTGTATTGGTTTGGGTGTCCCAGATAATGATTTGGGCTATGGAACACACAGTGGTCCTGGTTCCATGCTTTGTATCCAAGGCAAGAGGGCAAAGCTGGGCAGTGTTGGGTTGTGCAAGTCTGCACTTGAACCCCATGATGGCATGTACAAGTGCTGGCCCTTACAAGGTTCAGAGAGCAATCCTCAGACCTCTGAAGAAACGCTCCAGCAATAAGCAGAGCAACTGCTGCTATGCCAATGACCCCATGGGGGAAAGAGTGCATCCTAGGCTCCATGGCCTATCAAGGGGTAGTAAGACCCAGTTTGCTCTCACTCAACCCAGCAGGGCTCTTTCCCACAGCTGGACACTAGCAGTGCATTGGGACAGTTAGCCAACTCAAATGCACTTTGCCTTTAGAGTGTGAAAATGCCTCAGGCTGCAAAACTTGCTACCCTGGTCAAAACCACTCCTCTCAGACTCAAACCCTCCTGGTCTTGTCCTGCAAGATGGGTTCCCAATTCCATTGTCCACAGCTGAAGCCCATGCTATTCTTGCCTCTCCATTCTGGCCATGTGGATTCCTCCTCCAATCAAGGTAAGATCACAAATCTCTGGCTAACGACTCTACAAACCAGTGACTGCCACCAATGCTAGCTGGCAGGTTCCTGTGCAACCCACTATGAGTTAGCATCAGGAATGACCTCCTTCCATTGGTCCTTAAGTCTGAGAGTGCATGTGGGGTACTTCCCAGTGCTCTTCCTTCTCACAGTCCCTTGACTGTTCCCCAAGTCTGATCCAGGTTTTGGGAAACTCAAAAAATTCCCGATAGCCTAGGTTGCCTGGCTTCCTGGTGGGTATGTGTATTGTGGAGCACTCCCCCTCTCACATATGGAGGGATTGATTCACAGTTTTCCATTTGGGCTGCTGTCTGTCTTGTTTTCAGGAGTATCCAAAGTTTTCTTTCACTTTTATATTGAACAATCATGTTTCTTCTTGGATGCAAGTTCACGGTGTGAATCTCTACACACCACTTGCTATTTCCAAGTGAGCAAGGATTCTGGCAAAGCATCCATTCTACTATCTCAGAAAAAAAATACTCATCTCTGTTTTATTAATGAGAGAACTCAAGTGCATAAGTGTTTATACAACCTATAATCTCAATATGAACTTTGTGAAGTTATGCTGCCATCGGCCAACGAAACTTACATAACACTATAGCCTAGTTTCCATTATGCCACTCATGATTCTGTCTGATTTCTGCCAGGAAAGTTAATGATGAATCTTTTCTGAAGATGTTCGCATTACCAAGAAGAAATAACCCTGAGTAAAGTAAATACACTGGTGTTCTTCCTAAGAAAATGGAACCAGGCTTTCATACGTAGTTCAATTGTTGCTTCTCTAGATGATTGGAGTGAGAGACTCTGGTTATTCTCATGAGTAACTTGTCCCCTGAGAACTTTATGTATGTTCAAATTCCTCAATTATTGTTAGTTCCCAGTCATTGGTCTCTAACATCCCAACATGACTCTATTTAACATCATGTTAGAGGTTCCACCCTGTGTGTCACCTTTTGGTGATCATTTATTGATCTCAGTGTAAAAGGCTGTCCATTGTACTAAGTGGTCTTATTTCACACTGGTATATTACTCTGAGTCTGCAACAATGGCCAGGGATAAGACCCCCAGCTAAAAATGATGTTCATTGCAGATATGATGATCCCTTCTTACAGCTCCTTAGGACTTTACAGAGTGCATTCAGAGACTTCTATTTTTCCTCACAGCAGCAGCCCTGTGTGACAAGTTGGAGAATATTTTCTAATCTCCACCTAGTCATTACTTTTTCCTTAAATCTCCCTCCCTCTAGAGAACTTCAATATTTGTGACTAGACATTAAATAATAACTTCTTAAATAGGAGCTTTTCTTTCTTCTTTGAGTAGGACTTGCAATTTGAAGATACCAACTGAAAGTGTGTCATCTTCCTTGAAGAGCAAGGTAAGTTTCTAGCTCTGTTCTATGGTCTGTTTAGGTAGTAGTAATAGAATATGTGTTATATAAAAGTTCAAGGGCAAACATTTTCCCATTGAGTATTCAGAGTTTAGTATCCCAGCTTTTAATATTTTCATGCTATCACGCTATTTAGCCACAGTCCAGATGTTATAACAATCTCCATTAATTTGGAAAATGGTGATTTTATTCAAATAATAGAAGATGGTATTATTCTTATCATTTAAAATTCATATGCTTAGAGGGCAACAGACATTGGTGCCTATCGAAGGGTGGAGGATAGGAGGAGGGAGAGGATCAGAAAAAAAATAACTAATGGGTCCCGGGCTAATACCTGAGTGATGAAATAATCTGTATAACAAACCCCCATGATGCAAATTTACCTATGTAACAAGCCTGTACATGTATCCCTGAACTTAAAATAAAAGCAAAAAAACAAAAAACAAAACCCTTATACACACAAAAAATCCATGTGCTTAGAAGAACATTTAGAAAATGATGGGCACTCTAAATACTTATTGAGGCAATGAGTGAATGTATCTAAATGAATAAATGAATAAATAAATAAGTCAGCAAATGATCAGTGAGAACATTATAAAATACATGGTTCTGTGTTACTGAAGCACAGTCTCATGCCTAACTTTGCACAGGCTATTCAGAGGCTCTTGATTGAAGGCTTTAGATTTTTTAAAATAAGGAGTCCACACGATTTACATTGTGACCCATAATGTATGACTGCATGCATGTGTACACACGCACATACACACACAGCAAAATCAAAACTTACATGGAATCCTATTTTTCACCTACAATGCACCTTTACTTTCTATTTTTTTATGCTAAATGAGCTAATGTATGCAAAATACATAAAAGAGAATCTGCACATAGTGAGTGATTTATGTGTTAAAGGTCATTCCTAACAATAGCAGTTATATTTAATTTAGTTTATTGATGCTAGTGTTTTTTTATTCTGTCTTTCCTTGCCATAGAGAACTTGGAGCTTTTTTTGACCACTACCTGAGACATATTTTTTTTCTAATGTTATTTATGCATTATTTCATGACTGAATTTCCAATTTTAGACCTAGTATTCAGGATTGACTATCTCTTTTTTTCCAGGCACAAGGTAAACTTCTATGTTCCATATATACATTTAGTAAAAGAGGGAATTTGTGCAAAAGCAGTGGGACAGCTATAGATACTATATTATTTCAGAACAGAAGTAGATGCTTTAAATATTTTTTTTCTAAAAACATATGCTGAGGCTGGAGTATAGAGATGTCAAAACTTCCATTGGTAGGGTGTTCAGTGATACTTGTGAAATATCATACTGCTTCCCTAAAGAAGATGAAAAAAATGAGATAGATGATGCTCTGATTAAGTAGGTGATAATTTCGTCTTATTCACTATTGGTTAGGCTTCTACTTGAAGTAAAACAAACAAAAATAACAGAAGTGTGAATTGACAGCTCTTCAAACTACAAAAGGATCTAAGTAAGTTAGCAAGATGCACATAGAATTGTAACCTTTCCCCCATAATCTCATCCTTATTATGACTAGCAATCTAATGCTCATTGTGAAGTAGCTAAAAGCACAAATTTTGATTAGGTTGAAACTTGGTTTCAATTGTGAATCTTGACTGTTCTCCATACTAGTTGTATAATTGTAGAATATCACAAAACTTTTCAAATATCAACTTCTTATAATGGTAAAATAGTAATAACAATAATACTTATCACACACAAACACACACATGTAAACGTTTATATAAAAAGTTCTTAACATCTGTTGTAGAACATAGTATATTCTAAAAGTGATTATGTGATTTAAGTTTGGCAAACATAATGCTTTCATGGGCTAAACTTATGCAGTGTGGAAAGACAGTAGGCAGTAGTAGTTAGCAGATGAATAGTAGTTAGAGGATGAATGCCCTTTCTAATTTAAAACACTATTCATATGCAAGAACTGATCTAAATAATAATTTTACAGCTTACAACCTGCCACCAAAACAGATCTGCAGACTAAAGGAAACCCACGAACGATGCATTTTAAACTATAAGGGTCAACTAAGAGATGACATAAATGAAAGAAAAGCATGAGTTTAAGTAAAGGAGATGTTGCGAAACCAAGCTAAAATGTAAATTTCAAGGAAGAAATTAAACAGAAGAATGGTTCACATGGAATTCTGGAACAGTCAATCATTTGGGTGAAAAAAAAGACAGAATGAGAATTATTGGGAGGCACAGAAAAATCTCAGTAGCCCTGGTATGTGAGGAAAGACAAATTGAAGAAGGGGCTATAAGACTTCAAAATTTACCAACACACAAAGCCCTGCCATCCTCCTTTATGAAACTAACAGAGATCATCTTTCCATTCTAACGATAATATTATAGCTAGCTCTCATCAGGCTGTGCTAAACATTTAACATTTTGTTTATTGTTGTAAAAATGTATTATTTCATTGAATTTTCAAAATAATGCCTTGAGGTTGATCTCATTAATATTTTCATTCTGCAGATAAAATAAATAGGGTTCAGGGAAGTTAGTTTGGGACCAATGCTGCCTAGGCAGTAAATGGTAGGGCTGATAAGCACCTCTTCCCAGTCCCAAACTCTGTATCTGATGCTGCCTTCCCCTCAGAATTGCCTTTGCTAGTTGTACATTTCCCTACTTCTCCAGCTGTCCTGAGACCCTTAATGTGCATTTTCCTCTCAGTTACCTCACTGTGAAACCTGCCTAAGTTTGCACCAACAAAGACAATAAGTAATTGTAAATTGCTTCAAATTCAATCTAATTTAGATTCAATTTAGACCATTGAGCTTGAGAACGACTCTCCTGAGCCAGAAGATAGGTTTGACTATTAACACTTGTGTACATATGAATAAATGACTTAATCTTGTGAGCCTCACAAATTAAATAAATGTAATAACGAATCAATCTCATTATATTGTTGAGAGGAATCAATATACATACAAATTGCCTAGAGCGGTTCCCAGTATGTGAGCAACATAAATATATAAGTTTTACCAGATTAGGGAAAACTGAATTGGCAGAAAAATTAGTTCCAGATGAGTCATCTTGGACACATCATTAAATATACTACATAGCAGTTTATAAATTTATAAAATGGAAACATTGGGATATTATTTATAAAGATCCCCTGGATTCAGCAGATTACAACTCTGTAGATAATGCATTAAAGATTGTTATCAAGCCTATGCTTTAGATCTATAGAATTTTGAAGTACAAATTGTTGCTATAATTACATAATGCATATAGTATTTATACATTTCTAAATCTCTTTTTTTGTTTATCACTCTATTGCTTTATTTCTCATTGCTACAGGTCATCTTAAGATTCCCAGATAATACTGATGGAGAATTGTACGGAAGTGAACTACAGATCCCCCTCTTTACCTTGTTCACCTTCATCTACCTCCTCACTCTGTGTGGGAACCTGGGGATGATGTTGCTGATCCTGATGGACTCTTGTCTCCACACCCCCATGTACTTTTTCCTCAGTAACCTGTCTCTGGTGGACTTTGGATACTCCTCAGCTGTCACTCCCAAGGTCATGGCTGGGTTCCTTAGAGGAGACAAGGTCATCTCCTACAATGCATGTGCTGTTCAGATGTTCTTCTTTGTAGCCTTGGCCACGGTGGAAAATTACTTGTTGGCCTCAATGGCCTATGACCGCTATGCAGCAGTGTGCAAACCCCTACATTACACCACCACCATGACGGCCAGTGTAGGTGCCCATCTGGCCCTAGGCTCATATGTCTGTGGCTTCCTAAATGCCTCATTCCACATTGGGGGCATATTCAGTCTCTCTTTCTGTAAATCCAATCTGGTACATCACTTTTTCTGTGATGTTCCAGCAGTCATGGCTCTGTCTTGCTCTGATAAACACACTAGTGAGGTTAGTCTGATTTTTATGTCAAGCTTTAATATCTTTTTTGCTCTTCTAGTTATCTTTATCTCCTACTTGTTCATATTCATCACCATCTTGAAGATGCATTCAGCTAAGGGACACCAAAAAGCATTGTCCACCTGTGCCTCTCACTTCACTGCAGTCTCCATCTTCTATGGGACAGTAATCTTCATCTACTTGCAGCCCAGCTCCAGCCACTCCATGGACACAGACAAAATGGCATCTGTGTTCTATGCTATGATCATCCCCATGCTGAACCCTGTGGTCTACAGCCTGAGGAACAGAGAAGTCCAGAATGCATTCAAGAAAGTGTTGAGAAGGCAAAAATTTCTATAAGATTGGAATTTTAACATTGTTGTATACACAAAAATGTTGTTTCACTCATCTCAGACTTTCCTCATGCAATGAATTACATTTGAAACCCCACAATACATTTAAGTTCATGAGGTGATATTCTTACCTCTTTAGAAGTCAATTATTTAATAAAAATAAAATATTATCAGAAATGTAATACCTGAATGAGGAAGGCTAAAGGGAAATGTTAGAATTTTTGGAACTTGCTGGTCAAAACTTACTAATGACATCCGGTTTACTCACTTGTTCCCCTTGCATTTTTTCTACCTCATTCCAATGCAAACATACTTGTTAAACAGGGCACCAACAAGCCCACAAAAAAGTACATGTTTATGCCTCTTGTGGGCACATAGGCATTAGAAGGAGAAATGGAGTGTGGCTAGTTTTTATATAAAGGATGTAAGTAATTAATTTAGTATTATAGCATAAATTTATTTTTGAATAGACTTTAAGAACAGTTTTATGTTCACAGCAAAATGGAGAGGTAAATACAGAGATTTCCCATATACCTTCTGCCCCCACATACATATACCCTCCCTCATTGTCAATATCCTCCAACAGAGTGCTACATGTTTTACAATTGATGAACCTACATTGACACATCATTATCATCTCAAGACCATAATTTACATTAGGATTCACTCTTGCTGTTGTCCCTTCTATGGATTTGAATAAATGTATAATGACATGTATTTATCATTATAGTATCATATTGAGTAGTTTCACTGCTCTAAAGCTCTTCTATGCTCTACTTATTCATTCTTCCTTCTTCCCTAACCCCTGACAACTACTGATCTTTTTCTGTCTCCACAGTTTTGCTTTCTCCAGAATGTCATATGGTTGAAATCATATGGTATGTAACCTTTCCATATTGGCTTATTTCACATAGTAATATGCATCTGTTTTCTCCATAACTTTTCATGGCTTGATAGCTCATTTCATTTTAGCACCGAATATTGTCTATTGTCAAGTGGTATCACACTTTATTCATGTACCTACTGAAGGATATTTTGGTTGCTTCCCTAGTATTGGCAGTTATGAATAAAGCCGCTATAAACACCTGTGGTTTAACTGGTATTTTCTTTCTCCAACCTTGCTGGATGTTCTCCTGGTTTTCATTGCTTGCTTTTATCTTGTACTCATACTCTGAATATAGATGTTCTTCAATTCTCCATCCTGAGATGCTTATATTTTCAGGTTTTTATTAAACTTCTCACTGACATCTCAAACATAACATGTATAAAACTAAAATCTTGGTTTTATTCCCCAAATCTAGGTTCTGATTGTACTTAGAGTAAATTTTCTAACTGTGGCCTACAAAAGTTGCTTAACCTCTCTGCTGCCACTTCTTTCATTTTCTTCCAAATTTCTCCTTGCTCTCTATGATCCAGCAAATTAATCTTTGTTCATTTATTGAACACAAGAAGCACATTCACATTCACACTGCAGAATGCTGTCCATCTTGGCCTCTTTGCCTGCCATGTTCTTTCCTTATATGTCATTTTAAATACTATATACTCAGAGAGCCCAATTTAACTATGCATCTAAAATTATGATCTCCCATGTCCATTAGCCTCTATTTCAGCCTCATGGCTTCTTTTCTTTTAATTGTGATAAGAACTCTTATTATAAGATCTACTCTTTTAACAATTTTTAAGTGTACAATATAGTATTGTTAATTATAGGTACTATGTTGTAAGCAGATCTCTAAAACGTATTCATTTTTGATAACTGAAACTTTATACCCGTTTAACCGTAGCTTATCCCCTGTTTCCCCCACTCCCACCACAGTCCCTGACAGCCACCATTCCACTCTCTTTTTCTGTATGTCTGACTATTTTAAATACCTTATGTAAGTAGAATCATGCAGTATTTTGTCCTTCTATGACTCGCTTATTTCACTTAGCATATTGTCCTCCAGGATCATCCAACTTGTCAAATACAGCAGGATAGTCTTCCTTTTATTGAAATATAATAATTCTACATATTTTTGGGGCACAATGTGGTGTTTTGACAAATGTATACATTGTATATTGATGAAAATTAGCATATTAATCACCTTAAACATTTATCATTTCTTCGATGTAAGAACATTCAAAATCCCCTCTTCTAGATATTTGAAAATATATTATGCATTTTTATTAGCTAGACTCACCCTACTGCACAATAGAGTACGAGAACTAATTCTTATCTAATTGTAAGATTGTACCTGCTGACAAACCTCTCACCATCTCTTCCTCTCCACTATTCTCCCAAGTCGCTGCTAACCACTATTCTACTTTCAACTTATCTGAGATCAGTTTTTTCAGATTCTATATATAAGTGCGATGACGCAGTATTTGTCTTTCTGTGCCCAACATTTCACTTAACATAATGTGCTCCAGATTCATCCATGTTATTGCAAATGACAAGATTTCATCTTTTGTAAGGCTGAATAGTATTCTATTGTGTATATATACTGCAGTATCTTTATCCATTCATCTGTTGATGGGCATTTAGGTTGATTCCATATGTTGGCTATTATAAATAGTGCTGCAATAAACACTGGAGTCCAGATATTTTTTAGCACACTGATTTTATTTCCTTTGGATATATGCCCAGTAGTTGGATTGCTGGATCATGTGGTAGTTCTAGTTTTAATTTTTTGAGGAACCGCCATACTGTTTTCCATAATGACTCTACTAGCTTATATTCCCACCAACAGTGTATAAGAGTTCCCCTTTCTCCATATCTTTGCCACATTTATTATATTTTATCTTTTTGTTAATAGCTGTTTTAAAACTGGGGCAAGGTGATATCTCATTGTGGTTTTGATTTACATTTCTCTGGATATCAACCCCTTGTCGAATGTATACTTTTCAAATATTTTCTCTCATTTTATATGTTGTCTCTTTTTTCTGCTGATTGTTTCCTTTGCTGTGGCAAAGCTTTTTAGTTTGATGTGGTCCCATTTATTTATTTTTGCTTTTGTTGTTGTTGCTTTTGGGGTCTTCTCTAAAAATATCCTTGTGTGGATCAATGTCATGATACATTTTCCTATGTTTTCTTCTAGTAGTTTTATAATTTTGGGTATTACATTTAAGTCCTTAATTCATTTAGAGTTAATTTTTGTATATGGTGAGAGATAGAGTCTAGTTTTATTCTTTTTCATGTGGATATCTAGTTTTCCCAGCACCAATTATTGAAGAAGCTGTTTTTACCCCATTAAGTGCTCTTGACTCCTTTATTGAAAATCAATTGGCTGTAAATTCTTGAATTTATTTTTGGGCTCTCTATTTTGTTCTTTTGGTCTGTGTGTCTGTTTTTATACCAACACCATGCTGTTTTGGTTACTATAGCTTTACAGCACATTTAGGGGTCAGATAGAGTAAAGCCTCCAGCTTTTTCTTTTTTTGCTTAAGATTGTTTTGGCTATTTAGGGTATTTTATGGTTCCATATTGCCGAGACCAGCTTGGTCGAAGAGACCCTAACCCAGTGGCGCTAGAGGAATTAAGGACACATACACACAAACATAGAGGTGTGAAGTGGGAAATCAGGGGACTCACAGTCTTCAGAGCTGAGAGCCCCGAACAGAGATTTACCCATGTGTTTGTTAACAGCAAACCAGTCATTAGCACTGTTTCTATAGTTGTTAAATTAACTAAAAGTATCCCTTAAGGGAAACGAAGGGATGGGCCGAATTAATTGCAGCAGGAACACGCCCTTAAGACACAGATCACTCATGCTTTTCCTTGTGGCTCAAGAATGCCTTTAAGTGGTTTTCCACCCTGGGCGGGCCAGGTGTTCCTTGCCCTCATTCCCGTGAACCCACAACCTTCCAGCTTGGGCGTTATGGCCATTATGGACATGTTACATTGCTGCAGAGATTTTATTTATGGCCAATTTTGGGGCCAGTTTATGACCAGACTTTGGGGGGCTTGCTCCCAACACCATATGAATTTTTTGATTGCTTTTTTCTAACTCTGAAAAATAACATTGGTATTTTGATGGGGATTGCATTGAAACTGTAGACTGCTTTAAACACCATAATCACTTTAATGGATGATATTAATTCTTTCAACCCATGAGTATGGCATGTTTTTCCATTTGTGTTATCTATAATTTCTTTCATCACTGTTTTGTAGTTTTCCTTGTAGATATCCTTTACCTCCTTGGATAAATTTATTGCTAGGTCTTTTATTATTTTTTGTAGGTATTGTAAGTGGGATTGCTTTCTTTATTTCTCTCAGACAGTTTGATATTGATGTATGGAAACATTGCTAATTTTTGTATGTTGTCTTTTTATCTTGCAATTTTACTACATTTGTTTATTAGTTCTAACAGTTTTTTGGTGGAGTCTTTAGGATTTCCTGTATATAAGATAATGTCATCTGCAAACAGGAACAATTTGACTACCTCCTTTCTAATTTCACTACATTTTGTTCTTTCTCCTACCTAATTACTCTTGCTAAAACTTCCAGTACTATGCTCAATAGTAGTGGTGAAAGTGGGCATCCTTGTGTTGTTTGAGATCTTAGAGGAAGAGCTTTCAATTCTTTCCCATTCAATACAATGTTGGCTGTGGATTTACTGTATGTTGCCTTTATTATATGAAGGTTATAGTACTTCTAAACCTGATTTATTGAGGTTTTATCATGAAGGGATATTGAATTTTGTCAAATGCTTTTTCTGCATCTATTGAAATAATCATGTTTTTATCCTTTCTTTGTTAATGTGATGTATCACATTTATTGATTGGCATGTGTTAAACCATCCTTGTATCCCTGGTGTAAATCCCACTTGATCATGGTGAATGATCTTTTTAATGTGCTGTTGAACTTTTATTGCTAGCATTTTATTGAAAATTTTTGCATCTACACTCATCAGGGATATTGGCCTGTAGCTCTCTTTCTTTCTGTGTCCTTGTCTGGTTTTGGTTTTAGAGTAAT
Organism: Pan troglodytes; assembly: GCF_028858775.2. Classification (NCBI taxonomy): domain Eukaryota; kingdom Metazoa; phylum Chordata; class Mammalia; order Primates; family Hominidae; genus Pan; species Pan troglodytes. The sequence goes on along the minus strand of NC_072407.2, from coordinate 60,689,840 downwards.
TATCACCTCATAGCATGAGTTTGGAAGTGTTCCATTCTTTTCAATTATTTTCTATAGTTTGTGAAAAATTCTAAAGAACTTAATTTTTTTTGTAGAATTCAGCAGTGAAGCCATGAGGTCCGGCACTTTTCTTTGATTAGAGACTTTATTACTGATTCAGTTTCATTACTCATTGTTGGTCTGTTCAGACATTCTGTTTTTTAAATTCAATCTTAATAGGTTTTATATGTCCAGGAATTTATCTATTTATTCTAGGTTTTCCAATTTGTTGGGATATAATTGTCCACAGCAGTTTATCATCCTTCATATTTCTTTAGTATCAGTTGTAATGTCTTCTTTTTCATCTCTGATTTTGTTGGTTTGCTGATTATTCTGATTTGATTTTTCCACAGTGTACACATATATTGAAATATCATTCTTTACCCCTTAAATATATGTAATTATTGTTTTCCAATTAAAAATAAAATAAAATAATAAAAAAGCATACATCTTAAAACAAATGGAAACAAAACCACAAAACCACAACATAACAAAGCTGATGGGATGTAGCAAAAACAGTACTAAGAAGGAAGTTTATAACAATAAATGACTACATTAAAGAAGAAAGATTTCAAATAATCTAACTGTACACTTCAAGGAACTGGAAAAAATTAAACTAAAAATTAGAAGAAGGAAGGAAAAAATAAATATGAGAACAGAAAGAAACTAAAAAATAGAAAACTAACAGAAAAATCAGTGAAAGTAAGAGTTATTTGAAAAGATAAAATTGACAAATGCTTAGCTAGACTTAAGGAAAAAAGGTAAATTTTGATTCAAATTTTTAAAAATGAAAGATGTGAAATTATAACTGATGCCACCAAAGTAAAAAGGATTATTAAAGACTACTATGAACAATTTTTTACCAAGATTGGATAACCAAGAAGAAATGAATAAATTCCTAGATTCATAAAACATACCAAGACCAAATCACAAAAAAATACAAAGTCTGGAATGACCAATAATGAGTAAAGAGATTGAATCAGTAATCAAAAACCTTCCCTAAATTAAATCCCAGAATAGATGATTTCTTTTTATATATATATATATATTTTAATTATATTTTAAGTTCTAGGGTACATGTGCACAACATGCAGGTTTGTTACATATCTATACATGTGCCATGTTGGTGTGCTGCACCCATTAACTCATCATTTACATTAGGTGTATCTCCTAATGCTATCCCTCCCCCTTCCCCCAACCCCACAACAGGCCCCGGTGTGTGATGTTCCCCTGACTGTTTCCAAGTGTTCTCATTGTTCAATTCCCACCTATGAGTGAGAACATGTGGTGTTTGGTTTTTTGTCCTTGCGATCGTTTGCTGAGAATGATGGTTTCCAGCTTCATCCATGTCCCTACAAAGGACATGAACTCATCATTTTTTATGGCTGCATAGTATTCCATGGTGTATATGTGCCACATTTTCTTAATCCAGTCTATCATTGTTGGACATTTGGGCTGGTTCCGAGTCTTTGCTATTGTCAGTAGTGCTGCAATAAACATACGTGTGCATGTGTCTTTATAGCAGCATGATTTATAATCCTTTGGGTATATACCCAGTAATGGGGTGGCTGGGTCAAATGGTATTTCTAGTTCTAGATCCCTGAGGAATCTCCACACTGTCTTCCACAATGGTTGAACTAGTTTACAGTCCCACCAACAGTGTAAAAGTGTTCCTGTTTCTCCACATCCTCTCCAGCACCTGCTGTTTCCTGACTTTTTAATGATCGCCATTCTAACTGGTGTGAGATGATATCTCATTGTGGTTTTGATTTGCATTTCTCTGATGACCAGTGATGATGAGCATTTTTTCATGTGTCTTTTGGCTGCATAAATGTCTTCTTTTGAGAAGTCTCTGTTCATCTCCTTCGCCCACTTTTTGATGTGGTTGTTTGTTTTTTTCTTGTAAATTTGTTTGAGTTCATTGTAGATTCTGGATGTTAGCCCTTTGTCAGATGAGTAGATTGCAAAAATTTTCTCCCATTCTGTAGGTTGCCTGTTCAGTCTGATGGTAATTTCTTTTGCTGTGCAGAAGCTCTTTAGTTTAATTAGATCCCATTTGTCAATTTTGTCTTTTGTTGCCATTGCTTTTGGTGTTTTAGACATGAAGTCCTTGCCCATGCCTATGTCCTGAATGGTATTGCCTAGGTTTTCTTCTAGTGTTTTTATGGTTTTAGGTCTAACATGTAAGTCTTTAATCCATCTTGAATTAATTTTTGTATAAGGTGTAAGGAAGGGATCCAGTTTCAGCTTTCTACATATGGCTAGCCAGTTTTCCCAGCACCATTTATTAAATAGGGAATCCTTTCCCCATTGCTTGTTTTTCTCAGGTTTGTCAAAGATCAGATGGTTGTAGATGTGTGGTATTATTTCTGAGGGCTCTGTTCTGTTCCATTGGTCTATATCTCTGTTTTGGTACCAGTACCATGCTGTTTTGGTTACTATAGCCTTGTAGCATAGTTTGAAGTCAGGTAGCGTGATGCCTCCAGCTTTGTTCTTTTGGCTTAGGATTGACTTGGAGATGCGGGCTCTTTTTTGGTTCCATATGAACTTTAAAGTAGCTTTTTCCAGTTCTGTAAAGAAAGTCATTGGTAGCTTGATGGGGATGGCATTGAATCTACAAATTACCTTGGGCAGTATGGCCATTTTCATGATATTGATTCTTCCTATCCATGAGCATGGAATGTTCTTCCATTTGTTTGTGTCCTCTTTTATTACATTGAGCAGTGGTTTGTGGTTCTCCTTGAAGAGGTCCTTCACATCCCTTGTAAGTTGGATTCCTAGGTATTTTATTCTCTTTGAAGCAATTGTGAATGGGAGTTCACTCATGATTTGGCTCTCTGTTTATATGTTATTGGTATATAAGAATGCTTGTGATTTTTGCACATTTATTTTGTATCCTGAGACTTTGCTGAAGTTGCTCATCAGCTTAAGGAGATTTTGGGCTGAGATGATGGGGTTTTCTAGATATACAATCATGTCGTCTGCAACAGGGACAATTTGACTTCCTCTTTTCCTGATTGAATACCCTTTATTTCTTTCTCCTGCCTGATTGTCCTGGCCAGAACGTCCAACATTGTGTTGAATAGGAGTGGTGAGAGAGGGCATCCTGTCTTGTGCCAGTTTTCACAGGGAATGCTTCCAGTTTTTGCCCCTTCAGTATGATATTGGCTGTGGGTTTGTCATAAATAGCTCTTATTATTTTGAGATACATCCCATCAATACCTAATTTATTGAGAGTTTTTAGCATGAAGGGCTGTTGAATTTTGTCGAAGGCCTTTTCTGCATCTATTGAGATAATCATGTGGTTTTTGTCTTTGGTTCTGTTTATATGCTGGATTACATTTATTTATTTGCATATTTTGAACCAGTCTTGCATCCCAGAGATGAAGCCCACTTGATCATGGTGGATAAGCTTTTTGATGTGCTGCTGGATTCGGTTGGCCAGTATTTTATTGAGGATTTTTGCATTGATGTTCATCAGGGATATTGGTGTAAAATTCTCTTTTTTTGTTGTGTCTGTGCCAGGCTTTGGTATCAGAATGATGCTGGCCTCATAAAATGAGTTACAGAGCATTCCCTCCTTTTCTACTGATAGGAATAGTTTCAGAAGGAATGGTACCAGCTTCTCCTTGTACCTCTGGTAGAATTTGGCTGTGAATTCAGAACCAGATAACTTCTCTGGTGAAAGTTACCAAACATTTTTAAAAAGAGTGTGATTATTATCACACTCTTCCAAATAACTGAAGAGAACACTTTTAAACTAATTTTATGTGGCTAGCATTATTCTCACATTCAAAACAAGGAAAAGGTACCAAAAGAATGGAAACTACAGACAATATTTCTGATGACTATAGGTAAGAAATCCTCAACAAAATACTAGTAAACTTAACACAATAGCACAATAAAAGAATCATACACCATGATCAGGTGGAATTTACCTCTAGGATGCAAGCATGGTTAAACTGATTAGTATTAAAGATAACATTAACAGAATGAATGACAAAAAATCACAAGATCATCTGAATAGTTGCAGAAAAGTATTCAATGAAATTTACCACCTTTCAATGATAAAAACCCTAAACAGGCTAGATATAGAAGAAATGTACTCTAACATAATAAAGCCTATGTAAAAAGCCCACAGTTAGTATCATACTCAAAGTTTAAAAAGCGAAAGATTTTCCTTTAAGATCAGAAACAAGATAAGGATGCCCACTCATATCACTCCTATTGGCCATAGTACTGAAAGTCCTAGCCAGAACAATTAGGCAAGAGAAAGAAATAAAAGACACTGAAATAGGTAAAACTGTCTCTATTCATGGAAGATGTGATCTTATATACAGAAGATCTTAACAACTACTAAGAAACACCTGTTAGAACTAATGAATTTAGTAAAGCTGCAGGATACAAAATCAACACACAAAAACCCATTGCATATCTATACACTAACAATAATCTACCTGAAAAAAAAGTTTAAAAAATCCTATTTACAACAACATGAAAAACAATGAAATACTTAAAAATAAAGTTAACCAAGAAGATGAAAGACATACATTTAAAACATAACAAGAAATGATGAAAGAAATTGAAGAAGACTCAAATAAATTGGAAGATATCTGCATTCATGAATTGGAAGAATTAATGATGTTAAAATGTTCATACTACGAAATGCAAGCTACAGATTCAATGCAACCCCCACAAAAATTCCAATGGCATTTTTTTACAGAAATGGAAATATAGTCTAAAAATTCATATGAAACCACGAAGACTCTAAATAGCCAAGACAATCCTGACAAAGAAGAAAAAAGCTGGAGACATTACAGTTCTGATTTCAGAATATGTTACAAAGACTACAGTAAAGAAAACAGTATTATATTTCTATAAAGATAGACATATAGAAGAGTGGAACAGAATAGAGGGCTCAGGAATAAACCTAGGAATATGCAGTCACCTGATCTTCAACAAGGGAGCCAGGGATACATAATGAGAAAAGGAAAGTCTCTTCAAGAAATAGTATTGGGAAATCTGCATATCTACCTGCAAAAGTAGGATCTTTGCAAAAGATTTTACTCAAATGAATCTTTATCTTATACCATACACAAAAATAAATTTAAATGGATGCAAAATTAAACATATACTTGAATCTTGAAACCCCTAGGAAAAAAAACTAGGGAATAAACTTTTTGTCATTAACCTTGGCAATGATATCTTGAATATGACACCTAATGCACAGGCAATAAAAGCTAAAATAAGTGGAACTACAACAAACTGTTTCTGCATAGTGACAGAAACTATCAAAAACATAGAAAGGCAACTTACAGAATTGGAGACAATATTTACCAACATTACACTTGATAAGTGTTACTATTTAAAGTGTATAAGGAGGGCTGGGCATGGTGGCTCACATTTGTGAGACCAAAGCAGGAGGGTAGCTTGAGGCCAGGAGTTTGAGACCAGCCTGAGAAATATAGTGAGACACCATTTCTACAAAAAGTTTTAAAAATTAGCCAGGCATGGTGGTGCATGCCTATAGTCCCAGCTACTCAGGAGGCTGAGGTGGAAGGATCATTTGAAGCCAGGATGCTGAGGCTGCAGTGAGCCATGATTGTACCACTGCACTTCAGCCATGTGACAGAGTGAGACCCCATCTGAAAAAATAAAATATAAAATATATTAGGAATTCCTACAAATCAGTAGTAAAAATTAATTCTATTTAAAATAGGTAAACGTCTCGAATAACTATTTTTCCATAGAAGGCATACAAAAGGTCAACAGGGATATGAAAATTTGCTCAACATCATTAATTGCCTTGGTTCCTTTAATGTTGCTTATAACTGGATGCCTAAAACTAGATAGTTTATTTTTAAAAAGAAATTTATTTCTCACAGTTTTAGAGAATAAGCAGTCCAGGGTTGAGGGGCCATATCTGGTGAGGGCCTTCTTGCTGGTGGGGACTCCCTGCAAAGTCTCATAGCCGCACAGGACATCATATGGTGAGAGGACGGAGCATGCTAGCTCAGATCTCTTTTTACAAACCCACAAGTCCAAGTCCCATGAAAACTCATTAATACATTAACCCATGAATTCATTAATCTATTAGTCTATGAAGGGATCAGCCCATTCATGAGAGCTCAGCTCTCATGACCCAAACAACTCTCTAAACTTTCACCTATATAGGAAGATTGTATTTTGTCCATTTTTGAAGGTTAGTTTTGCCGGATGTAGAATTCTCAGTTGACAGTTGTTTAAATTTTCCTTTAATACCTTAAAATATATCATCTTGTTACTTTTGGACTCATGATTTCTGATGATAAATCATTTATGAATATGATTGAAAATCGTGTGTATGTGAGAAGTTGCTCATATTTTGCAGGTTTTGTGATTCTTTCACTTTGAACAGTTTGACTGTAATGTGTATGGGGATCACATCATGTTAATCCCTCTTAAACTTTGTGAGCTTTTTGTAAGTGCAGATTTGTGAAGTTAATCAAGTTTGGGAAGTTAGTGGCCATAGTTCTTCAAACATTTCTTATGAACTTTCCCTTATTTCACCTCTCATTCTTGCACTCTACTTGTGCTCACATTGGTATACTTGATGGCATGCAAGAGGTCTCAAGCTCTTTCCATTTTGTCTTCATTCTGTTTTCCTTTCTTCTCCTGAGACCAGATTGCTTTAATTGACACATCTAGAAATTCACTTATCTGGCCAGACATGGTGGCTTATGTCTATAATACCAGTACTTTGGGAGTCTGAGGCAGGTGGATCACTTGAGCTCAGGAGTTCGAAACCAGCCTGGGCAACATGGCAGAACCTTGACACAAAAAGAAAGAAAGAAAGAAAGAAAGAAAGAAAGAAAGAAAGAAAGAAAGAAAGAAAGAAAGAAAGAAAGAAAGAAAGAAAGAAAATGTATCCAGGTGTATTGGTGCATGCCTGTGGCCCCAGCTACTTGGGAGGCTGAGGCAGGAGGATCCCTTAGATCCAAGAGGTGAAGACTGTAGTGAGCCATGATTATACCACTGCACTACAGCCTGGGTGACAGAGTAAGACTTTGTCTCAAAAAGAAAGAAGGAAGGAAAGAAGGAAGGAAGGAAGGAAAGGAGGGAGGGAGGGAGGGAAGGAGGAAGGAAAGAAATTCACTGATTTTTTTCCTTCTTTTGTCAAATATTGTGAAAACCCTCTGGTGAATTTTTTATTTCACTCATTGTACTTTTCAGCTCCAGAAATTTTATCTTTTTTAAAAAAATAATTTGTATTTTTAATTGATATTTATTATATATTGAAACACCATTGTCCTAGTTTTCTTTAGTTCCTTGTCAATTGTTTCCCCTTAATCCCTTTGAGCCCATTTAAGGCAATTGATTTAATATTTTTGTCTTCTAAGCATAACGTTTATGCTTCCTCGGGACAATTTCTGTTAATTTTTGTTTTCTTGTAAATTGGAAATGGTTTCTTGATCCTTAGTGTGTCTCCAATTTTTGGTTGAAATTTTGACATTTTTAATATTATAATATGGTAATTCTGGAAGTCAAATTATCTCCCCTTCTATCCCCAGTTTCATTTGTTGTTGCTTGCTCTGGGTGCACTTGTTTATTTAGTGAGTTTTATTAAAATATTTGAAAGAATGTATTTATTGTCATATGTGTCCTCTGATGTCTCTGTACTTGTGGTCACGTAGCAGTTTAACAGATACTTCCTAAAAATGTTATGCGAGGTCGCCTTTTTCTTGAATCATCATTCACTTTGTTTCTGTAGATCCTTGACTATTTTCCAGAGTTCAAACAAAGTTGATTGTGCCAGCTTTTGCTTGCTTTTTTAGTGTTTCTGCGGAGTAACAGGCCCTTAAAATATTCTAATCTATCACTTTTCTTGCCCCCATCTTACAAGGAACTGGTAACTGCATTTACAGCCCACTGAATAATTTAGATTAATCTCCATCTTGCTGTCCTTAATTTGATCATAACTGCAAAGCAGTTGTCATATAAGGTAAAATTTACCGATTCCAGGTATTAGAATCTGATATTTTGGAAGATAAATATTCAGCATCCTACAGATTTATTTCTCACTTATGCTACGACATGTCTGTCACACAGGTTGTCTGGCTAAGTGAAAAGCTGTATGTGGTCACTCAAAGACACCTGCTGATGAAGGTATCATCATCTGTTTCTGCACCTGCTGGAACATTAAGCCTTTTGATTATCATAGCAGGAGATGAGATAAGTGGAGAGTAGTTTGTATGTTTCAACCAACATTACAATTCTTTCCATAGTTCATTATCTAGAACTATTACATGTCCTACCTAGCTGGAATGGGGCATGCACATGTAGAAAAGAAGGTGGATTGTTTGTGTACCACTGTTTTTGTGACCCATCTATGGAAAATATTATAAATAACAAATATTAATATTTAACCTATCAAACACCTGATATATGATAGAAAGTGTGCTGTGCTCTATAAATACGTCATGTGATTATCTTTTTGAAAATATTATGAGAATGACAAGGTAGTATTTTCTTCCTCCTTACAGAAGAGAAGCTGAAGTTCGAAAAGGCTACATTTCTTACTCAAATTTGAGGTGAAGCAACCTTGGTGCACAGAACAAATGTTTAATCATGACACTGGCTTGTACTAAGAGAGATGTGATAAGTCTGCTTGGGAGTGTGGTGTGAGCTCAGAAGCAACAGTGCAGAGATGAATCTGTGTGCAAAAGGATGAATCTGTCTCCTTTGTTGGAAAAGAAAAGCATTCCCAGGCCAGAATTGTGGTGATAAGGTAGATAAGTGTTAAGAAAATCGGTAAGGAGATATCTTAGAGAAAAATCAAGAAAAGTAAAATAAAAATTAAATTTAAAAAATTTTAAATATAAAATGCTGATACAGAGGTGAGACAATTTGAATGGACTGCTAGTGGGAATTCAAAATAGTAGAGTATCTTCAGAAAAGATGTTGACAGTTTCTTATTCAGATAAACATGTGCTTACCATACAACAATTCAATCTGACTCATAAATATTTATTCAAATGAAATGAAAATCTATGTTCACCTCAGAAACTTTTTTTTTGAGACAGAGTCTCACTCTGTAGCCAAGGCTGGAGTACAGAGGCTCAATCTTGTCTCATTGCAGCCTCCGCCTCTGCCTCTGCCTCTGCCTCCCAGGTTCAAGCAATTCTCCTGCCCCAGCCTCCTGAGTAGCTGGGATTACAGGTGCCCGCCACCATCCCCGGCTAATTTTTGTATTTTAAGTAGAGAATGAGCTTCACCATGTTGACCAGGCTGGTCTTCAACTACTTACCTCAAGTGATCCACCCTGCTCGGCCTCCCAAAGTGCTAGGATTACAGGCATGAGCCATAGTGCCTCACCCAGAAATCTTTAACGAAATGTTTAGATCAGCTTTATTTCTACTCACCAAACACTAAAACCAATACAAATGTTCCTCAGCTGCACAATGAGAAAAACAATCTGTAATGTCCACATAATGCAATATTCTTCTACAATAAAAAAAATTTAACTCTGACATAGGCAACAATATATATGGGTCTCAGTTGCTAAGTGAAAGTGAAAGATGCCAGACTCAAAGACTACATATTCTAGGATTATATTTAAAGACATTCTAGCAAAAGCAAAATTATTTGGACAAAAACAATTTACTTGTTGCCAGGGTAGCGGGTGGGAAAAGAGGTTACCAAAAAGTCGGCTTAGAAAATTTTTTTTATGTAATTGTTGCAGTCATTATGTGACCATGTATTTGACAAAATTCTTAGAACTATACAGTAAAGTGTGTATTAATACTGGGTATTACTGTATGTAAATTATGCATTAATTACAGAATGAAAAAAGAAATAAATTTAATATGCACTCAAATTATGTGCACATATTAAAAATAATAAGCTTGATCCCCACCGGCAGCTTTAATTGCTTCTTCACCAGGAAAGTAGAATGAGGAGCTGTAGATCCTCTCACAGGGGACATCTCCAGAGATCTCCATGCCCTTATAATTCTCCTCATGTCTCCATATATTAGCATCTGAAATCCCAACATGACTCCCAACACGATGTAGTTTTAGAGAGACCACACTGTGTACAAAGCTCTGCAGATCATCATTTATTCATCTAAAGGATAATTGTTTTTGGTTCATGCATGCCTTCTGACCTGAGGCTTTGCTATGAAGCTTCAACCCTGCTCAGGGAAAACATCCCGAGTTAAAAATTACATTGACTGATTTTTGCATGATGGCCCCTTAGCAAGATGTTTTACAGGCCTCCCTTACTTGTTCTTTACACATGCAATTCTGTGAATTATGTGAGAGAGGTAATCTTAACATGTTTATTTTCTCAAGAAAGGGGAAGATAAGTAATTCCTTTAAGTTCACAGAAAGAATTAATAGTAGATTCAGGACTTTTTCTGTGTTAATGCTCTTCCCTTTATTTCTCCATGCCTAAGAGACCTTGAAACCTGTTGACCACTATCTGAAAGCAAGCTTCTCCAAACATATTAATGCAATGTTCCATGGCTGATTTTCTGATTGCCGAACAACTATTCTGTATTGACTGTTTCTGCTCATCCAGCTGTAAGGTAAGCTTCTATATCTAAGAAAAATTTTAGAGAGAAGTGTAACTCATGCAAAAGCAGTGGGGCAGCTATACCTACTATAAGCTATTTGAGAGCAGAAATAGATGTTTTCAACATTTTTTCTAAAATACTGAGGCGGGTGTAGGGCATAAATGTTCCATTATAGGAAATTTAGTGGTTCTTATGAAATGTGCTTCTTCCTCCAAAGATATGAACAAAAAATAAGATAGATGATGCTCTGACTGACTAGGTGGTCATTTTATCTGTTTGTTATATATTGGTTTCTCATGAGCAGTAAAAAAAAACAAAAACAAACAAAAACAAGTGAAATGTTCATTCTTTAAACTACAAAAAGGTGTTAAATGAATTAACAAGCTATGACCTGTGTTTTAACTTTTTTTATAATCTCATTCTTATTACTATTAGCACATCTACCTATGTTGACAGTGATGTGGCTGAAAGTTTTGACTTTTGATTAGATTGAAGATGGATTTAACTCTTGAACCTTGACGACTCTCAAACTAGTCATATAATTTTGGAGCATCATATCACTTCTCAAATTGTCAATGTTCTTAATGATAAAGTAATAATAATACTATCTCTCTCTCTCTCACACACACACATGGGCACACATGCATATACACACGCATTATTTATATATAAAGTTTTTATTATTGGTTGTAGAACATAGTGTATGCTAAATGCAGTCAGGTATGTTAAAGTTAGCAACATAACACCTTCATAGGTCAGGCTTGGGAAGTGAAGTTGCCAAGTGTTTAAAAGAAAGACAGTAGGAAACAGTAGTTAGTATTGGTTGGACACCCTTCTACAGGCCTCAATCCAAATACACAGACTAAAAGTATTATTCCTGATTTCATTCTTTTTTTCATGGCTGTGTAGTATTCCATGGTGTATATGTACCACATCTTCTTTATCCAATCTACCACTGACGGGCACCAGGGCTGATTCTATGCTTTCATTGTTGTGAATAGTGTGCTGATGATCATACAGGTACATGTGTCTTTTTTAAAAAAAAGTCCAACTTTTAAGTTCAGGGCTACATGTGCAGGATGTGCAGGTTTATTACATAGCTAAGATGTGCCATGGTGATTAGCTGTACAGATCATCCCATCACCTAGGTATTAAGCCCAGCATCCATTAGCTTTTCTTCCTGATGCTCTCCCTCCTCCTACCCACCATCCTCTGACAGGCCCCAGTGTGTGTTTTTCTCTACCATGTGTCCATGTGGTTTCATCATTCAGCTCCCACTTAAAAGTGAGAGCATGCAGTATTTGATTTTCTGTTTCTGCATTAGTTTGCTGAGGATAATGGCTTCCAGATCCATCTATGTCCCTGCAAAGGAGATGATCTTGTTCTTTTTTATGGCTGCATAGTATTCCATGCTGTATATGTACCACATTTCCTTTATCCAGTCTATCATTGATGGGCATTTAGGTTGACCATATGTATTTGTCTTTTTAGTAAAATGACTTATTACCTTTTGGGTATATACTGGGTCAAATAGTAATCTGTACACTAGATTTATGGAATACTACATAGCCCTAAAAAATGAAATCATGTCCTTTGCAGCAACATGGATGAATCTGGAGGCCATAGTCTTAAGCAAAGTAACACAAGAACAGAAAACCAAATACCTCATGTTCTCACTAATAAGTGAGAGCTAAATGATGAGAACACATGGACATAAATATGGGAACAATAGACACTGTGGACTACTAGAGGATGGAGAAAGAGAGGGTGGGCTTAAAAACTACCTATTAGATGGTATGCTCACTACCAGGGTGACAGGATCCATACTCCAAACCTCAGCATCGTGCATATTCCCATGTAAGAAATCTGCACATGTAACCCTTGTATCTAAAATGAAAGTTGAAATTTTAAAACATTAAAATAAATAAATACTAAAATATTGTTCCTAAACAAGAATAGATTCAAATAAAATATTTTATCACATGGAACTTGCCACCAAATCAGATCTGTGAGCTAAATAAAGATAGCCCATAAAGTAGGAAATTTTAACCCTTAATGTTTGATTTAACTATGGAAAAACAGTAATAAGAGAAAGAATGGCTTTAGGAAAAAGAAACTTTTTTACCCACACTAAAATGTGGATTTCAAGGGAGAAATTAAGAAAAAGAAAGGCTCGTGTGAATCTTCCGGAGCAGACAATCATTTGCGTGGAGGAAGAACAACCTGAAAATCACTGAAGAACACAGAAAATCTCAGTGGTCGTAGCATGGAGGAAAAGAAAATTGGAGGTGGGAGCTTCAAGATTTCAAAGCTCACCCATGCCTGCAGCCCTGCTTGTCACCGTCCACCTTTATCAAACCAACAAAAAGATTATCACCTATCTAATAATAATATTTAATATTATAACTAGCACTCATTAGGCTGTGCTTAACATCTAGCATTTTTAATGGATTATCTTATTTAATTCTCACAATAATACCTCAAAGTAGGTCACATTACTGTTTTAGTGTTACAGAAGAAAATGTGATGTTTAAGGGAATTAGATTAGAACCAGTGATTCCGAGGTGGTAAGTCGTGGACTGATATGCATCTCTTTCAAGAACTCAAGCTCTGTATCTGCTCTATTTGGTGATAGGCTTCTCTCAGAATTGTTTCTGCTAGTTGAACATGCCCCAAACAACCCTGTTACCCCACCCCATTTACTAAGCATATATTACTTGCTTACTTCATTGTGAAACTCAAAACACTGAGTTTATACCAAAGGAGACAATGAGTGATTGTAAATACAGTTGTATTCAATTTGATTTAAATTCAGTTTAGACCATTAGATTTAGGAACCATTCAGCATGGGTTCAAAAGTTGGCATAGGTCCAAAGCATGGCTTGCCATTTAATACTTGTATAAATATGAATATGTTACTCAACCTCCTGTGCTTCATAATTTAAATGAATGCAACAACTAATCAAATACATAATATTGTAGAAAGGAAATAATGAATATAAATCTAAAATGTCTAGAGAAGTTCTTGGCAAATTAGCAACATGCATCAGCTTTTACTGTGCTCAGGAAAAGTAAATTGATAGACAGATGCATCTAGATGAGTCATCTTGATCAGGTTAGTAAATTTTATAAATATGAGTTTACAAATTTATAATATCTGAAAATTGTGTAGATAATCTACTAAGATTCTTCAGTTTCAACAGTATGTAACTCTGTATAATTAATGCACTGCATTTGGTTGTCAAGGCCACGCTTTTTCTAGGGAATCTTGAAGTACAAGTTATTGCTACAGTGAAAGAATACATATTGTACTTACACTTTTCAATTTTAATTCAATTTATTTATCACACTGTTCCTTTTTGTATTGCTACAAGCATCCTGTGAGTCCCCCAGAGCAGTGATGGAAAATAAGACAGAAGTAACACAATTCATTCTTCTAGGACTAACAAATGACTCAGAACTGCAGGTTGCCCTCTTTATAATGTTCCTCTTCATCTATATTATCACTCTGGTTGGAAACCTGGGAATTATTGTATTGATATTCTGGGATTCCTGTCTCCACAATCCCTTGTACTTTTTTCTCAGTAACTTGTCTCTAGTGGACTTTTGCTACTCTTCAGCTGTCACTCCCATCGTCATGGCTGGATTCCTTATAGAAGACAAGGTCATCTCTTACAATGCATGTGCTGCCCAAATGTATATCTTTGTAGCTTTTGCCACTGTGGAAAATTACCTCTTGGCCTCAATGGCCTATGACCGCTATGCAGCAGTGTGCAAACCCCTACATTACACCACAGCCATGACAACAAGTGTGTGTGCTCATCTGGCCATAGGCTCCTACCTCTGTGGTTTCCTGAATGCCTCCATCCACACTGGGGACACATTTAGTCTCTCTTTCTGTAAGTCCAATGAAGTCCATCACTTTTTCCGTGATATTCCAGCAGTCATGGTTCTCTCTTGCTCTGATAGACATATTAGCGAGCTTGTTCTTGTTTATGTTGTGAGCTTCAATATCTTTATAGCTCTCCTGGTTATCTTGATATCCTACATATTCATTTTTATCACCATCCTAAAGATGCACTCAGCTTCAGGATACCAGAAGGCTTTGTCCACCTGTGCCTCTCGTTTCATTGCAGTTGCCATCTTCTATGGGACTATTATCTTCATGTACTTACAACCCAGCTCCAGTCACTCCATGGACACAGACAAAATGGCATCTGTGTTTTATACAATGGTCATCCCCATGCTGAACCCTCTGGTCTATAGTCTGAGGAACAAGGAAGTGAAGAGTGCATTCAAGAAAGTTGTTGAGAAGGCAAAATTGTCTCTAGGATGGTCAGTTTAACATTGTGGGATGCACCATAACCTAGTTTTATTTCTCTCGGATCTTCTCCATGTTCTGAATCACATTTAAGGTCCACAATAAAGTTAAATTCCTAAAGTGATTGCCATGCCTGTTTAAAAGTCTGTTGTCTAAATAAAAGGAAACATTATGTCCAGAAACATAACACCTGAACAAGAATGGCTAAGACATCTTGGGACTTCCTTGCCAAAAACCTTAAAGATATTAATGTATTCATTTATTCTACATCCATTTTTTTTCTACCACATGTCAATGCAAATATGCATAAAACCAGAGCAAAAACAAGTCCATTAATAGAAGTACATGAAGGTTTCCCATGAAGTGGGGAATTTTAAATAGGTGTGGAAAATGTGCCCGGATTCAATGTAATGTGGCAAGTTCTGATGGTTAATTTTATGCGTCAGTTTGGCTGGATTAAGGGATGCCCAGATAGCTGCTTAAACATTATTCTGAATATGTCTGTGAAGATGTTTCCAGAAGAGATTAATATTTGAATCAGGAGACTGAGTAAGGAAGATCTGCCATCACCAGTATGGGTGGCCATCATTCAATCTACTGAGGGCTCACCTGAAAAGAACAAAAAGGTGGAGGAAGGATGAATTCTCTCTCTTCTTGAGCTGGGTCATTCATCTTCTCTTGTTCTTAGACATTTGAGTTCCTGGTTTCTTGGGTCTTTGGCCTCCAGGCCTTATACCAGTTCCACAACACTGTCCTGACCTTTCTCAGTCCTTCAAACTCCAAATTATTCTACTGGCTTTCCTGGTTCTCCAGTTTGCAGATAGTATATTGTGAGACTTCTCAGCCTCCATATTCACATGAGCCAGTTAGCATAACAAATCTCCTTTTATCTATCTATCTATCATCTATCTATCTAATCTATCTATCTATCTATCTATCTATCTATCTATCTATCATCTATCTATCTATCTATCTATCTGTTCTGTTTCTCTGTAGAACCCTAATACACTAATATTTGATAAAAATAATTTAAATACTTAATTTGGGTAGTGGAATATAAAGTTAAGCCTAATGCTTTTAAATTTATTTAGCTGAATACTGTTCTAGGAGTCCTGATTTTATTTAAAAAAACATATTATTAAATGAAAGTATATGCTTTTCCTTGGCACATTTTATCAAGAATATGTAAATATAGCATCTCATATGAATTTTTTTATTTGTGTCATTACTGATTTATAGAAGCAACATGTTCATGTTTTAAATTTTAAAAGGATAAAATAACTAGAGTACCAGAAAAACTGAGTAAAAATAAAAGCATTTCTTTGTATATTACTACCAACTTAAAAATGTACTAAGAAACATAAAGTGTACATTTTTCTTTCTGCAAATGCTTTGAAATGGTTAATTCTGCTCCTTCATTCTATTTTAGTTGACATACACCACCTTTTGCCGCTTCACCTGCGTTTTACTCCATTTTGTCCAGGCTGCTCTCCTTGCTGTTTTTCACAATTCCAAGCATGCTCCAACCTCAGGGCCTGTGCACTTGCTGTTCTCTGTGCATAATATTTCCTCACTCCATTCAGGTCTTTCCTTAAATGTGACCCAGTCATAGAGTCCTTCCTTCACCACCTTTATAAAATAATCCCTCTCCCCACCCCATGTACACTACCCCTCAACTCGTGTTATTCTTCCTCGTTTTTATTCACACTCTCCTGTATATTTATTCACTTGTTTACTTTATATCCTTCTATCCAACTAGAATGCAAACTTCATTAAAGCAGTGAAATTTTTGTTGTTTATAAAATCTTTAGTACCTAAATGAGTGTGTTTTATAGGAGATTTTCAATAAGTATTTGTTAAATGAATGGATAAAATAATTAAGCTTTGAGTCTAATTGTATCAATATGTTGAGACTTTGAACCATTCATGATGATAGTAAACCATCTATAATATAAGCCTTCTAGACAGACATATAGTTCATTTCAAAAGACACAGGTAATTTCTTTGCTGAAACATTTTTATGTATATTCTAAGCACTTTTTCTCCAACTTTTAGACAATCGTTTCCTGAAAATTCTATCATCAAGTAGCTCATTTGAAGCCATCTCATAATTTTTACTTAGATGTGACGTCTCATTAAGTAGACAATAATATATCAAATAAATACTACTTTAATAAATCATAAAAATACGTTAAATGTGAAATTATTTAAGGTTTAATATCTAATTATATTTGAAAATTACTTCATACACATAAATTATAGAATTAATTGAAATGATTCTAAACGTCCATGTAGAATATAAACATGACAATGTCTGTCAGTAGCAAACATAGCATAAATTCAATAGGCTATTATAATGCACATTCTTTATGCATCCTGATTCCTGGAACCTTTCGATCTTACCTTATATTGCCTAAAAGGACTACGTAGAGGTGATTAAGACGGAGATAGTATTGTGGATTATCTGTGTGAGCCCTAAAGGCCCACATATGTCACTATCAGAAGAAGACAGAGAGATGTGATGACAGACAAAAGAGGAGTCAGCAAGGTGACCATGAAAGCAGAAACTAAAGTGATGTGATCCCCAAGGCTTGGAATACCTGCAGCCACCATAAAATGGAAGAGGCAAGAAATAAAATTCTCACTTATAGTTTAGGAAGGAAGCAGGCCTTGCTAATGTGTTAATTTCAGTCCAGTGCCACTGATTTGGGACTCCTGGCTTCCAAACTGTGAAAGAATAAACACCTGTTGTTTTAAGCTTCCTGGTATGTGATGTTTTATAACAGCAGCTTTACAAATCTAACACAAACACTTGCCTGATTTATCCTATGTCATAATCTTACAATATGATGGTACATTTGTCAAAACAACAACAAAAAAAGATTGACACACTATTACTTTCTAAACTTCAGACCTTATTCCGATCTCACTCATTTATCCACTATTTTCCTCTTCTTGCATTTAGTTGTCAGGTTTCCTTAATCTCTTCTAGTTATGAAAGATTGTCCATCTTTCCCTGTGTTTTGAGGGAGTGCTGTTGAGACATTCCATAGAATGTCTGAAACGGAAGTTATGTTTTTCTGAGGTTTTCGCATTATTTTACTGGGGCTGTACTGTTTTTCAAGTCATATCAGTGATAAAATTTCTCTTCTAGCACATCATATCATGGACACATGCTATCAACATGACTTATCAGTGATGAGTTTAACATGATCACAGATCCTAGGTAAAGTTTGCTTAATTATCTCTCATACGGTTACTTTTGTTCCCCCTTTCTCTGCTCTATTCTTTAGAAACAAATCATTAATTCCAGCTCACACTGTTGGTGTGTGGGAACTAAGCTGCACCTCCTGTTGAGATCAGTGTTTAAACAACTTATTTGGAGTTTTTCTGTAAGCAAGATTTGTCTCCTTTCTCATTTATTTATTTATAATCAACATTTATATTAGCGTGTTCTTGTTTGTTTACTTTATACTTTGGATTATAAGGCAATACTAGGTTTTTGTTTTAATTTTTTCGGTCTCAATGTTTCCACTTTCATCCTTTGAAGCTCTTTCAGAAGGCCTTATGTTCCTTTGACATTGTTCATCGTTTGTGTTTTGTTTTTATTTTATTTAGAATATGTCCTTACTTTAGGGCATTACATGATGCTCTAAGCTCATCTTGTATTTTTCCTACCACTGTCACAGAGTCAACTGCTTCTACAAAGAGGCTTCTTTATTTTGATAGAGGATGGTGCTTACAAGCCAACATCTGGACACAGGGTGCGCTTGCTGTTTCTGCTGTTTCACTTCTTCCAGGCTCTTTTATCAAAAGAACTAAGTATATATTTCTGTACCCTGTAGTCACAGCAAACTATATTTATTTCTAAATTTATTCATTATATTAAACTAAATATGAGTTCATACTGATGTCTCTGTTGGGGCTTAGAAAATGACACCCCAAAGTATGACACTTTGTCATGATGAGCACTTTGAACTAAAGGACATTGAAAGGCCTCAGAAGCAGCCTCAGAACCAGTCTTTCTGATCTTCCCCTGTCCTCCTGTCTCTTTCCCCTCTTTCTTCCCCAAAATAGGTCAGAAACCAGAATTACTCTTCTCCATGGTGGACCATAGAAACTAGAACTTCTTTTCCCCAGAGCAAGCCTTAAAACCTAGAAATATTACTCTTTCTCCCACCTTTCTATTTAGGAGCTTGTCATTAAAAAAAAAATGGACTCATATGCTTGTTGGCCACATGTATGTTTTCTTTTGAAAGGTGTTTGTTGATGTCCTTTGGGCACTCTTTGATGGGGTTGTTTGTTTCTTGTAAATTTGTTCAAGTTCCTTATAGAAGCGGGATAGTAGACCTTTCTCAGAGGCATAGTTTGCAAATATTTTCTCCCATTCTGTAGATAGTTTATTCTGTTGATAGTTTCTTCTGCTGTGCAGAAACTCTTGGTTTAATTGATCCCATTTGTCAATTTTTGCTTTTGTTGCCATTGCTTTCGGTGTCTTTGTCATGAAATCTTTGCCAGTTCCTATGTTCGGAATGCTGTTGCCTAGGTTGTCTTCTAGGGTTTTTATAGTTTAGGATTTTACATTTAAGTATTTAATCCAACTTCAGTAGATTTTTGTATATGGTGCAAGGAAGAGGTCCAGTTTCAATCTTCTGTGTATTGCTAACCTGTTACCCAGCACCATTTATTGAATAAGGAATCCAAAAACCGCATGTTCTCACTTAATAGGTGGGAGCTAAATGATAGGAACTCATGGACACAAAGAAGGGAACAAAAGACACTGGGGCCTACTTAAGGGTGGAGGATGGAAGGAGGGAGAGGATCAGAAAAAAGTAACTATTGGGAACTAGCCTTAGCATATAGGTGATGAAATAATCTGTACAACAAACCCCCGTGACACAAGTTTACCTATATAACAAACTTGCCCATGTACCCCCAAGCCTACAATAAAAGTTACAAAAATAATTGACTCTCATTCCAGAGAGGTCCTGCCTGATACATGGAAGGAAGAAATGCTACAACAGAGAGGCCAAGAAGAATCTGAAGAGACAGGCCTTGCTGGGTTTTCTCACTATTAACATTAGGTCATATACCTTGTCCAGTCACATTTCTACATGCTGTCATGCTTCCATGAGAAAACAAAAAAACAAACAGTTTTCTGGAAAAACAAACAATTTTCTCTGGTTCTTTGAGTCTTCATTCCTGAAGGCTCCATGTCACATAGAATTTTGATTAAATTAATCTGTTATGCTTTTCCCCTGTTAGTCTGTCTTTGTCAGTTTTATGTCAGACCTAGCCAGGAACCCTAGGAGGGTTGAGGAAACTTTTCCTCCCCTATGTCTCTGACTTTAATTCAGTTTATTCCACCTCCAGCATAGGAGTAAACCAGTTCTATAATTGTTAATCCATACCTCCATGAGAAACAACTTTAGCAATTAAAGTATGGTATTTTTGTATGATTTATTTTTAGCTTTAGGGCTTCTGGTTAGCACATTGTTTTTCCACATTACTTAGCTTGGCTTTCCCCCCCACCCCCATCTCCTTTCAGTGAAGTAAAGTCATACATTTATAATAAAATTAGATTTTTTTCACAGTCTGTTTAATTCTGGAATTCCCCTGTACTCTTGGTTGATCATTTTTAATTTGTATGTGATACATTCAGTCTTTGCTACGTGTAGTTCTATGAGTTTGGACAAATGCAGGCATATGTTCACCAGCAGAGCACCATAGAAAATATGATTCATCCTAAAATTTCCCTTTGCATACTTTTTATAGACAACCACTTCCAACTCCCCCAACCCTTGGAAATCACTGATGTTTTTACATTTCTATGTTGTATGAATGGAATGATGATATGTAGCCTTTGGGTTTTCCTTCTTTCATTATTAAAAACCACTGTCCCACTGCTGGCTGCTGCCACCAGGGCCAAATCACAAGCCATTGGCAGTGATCCTGCACCCTGGTCACCTCAATAGCAGGGCCTCTGTGCATAGTGACCCACGGTCGCCACCTGGGGCTAAAGCACATGCTGCCCAACTGAACTGAAAAGAACCCAGCAAGACCGCTGAGCAACCATTGCCACACACACCCAAGCATTCCACTGGGGGCCTGAGGATCACCCTGTCCCTGCGTACCACAGCCAGCACCACATGCACGACCAAGGCCCCGAGAAAAGGGCCATACAGCCCAGCTTCACCCCTCTGAGCTCTGGAGCTGTTGGTCTGAGGCCCTGTGGATCACTCTGCTCTATCCTCCATCACTGGGGGGCACCTGAGCACTCCTCCTGGGAGCCTGTTTTTGCTCTGGTTTTATGCATATTTGCATTGACATGTGGTAGAAAAAAAATGCATGTAGAATAAATGAATACATTAATTTATTCACATTTTTGTGAAAGTACAAATACAAGAAGCAGAAACTTTAGATGTCAGAGAGACAAACATACAAATAATAATTAGCCTGAAATTAGTCTTCTTATATGAAAACAGAGTAGAAGTCAGCAGACAGTAGACTGATTTCTTCAAGTCTCAAGGAAAATAAATATCAATTCGGATTTCTATACCCAGATGAACTACCATTTGAATAAGAAGGAAAATCAAGACATTATCAAATTTACAAAAAAATAAAGTTTACAATTCACAGGTGCAGAATTACAGTGAAAATGTTTCAATAAGAGGAAAGAGATGCTATATATTACATCGGGGAATTTAGAAGAAAAAATAGAACATGTTTTAGAACTCTGCTTTTCTGTTTTTGGTCCTGCTTATCTGCAGCAAGATTGCTGTCTGTTCTTCTGTCCTGCGTTTTGATAGGGATAATGAGATAGGGCCTGCCGGTACAAAGGCACAAAGGGGAGATGTACAATCGGGATACATATTAAATAAGATTCCCTAAAAGCTGACCCAGAGTCAGTGGTTTAAATCCAAGTAGTTTATTTGGGGGTTAATAGCAGAAAGCACTGGTAAGGTAGCAGGAAAGAGAGAAGAAGGAAAAGTCAATACAGGGTTTCCCTTGTGCATAGGTAACATCTGTGGACATCTGAAGTTCCATTGTACTAAGAACTATGTACAAAGAATCCTCAGATAACATCTGGAAAGTAAGGAATCTGGAGAATTTTTGGCTCTACTTCCTCTGACATTTACTGATGACAGCTGCCAGAGGAATGAAATGACTCACATGTGAGCTGATCATATTTGTACTGCAAAATAAGCCCTCAGCTCAAGAATTACAGACTATTAATAATTTTTAATAATATGCTTTGGCCATCACAGGGGCAATGAATACCAGGGGGGAGTGGGTAAAGTACTAACAGTGTTTGCTGCAGGAAAGTAATTCCAAGAATAAAAGAAGCCCTCTGCTTAAAGATCTGAATAAATTTTGAAATGGCTTACCAGGATTAAGGCAGATTTTAATCTTCTGCCTTATACAACTATGTTATATTTTTCTATTCATCATAAAAAGGAAGGAAAAAAGATATTATTTATCAATCTCCTAAAATTTCTAGTAGCCCGATATTTAGTTATAACACCTAAAAATTGGAAAGGTGAAAAACAAAATAAAAACATGGTAGGCAGAATATAAAATAAAATTTTAGAAATAGATTTCAAATATCAATAATCATAACAAATAATTAAACAAGCCACTCTTGATTTTTTATAAATGAGACCTTAATAAAAATGAGGGGAAAAAAGAAATGACAGTAGACACTCCAAATATACATATGTGCTAAACAACATACTTCACTATGTCCCTGTATGCAGTTTAATTGCTTGTTCCTTGATAAGGAGGATGAGGAGAAGCGATTGCCCTCACAGGAACCCTATTCCCCAGAGAGCTCCATGCACATATAATTTTCTCTTGATTCCCCTTCATTAGGCTCTGAAATTCCATTGTGAACCCATGTGACATTATTTTAAAGAGACAAAACTCTGAGCAGAGCCTCCAGTCAACATTTATTGAAATGACGCTAAGCTAATTCTTTTATTACACAGCAGCCTCTCTCCAAACTGAGCATTTACAGTGGGTCTGCAACCACAGGCAGGAAAAACACCCCAAGAAAAATATTATGTTGCTTAATGTTGAAAGGAAAACACCTTACTAAAGTACTTTCCAAACTCACCTTTATTTGCTATTTGGCAGACACAATTCTGTAAAGTATGTGGAATTTTTAATTTTATTATTTTTATTCCACAAATAAGGAAACCGAGCTGAATAGAAGATAAATAATTCTTTTGTGTACACAGATAAATCCACAGTACATATAAGACTTAAAGCCAGGCTTTCTAGTTACATGTTAAGGATCTTGTCTCTGTTTTCTTTGTGCCTCAGGAATCTTGGAATCTTTTAACCAGTAAATGAGAGAAGTTTCTCCAATATTATTTATGTGTTCTTCCAGGGATAAATTTCTGATTGCAGACTCACAATCCAGGAATGCCTTTTCCTTCTTTTCAAGAAGCAAGATAAGTTTTTATAATC
The DNA here is from genome assembly GCF_028858775.2 of Pan troglodytes. Classification (NCBI taxonomy): domain Eukaryota; kingdom Metazoa; phylum Chordata; class Mammalia; order Primates; family Hominidae; genus Pan; species Pan troglodytes. Next base: position 60,666,453 of record NC_072407.2, on the reverse strand, counting down.
AATAGGCAGTAGTTCCCCCTCACCCAGTGTTTCACTTTCTGAAGTTTGGTTACCTGAGGTCAGCTGCAATGCAAACATATTAAATTTCCTTCTGGAAATTGAATCATCCCTGTGTCCAACCTATCCAGATATGCTACCTGCATGTAGTTTAGTCACTCTCTTGGTTATCAGATCGACTGTCAGAGTATCACAGGGCTTGTGTTGGAGTAATTTTTATTTTACTTAAAAAAATGGCCACAAAGTGCAAAAATAGTGATGCTGGCAATTTAGATTTGCCAAAGCAAAGTCATAAAGTGCTTCCTTTACTTAAAAAGGTGAAAGTTCTTGACTTAACAAGGAAAAATAACAAATTGTATGCTGAAGTTTCTCAGATCTACAGTAAAAATGAATCTTCTATCTGTGAAACTGTGAAGAAGGAAAAATGAATTCATGCTAGTTTTGCTGCCACACCTCACACTACAAAAGTTACAGCCATAGTGTGTTGTAAGTGCTAGTTAAGATTTTAAAAAAGGCATTAAATTTTGGGGTGTAAGACATGAACAGAAACATGTTTATACTGATGATAATTGGATTTCGTACTATCCACAGTTTCAGTCATCCACTGGGGGTATTGGAAAATATCCCCTGCAGAAAAGAAGGAGCTACCTCAATAAATAGAATTCATGTAGAAGCAGTGTGCAGCTACATCTTCTGTGAGTTTTTGAGCTCAGATCTGGCTAAAAAATTTTTCTTAAACTTTGACATGGAGTCTAGGATTCAAATGCAAAAAAACATTTTATTCAGGAGATAGTACAGTGATATTTATGAAATGACATGCTACTTTTCTTAACAAGATAAGCAAAAACTTAAGATAGATGATGGTTTCTTTGAATAGGTGGTAAATTCATCCTGTTTATATGTGTTAGCCTGTCATGGAAAGGATAGCTCACCCAAACAGAGTGAAATGACAAATATTTACATTTCAGAAGAATCATCATGAAACTACCAAGATTCTTACTCATTTTCACTTATATGTCCACAATCTCATACTTTCCTTATTTGTTCATCTAGAACATCTAGCATGCAGCGATTAAAGACACAGTCAGTGGAATCAGTTAAATGTGGGTTTGTAGCATGAATATTTTGTACTAGGTGTGGAATTTTAGGAGGACATCTAACCTTTGAATCCTCCATTTCCTTAAGTGCAAATGAGGTTATATAAGTATATGTCTGTATGTGTGCATACACTACCACCCTCCCCCTCAGTTACCTATATCTATCTTCTTAGTATGTAATTATCTCTCTATCTATGAGAAAAACTACACATAAGCAGTATATTTAACCTGCTACTAATCTTGGTTGATCTGCTTTGGGAGATGGATACATTCCAGGTATGTGAACTTCGATGTTAATACCTCTTCCTGCACCTCCGTGACAGATATACAATTAGAAAATTGGTCATGTGATCTGCGCAGATGGCTCAGTCAACAATCTCTAACTCTATGGATAATTCACTTACTATATATTGTTTTTATATCTACTGTGGCAGCCTAAATAATGGCCAACAAAGAATCTGCATCATAATCCCTGGAACCTATGAATATGTTGCCTTATATGGTAAAAGAGACTGCACACATGTGATTAAATTAAGGATTTTCAAATGTTGAGATTATCCTGGATTATCCAGGTAGGCCCAATGAGAATATATGTACATATAAAATTATGTGGGTGAGGTATTGACAAACACAAATAATTTAAGATCTGAACATGTAAAATAATGTGTTACTGTATTTAGGGGGCAGGAAAATGATAGAGAATAGTAGTTACCAAAGAATAGATCCTTCCCAAGGATTTAAATACAAATACAGTAAAAATACTTAAAACACCTTGAATGTGCTCATGAACTGATCTGAAGATTAGTGTCATGCCCCAACTGAGAGGTGACAGTGTGCTGGCAGCCCTCACAGCCCTTGCTTGCTCTCGGCACCTCCTTGGCCTTGGTGCCCACTCTGGCCGTGCTTGAGGAGCCCTTCAGCCGGCCACTGCACTGTGGGAGCCCCTTCCTCGGCTGGTCAAGGCCAGAGCCAGCTCCCTCAGCTTGCAGGGAGGTGTGGAGGGAGAGGCACAGGTGGGAACCGGGGCTGCACATGGTCCTTGGGGGCCAGCACGAGTTCTACGTGGGTGTGGGCTTGGCAGGCCCCGCACTCAGAGCGTCCAGCTGGCCCTGCCAGCCCCTGGCAATGAGGGGCTTAGCACCCGGGCCAGCAGCTGTGGCGGGTGTGCTGGGTCCACCAGCAGTGCCAGCCAACGGGCGCTGCACTTGATTTCTCACCGGGCCTTAGCTGCTTCCCCACGGGGCAGGGCTCGGGACATGCAGCCCACCATGCCTGAGTCTCCCCCGCCCCTCCATGGGCTCCTGTGTGGCCCCAACCTCCCCCATGAGCGCCACTGCCTGCTCCAGGGTGCCCAGTCCCATCCACCACCCAAGGGCTGAGGAGTGCGGGCCCATGGCAGGGACTGGCAGGGAGCTCCACCTGCGGCCCAGGTATGGGATCCACTGGGTGAAGCCAACTGGGCACCTGAATCTGGTGGGGAACCTTTATGTCTAGCTAAGGGATTGTAAATACACCAATCGGCACTCTGTATCTAGCTCAAGATTTGTAAACACACCAATCAGCACCCTGTGTCTAGCTCAGGGTTTGTGAATGCACCAATCCACACTCTGTATCTAGCTACTCTGGTGGGGACTTGGAGAACCTTTGTGTGGACACTCTGTATCTAGCTAATCTAGTGGGGAGGTGGAGAACCTTTGTGTCTAGCTCAGGGATTGTAAATGCACCAATCAGCACCCTGTCAAAACAGACCACTCCGCTCTCTGTAAAACGGACCAATCAGCAGGATGTGGGTGGGGCCAGATAAGAGGCTGCCCGAGCCAGCAGTGGCAACCTGCTGGGGTCCCCTTCCACACTGTGAAAGCTTTATTCTTTCACTCTTTGCAATAAATCTTGCTGCTGCTCACTCTTTGGGTCCGCACTGCCTTTATGAGCTGTAACACTCACCGCGAAGGTCTGTAGCTTCACTCCTGAAGCCAGCTAGACCACGAACCCCACCAGAAGGAAGAAACTCCGAACATATCCGAACATCAGAAGGAACAAACTCCGGACACGCTGCCTTTAAGAACTGTAACACTCACCGCGAGTGTCCGCGGCTTCATTCTTGAAGTCAGTGAGACCAAGAACCCACCAATTCTGGACACACAACCATGGATTTTCAACCTTCAATATATATGGTTGAGCTAAGTATTGATAATAATGACAGTAAGACTGAATCCAAGATTGAAGGGGAGCCTTTCATCACAAACTAAATTGTGGACCACAGGGAAGATATTAGGCAAAAGAGGTCTTGAAAATCCCTGGGATCTCACTAAAAATGGCTGGCACAGCCACTCATGTGGGAGATGAAGAACAGAGTGAGAAATACTGGAGGAAAGAAAAGAGACCTTAGACATAGTGTGTAGGGAAAGGCAAATCATAGAGTAAGGCTACCAGACATCAAAACCACCCACCTGCATGTTGCCACCTACCTTTCCTAAACTAATATAAACAGTGACATTTTATCCTAATAATTGTATAAGTGCTCACACCCATTAGTATTATGCTTAATACCCACTTTGTGCTTTTTCATGCATTATCTCATTTAGTTCTTACAATAATCCCTACAGCAGGTCCCAATACCACATTCATTTGATTGATGGATAAAATGAAGCTCAGAGAACTTCATTTAGGAGCAATATCTCCCAGGTAGTGAACAGTAGGACTTAAATGTGAGTGCAAGTACACTTCTTTTCATAGTCCAAACTTTTATGCCCAATGGTGTAATTTTCCTTAGAATTGACTGTCAGTGTTATACATGGCTCTAATACTGTATTTATCCCATTGCATTTACTGTGCATTTAGTTGTGAATTGCTCTACTATGCAGCCCCATGCATTAAGCTTGGTATAGTGGAGACAAGTAAATGTAAACTAAATAAAATTAAAATCAATCCTATTCTATTAACAGCGTTTGGGTTGGAAACCACTCTGGGTATAAAGTTTGAATTTTTAAATTAATAAATGTGTAACCTTGAATAAATTACTCAGTATCTTTGTTGCCAAATTACCAGATAGAGTAATAGCTCCTCAATCTAATGGAGTTGATGGGAGGATTAAATGACTATATACATATAAATCACCTAGACTACAGAAGTGTAAAGCTGTTAAAGGTTCAAAAGACCTGATTTGGGAGATGGATTTATTTCAGGCATGTGACCTTGGACAACTCCTTAACTCTTCTGTAACTCACTTTTAAGAAGTTGGGAAGATGATTCATGAAGACCATTTCCTCTTCCAAAGTCTATTGCTGTTTAGATAAGTTATCCACTAATTGCACTGCCATTTCTAAGTCTCAGATATGAGGAATATTGGAGAACAAATAATTGCTATCATAACATAGGCTACACGTTTCCATTTATGTGCAAGTCTTTGTTGCTCATCACTCTATTCCATCATCTCTCTTCCCTACAGAGCATCCCAGGAGTCTCAAACCACATCTATAGATGATAATACAGAGGTAAATGAATTCATTTGACTAGGACTAACCAAAGCCCCAGAACTACAGGTCCCCCTCTTTGTCTTATTCAACTTTATCTACCTCTTCACTCTGAGTGGGAAACTGGGGATGATGCTGTTGATCCTGCTGGACTCTCGTCTCCACACTTCCACGTACTTTTTCCTCAGTAACCTGTCTCTGGTGGACTTTTGCTACTCAGCAACTGTCACTCCAAAGATGATGGCTGGGTTGCTGATAGCTCACAATGGTAAACTAGTTCAACCATTGTGGAAGTCAGTGTGGCGACTCCTCAGGGATCTAGAACTGGAAATACCATTTGACCCAGCCATCCCATTACTGGGTATATACCCAAAGGACTATAAATCATGCTGCTATAAAGACACATGTACACGTATGGTTGCCAATGATTCACTGGTTCAGTATTTATTCCATTTTACTCAATGAGCTTACTGTCCCTTCTAACACACTTGAAATCCTGCTGAAGTAAAAATAATAGAAGGTGGTTTCCTTGCTGCAAGTTTGTTAATAAATTGCCTTTATTTTGTGCTAGACAGGATTTTGTGTTCAACACACTTCAGAAATGGTAATGAAGAATAATGGATAAGAAGAGAAACACTGAAGAGATTACACCAGCAGCCAAGGAAAACAATGGAAAATGGAGTTTTCCCCAGAGAAAAAAATCAGGGTCTCATAAAAAAATATATATCATTACTGGGGTGAGGGACTTTCATAATGCCAATTCTGTAAGATTTTAAAACCAACCAGTGTGTCTCCCATTACTGTCTTGTATACATGGGGATGACTTTTTTCTGCGTGTGTGTGTGTCTCTGTGTGTGTGTTTGCTAATTATCTTTACTCTGGTATGACTTTATGTATTGGATGTGAATGTAGAAGGAGCTAAGTTTTCTTTTTGGTTCATAAATTGCTGAACCACAAGGAGCCACATCCTGATTATATGGAGAAGACCATTTAACCTGAGGTTGAGCTTGTATGGTGACTAGTTGGGATTTAGGTGGTCTCTTTGGGGGAGGTAGATAATATGTTCTTTCTGTGGGAAGAAGTATAAAGTGGATATTGGATGATCATAAGTATTACAATGGAAAAGACTGGTAGTTGTTTTCCAAACTATTTTATTTTTACTGTACTCATACCTAGGCTGTTTCTCAGCCTTTATGCAGTACTTTGTGGCTATGTGATTGTACTTTTGACAATCCAATTTGTGAAGTCATATATGCCATTTCAACTCTGGCCCATGATACTCTTCATGTAGTCTTCTGTATGCTCTCTTTGTCACCATCTGGAGAGACAAAATTCAGACTACGGGGGATAATGGAATCACTTAGTGAAAAGACCTGGGTCATTGAATCTCTGTGTGAATTCCTATAGAACAATTAATTGAATAACCTGTGGGCAAGAAAATCTTCTATGATCGTGCCACTGTAATTTCCGAGTTTACTTGTATGGCAGGTAGCTTTATTTATCCTAACTAATACAGAGAGAATTTCATAATACAATCTGGATACTGTTTGTAGGTAATGGGGCTGGACAGCATATAACGGAAAAAGTGTCAAACTTCTCCATCACAATTTAATTCCACAATTGTTTATTTCTAAATCCTTATCCATTCTCCAAGTCATGACTAAAATGACAAGCACAAATAAAAGTACACAGATTTGAAACACAGAATAAAGCTGCATATGAATTCCATTTCAACAAAGCTTTGTGACAAGTGTCAAGTTAATTAAATGTTCTGAGATTCTACTTGTGAAAATACCACCTACTCATAGAATTATTTTGAATGGGTACTGAATGAGTGAGAACACAGCACAGTGCCTGAAACAGAATAGCTGTTCAAAATATGTTAGTAATTACTTCTCTTTATTCTTTTCTTATTCTTATGTCATTTCATCACCTAATTTGTCACCCTTCTCCATAGAACTATTGAAACACTTATTAATTATATAGATTCATTTTTATAAGTTTAGCTGCACTACTGTCATTATTCTCAGATATTAGTCTGATCTGATGTTGATTACATAGAAGGACTCAAGAGTGTCTAATAAAATGGCAACTCAGTGAAGGAACAAATTTACATATTAAGTGTTAAAAAGGCCTATCCAATTTTATCTCTATTATCTGTGCCTTCATAATATTGATCACAATACAAAGTTATCTATTTATCTTTGTGTGTGTTTACTTAAATTTGTTTTTCAACAAGAATAAAAGCTTGATGCCTACAGGAACAATTTCTGACTTGGTCACTAACAAAGATTCATGCCTGGAACAGAGTTGAGGCTCAGTAAAAGATTTTAGTGAATGAGTAAATGAATAATAAGGAGAACTAATAGGAAAATCTCATCAACTGTTTGTAGAAAACAAGAAGACAGGTAACAAAAGATGCTAGATTTTACTGCAGTAACACATTAAAGTGAAAACCCAATGGTTTAACACAACAAAGATTTTGTGTTAGTTCCCTTTGGTTGTGACAAATTACCAAATGCTTAGGGAAGTAAGACAACACATTTTATTTTCTTACAGTTTTGGAGATCAGATGTCCAAAATCAGTTTCACTAGAATGAAACCAAGGTATCAGTCTCCAGAATCTCTAGGAAATAATCAGTTCCATGCATATTTCATCTTCAGGTGGCTGCCAGCATTCCTTGACTTTTTTCTGCATCAGTCTGATCTCTCCCTTCACAGTCAGGTTCTTTTCTCCATTTTTTTTTTATACTTTTAAGTTTTAGGGTACATGTGCACATTGTGCAGGTTAGTTACATATGTATACATGTGCCATGCTGGTGCACTGCACCCACTAACTCGTCATCTAGCATTAGGTATATCTCCCGATGCTACCCCTCCCCCTTCCCACCACCCCACAACAGTTCCCAGAGTGTGATATTCCCCTTCCTGTGTCCATGTGATCTCATTGTTCAGTTCCCACCTATGAGTGAGAATATGCGGTGTTTCGTTTTTTGTTCTTGCGATAGTTTACCGAGAATGATGATTTCCAATTTCATCCATGTCCCTACAAAGGACATGAACTCATCATTTTTTATGGCTGCATAGTATTCCATGGTGTATATGTGCCACATTTTCTTAATCCAGTCTATCATTGTTGGACATTTGGGTTGGTTCCAAGTCTTTGCTATTGTGAATAATGCCGCAATAAACATACGTGTGCATGTGTCTTTATAGCAGCATGATTTATAGTCCTTTGGGTATATATCCAGTAATGGGATGGCTGGGTCAAATGGTATTTCCAGTACTAGATCCCTGAGGAGTCACCACACTGACTTCCACAATGGTTGAACTAGTTTACAGTCCCACCAACGGTGTAAAAGTGTTCCTATTTCTCCACATCCTCTCCAGCACCTGTTGTTTCCTGACTTTTTAATGATTGCCATTCTAACTGGTGTGAGATGGTATCTCATTGTGGTTTTGATTTGCATTGCTCTGATGGCCAGTGATGATGAGCATTTTTTCATGTGTTTTTTGGCTGCATAAATGTCTTCTTTTGAGAAGTGTCTGTTCATGTCCTTTGCCCACTTTTTGATGGGGTTGTTTGTTTTTTTCTTGTAAATTTGTTTGAGTTCATTGTAGATACTGGATATTAGCCCTTTGTCAGATGAGTAGGTTGCGAAAATTTTCTCCCATTTTGTAGGTTGCCTGTTCACTCTGATGGTAGTTTATTTTGCTGTGCAGAAGCTCTTTAGTTTAATTAGATCCCATTTGTCAATTTTGTCTTTTGTTGCCATTGCTTTTGGTGTTTTAGACATGAAGTCCTTGCCATGCCTATGTCCTGAATGGTAATGACTAGGTTTTCTTCTAGGGTTTTTATGGTTTTAGGTCTAATGTTTAAGTCGTTAATCCATCTTGAATTGATTTTTGTATAAGGTGTAAGGAAGGGATCCAGTTTCAGCTTTCTGCATATGGCTAGCCAGTTTTCCCAGCACCATTTATTAAATAGGGAATCCTTTCCCCATTGCTTGTTTTTCTCAGGTTTGTCAAAGATCAGATAGTTGTAGATATGCGGCGTTATTTCTGAGGGCTCTGTTCTGTTCCATTGATCTATATCTCTGTTTTGGTAGCAGTACCATGATGTTTCTGTTACTGTAGCCTTGTAGTATAGTTTGAAGTCAGGTAGTGTGATGCCTCCAGCTTTGTTCTTTTGGCTTAGGATTGACTTGGTGATGCAGACTCTTTTTTGGTTCCATATGAACTTTAAAGTAGTTTTTTCCAGTTCTGTGAAGAAAGGCATTGGTAGCTTGATGGGGATGGCATTGAATCTGTAAATTACCTTGGGCGGTATGGCCATTTTCACGATATTGATTCTTCCTACCCATGAGCGTGGAATGTTCTTCCATTTGTTTGTATCCTCTTTTATTTCCTTGAGCAGTGGTTTGTAGTTCTCCTTGAAGAGGTCCTTCACATCCCTTGTAAGTTGGATTCCTAAGTATTTTATTCTCTTTGAAGCAATTGTGAATGGGAGTTCACTCTTGATTTGGCTCTCTGTTTGTCTGTTGTTGGTGTATAAGAATGCTTGTAATTTTTGTACATTGATTTTGTATCCTGAGACTTTGCTGAAGTTGCTCATCAGCTTAAGGAGATTTTGGGCTGAGACGATGGGGTTTTCTAGATATACAATCATGTCGTCTGCAAACAGGGACAATTTGACTTCCTCTTTTCCTAATTGAATACCCTTTATTTCCTTCTCCTGCCTAATTGCCCTGGCCAGAACTTCCAACACTATGTTGAATAGAAGTGGTGAGAGAGGGCATCCCTGTCTTGTGCCAGTTTTCAAAGGGAATGCTTCCAGTTTTTGCCCATTCAGTATGATATTGGCTGTGGGTTTGTCATAGATAGCTCTTATTATTTTGAAATACGTCCCATCAATACCTAATTTATTGAGAGTTTTTAGCATGAATAGTTGTTGAATTTTGTCAAAGGCTTTTTCTGCATCTATTGAGATAATCATGTGGTTTTTGTCTTTGGCTCTGTTTATATGCTGGATTACATATATTGATTTGTGTATATTGAACCAGCCTTGCATCCCAGGGATGAAGCCCACTTGATCATGGTGGATAAGCTTTTTGATGTGCTGCTGGATTCGGTTTGCCAGTATTTTATTGAGGATTTTTGCATCAATGTTCATCAAGGATATTGGTCTAAAATTCTCTTTTTTTGTTGTGTCTCTGCCTGGCTTTGGTATCAGAATGATGCTGGCCTCATAAAATGAGTTAGGGAGTATTCCCTCTTTTTCAATTGATTGGAATAGTTTCAGAAGGAATGGTACCAGTTCCTCCTTGTACCTCTGGGAGAATTCGGCTGTGAATCCTTCTGGTCCTGGACTCTTTTTGGTTGGTAAGCTATTGATTATTGCCACAATTTCAGCTCCTGTTATTGGTCTATTCAGAGATTCAACTTCTTCCTGGTTTAGTCTTGGGAGAATGTATGTGTCGAGGAATTTATCCATTTCTTCTAGATTTTCTAGTTTATTTGGGTAGAGGTGTTTGTAGTATTCCCTGCTGGTAGTTTGTATTTCTGTGGGATTGGTGGTGATATCCCCTTTATCATTTTTTATTGCGTCTATTTGATTCTTCTCTCTCTTTTTCTTTATTAGTCTTGCTAGCGGTCTATCAATTTTGTTGATCCTTTCAAAAAACCAGCTCCTGGATTCATTAATTTTTTGAAAGGTTTTTTGTGTCTCTATTTCCTTCAGTTCTGCTCTGATCTTAGTTATTTCTTGCCTTCTGCTAGCTTTTGAATGTGTTTGCTCTTGCTTTTCTAGTTCTTTCAATTGTGATGTTAGGGTGTCAATTTTGGAACTTTCCTGCTTTCTCTTGTGGGCATTTAGTGCTATAAATTTCCCTCTTCATACTGCTTTGAATGTGTCCCAGAGATTCTGGTATGTTGTGTCTTTGTTCTCGTTGGTTTCAAAGAACATCTTTATTTCTGCCTTCATTTCATTATGTACCCAGTAGTCATTCAGGAGCAGATTGTTCAGTTTCCATGTAGTTGAGCGGTTTTGAATGAGATTCTTAATCCTGAGTTCTAGTTTGATTGCACTGTGGTCTGAGAGATAGTTTGTTATAATTTCTGTTCTTTTACATTTGCTGAGGAGAGCTTTACTTCCAAGTATGTGGTCAATTTTGGAATAGGTGTGGTGTGGTGCTGAAAAAAATTTATATTCTCTTGGTTTGGGGTGGAGAGTTCTGTAGATGTCTATTAGGTCTGCTTGGTGCAGAGCTGAGTTCAATTCCTGGGTATCCTTGTTGACTTTCTGTCTCGTTGATCTGTCTAATGTTGACAGTGGGGTGTTAAAGTCTCCCATTATTAATGTGTGGGAGTCTAAGTCTCTTTGTAGGTCACTCAGGACTTGCTTTATGAATCTTGGTGCTCCTGTATTGGGTGCATATATATTTACGATAGTTAGCTCTTCTTGTTGAATTGATCCCTTTACCATTATGTAATGGCCTTCTTTGTCTCTTTTGATCTTTGTTGGTTTAAAGTCTGTTTTATCAGAGACTAGGATTGCAACCCCTGCCTTTTTTTGTCTTCCATTTGCTTGGTAGATCTTCCTCCATCCTTTTATTTTGAGCCTATGTGTGTCTCTGCATGTGAGATGGGTTTCCTGAATACAGCACACTGATGGGTCTTGACTCTTTATCCAATTTGCCAGTCTGTGTCTTTTAATTGGAGCATTTAGTCCATTTACATTTAAAGTTAATATTGTTATGTGTGAATTTGATCCTGTCATTATGATGTTAGCTGGTTATTTTGCTCGTTAGTTGATGCAGTTTCTTCCTAGTCTCGATGGTCTTTACATTTTGGCATGATTTTGCAGCGGCTAGTACCGGTTGTTCCTTTCCATGTTTAGTGCTTCCTTCAGGAGCTCTTGTAAGGCAGGCCTGGTGGTGACAAAATCTCTCAGCATTTGCTTGTCTGTAAAGTATTTTATTTCTCCTTCACTTATGAAGCTTAGTTTGGCTGGATATGAAATTCTGGGTTGAAAATTCTTTTCTTTAAGAAGGTTGAATATTGGCCCCCACTCTCTTCTGGCTTGTAGGGTTTCTGCCGAGAGATCCGCTGTTAGTCTGTTGGGCTTCCCTTTGAGGGTAACCCGACCTTTCTCTCTGGCTGCCCTTAACATTTTTTCCTTCATTTCAACTTTGGTGAATCTGACAATTATGTGTCTTGGAGTTGCTCTTCTCGAGGAGTATCTTTGTGGCATTCTCTGTATTTCCTGAATCTGAACGTTGGCCTGCCTTGCTAGATTGGGGAATTTCTCCTGGATAATATCCTGCAGAATGTTTTTTCCATTCTCCCCATCACTTTCAGGTACACCAATCAGACGTAGATTTGGTCTTTTCACATAGTCCCATATTTCTTGGAGGCTTTGCTCATTTCTTTTTACTCTTTTTTCTCTCAACTTCCCTTCTCGCTTCATTTCATTCATTTCATCTTCCACTGCTGATACCCTTTCTTCCAGTTGATCGCATTGGCTCCTGAGGCTTCTGCATTCTTCACGTAGTTCTCGAGCCTTGGTTTTCAGCTCCATCAGCTCCTTTAAGCACTTCTCTGTGTTGGTTATTCTAGTTATACATTCTTCTAAATTTTTTTCAAAATTTTCAACTTCTTTGCCTTTGGTTTGAATGTCTTCCCGTAGCTCAGAGTAATTTGATTGTCTGAAGCCTTCTTCTCTCAGCTCATCAAAGTCATTCTCCATCCAGCTTTGTTCCGTTGCTGTTGAGGAACTGCGTTCCTTTGGAGGAGGAGAGGCGCTCTGCTTTTTAGAGGTTCCAGTTTTTCTGTTCTGTTTTTTCCCCATCTTTGTGGTTTTATCTACTTTTGGTCTTTGATGATGGTGATGTACAGATGGGTTTTTGGTGTGGATGTCCTTTCTGTTTGTTAGTTTTCCTTCTAACAGACAGGACCCTCAGCTGCAGGTCTGTTGGAATACCCTGCCGTGTGAGGTGTCAGTGTGCCCCTGCTGGGGGTGCCTCCCAGTTAGGCTGCTCGGGGGTCAGGGGTCAGGGACCCACTTGAGGAGGCAGTCTGCCCGTTCTCAGATCTCCAGCTGCGTGCTGGGAGAACCACTGCTCTCTTCAAAGCTGTCAGACAGGGACATTTAAGTCTGCCAGAAGTTACTGCTGTCTTTTTGTTTGTCTGTGCCCTGCCCCCAGAGGTGGAGCCTACAGAGGCAGGCAGGCCTCCTTGAGCTGTGGTGAGCTCCACCCAGTTCGAGCTTCCCAGCTGCTTTGTTTACCTAATCAAGCCTGGGCAATGGCGGGCGCCCCTCCCCCAGCCTTGCTGTCACCTTGCAGTTTGATCTCAGGCTGCTGTGTTAGCAATCAGCGAGACTCCGTGGGCGTAGGACCCTCCGAGCCAGGTGCGGGATATAATCTCATGGTGCACCGTTTTTTAAGCCCATTGGAAAAGCGCAGTATTCGGGTGGGAGTGACCCGATTTTCCAGGTGCTGTCCGTCACCCCTTTCTTTGACTCGGAAAGGGAACTCCCTGACCCCTTGCCCTTCCCAGGTGAGGCAATGCCTCGCCCTGCTTCGGCTCGCGCATGGTGCCCGCACCCACTGACCTGCGCCCACTGTCTGGCACTCCCTAGTGAGATGAACCCGGTACCTCAGATGGAAATGCAGAAATCACCCATCTTCTTCGTCGCTCAGGCTGGGAGCTGTAGACCGGAGCTGTTCCTATTCAGCCATCTGGGCTCCTCCCCCTCTTTTCTCCATTTTATGCCTATGCAATTTTTCCCTGACTCCACCTTTTTAATTTATATGAAATGTCCATAAAATAAAATTGATTATTTAAAAGTATATAATTCATTGATATTTAGTACATTCATAAAGTTGTGAAACCATCACATATATCTAATTTCAAAAGTTTTTTTTACTCACAAAGAAGATTCCATACTCATTAAGCAGTAGTCCCTCATTCCCTCAGCCCCCTGACCCTGGGGACCAATAATCTTATTTCAATCTCTATGGATTTACCAATTCTGTATAGATCACATAAATGTAATCTCATAATATGTGACCTTTTATGTATGATTTATTTTACTTTACAGAATGTTGTCAAGGCTCATTCATATTGTAACATGTATTAATATTTTATTTTTATGGCTAAGTAATATTTAATCATACATATGTACTACATTTTGTTCTTCCATTCTCAGTTGATGAACATTGGGGTGTTTTCACCTTTGAGCAGTTGTTAATATTTTACTAATGATGCTATGGATATTTGTGGGAAAGCATTATTTGAAGAACTGTTTTTGTTCTTTAAGTAGGTAACAGGAAGTAGAATGGCTCATGCATATGGTAATTTGAGTTTAACTTTTGAAGACTAACAAATTGTTTTTCATATCAGCTCTACAATTTTACATGTCCACCAGCAGTTTATAAGGGCTCCAATTTCTCTACATCCATGCCAATATTTGTTAGTTTCCATTTCTTTTACAATAGCCATCCTAATGGATTATAAAATAGTATCTCCTGGTAGTTTTTATTTAAATTTCTCCTGATAAATAATGATATTGAGGATTTTTAGTGTATTTATATAATTTGCAAATGTTTTTCTAATTCTGTAGATTTCCTTTTCACTTTTTGATAATGTACTTTGATGCCCAAAAGTTTGTAATTTTCAAATACAATTTATCTATTTTTGAAAACATAACAGCAATATCTTACCTTAATGAAGACCCTATTTAAAACACTTCACACACAGTGAATCATTTGATTTTCTTGACAATCATACAAGATACAGTTTTTAAATCCCCATTTTATGGATGAGGTATTTGAGACACAAAAAAATCTAAGACACTTGCCTAAGGTTGCATAGCATATGTGACAGAGCCCCACTTGTAAATATTTACTCTATTGCCCCTGGAAAGAACATACTACTTTATTCCCTTGATATATTTTTAATAGTATGATTTTAATCTTTAATTTTTATTATTTTTGAGCCTTAATGTGTCCCTTTCTTTTTATTGGTATTTTAGTTGAAACATAACAATCATACATTTTTATTGATACAGTGTATTCTGATGCATTTATGCAATGTGCAGTGATCATATCAAAGTAATTAGCAAATCCAACATCTGAAACATTTATCATTTCTTTGTGTTGGGAACATTCAAATATCATTTCTTCTAGCTCTTTGAAAATGTACAATAAATCCTTATTAACTATAGCCACCCCACAGTGCTATAGAACACTAGAACTTTTTTCTCCTACCTAGCTGTAATTTTGTGTGTTAACCAACCTTTTCTTATCCTCCTTCCTCCCTAGCCTTCCCAGCCTCTAAGAGTCACTAATTAATTATCTAATTCTATGAGATAAACAATTTTAGATTCCACATATGAATGAGAACATGCAGTACTTACCTTTCTGTACCTGGCATATTTCACTTAACATCCTTCAGACTCCTCCATTTGTTGAGGCAAATGACAGAATTTTGTTCTTTTATGGCTGCATAGTATTCCATCGTGTATATGCATCACATTTTTAAATTCACTCTTCTGTTGATAGACATTTGAGTTGATATTAAATCTTGACCATTAATAATAACATTGTAATAAACATGGGGGTACAGATATTTTTAGACATACCGATCTCCTTTCCTTTGGGTATATACCCAATGGTGAAACTGCTGGATCATATGGCAGTGGTATTTTTAGTTTTTTTTTTAAGAACCTCCATGCTGTTTTCATAATGGCTATACTAATTTACATTCCCATCATCAGTGCATAAGAGTTTCCCTTTCTTCATATCCTCATAATTATTGTGTTTTATCTTTCTGATAATAGCTATTATAACTGGGGCAAGATGGTATCTCATTGTGGTTTTGATTTGCATTTTTCTGATGATTCGTGATACTGAACATTTTAAAATATATGTGTTGACCATTTGTATGTCTCTTTTTAATAAATATCTATTCAGATTTTTTGCCCATTTTTTATATTGGGTTATTTGTTTTTTGGCTGTTGAGTTTGTTGTATATTCTAGATATTACCCTCTCATTGAATGAATAATTTGCAAATATTTTACCCATTCTTCACAGTGTCTTTCTACTCTGTTCATTGTTTCCTCTGCTGTATAGAAATATTTAGTTTGCTATAATCCCATTTGTCTATTTTTACTTTTGTTGCCTGTGCTTTTGAGGTTTTCTCTATACGATCTTTGCCAAGATCAATATCCTGAAGCATTTCTTCCAAGTTTTCTCCTAGTAGTTTCAGAGTTTTGAGTCTCACATTTAAGTAATTAATCAATTTTGAGATGATTTTTATATGTGATGAAAGATAGATGTCCAATTTTTTTTACATATGGATATCTAATTTTCCCAGCACCATTTATTAAAGAGACTATCCTTTCCCCCAGTGAGTGTTCTTGGTGTCTTTATTGACCATTAGTTGGCTATAAAATCCTGAACATATTTACGTGTTGTTTATTCTGTTACATTAGTATATGTGTCTACTTTTATGCCAGTACCATGCCATTTTGTTTACTATAGCTTTGTAGTATATTTTGATGCCACATCCTGTGATGCCTCTAGCTTTGTGCTTTTTGTTTAGAACTTCTTTCACTGTTTAGGGTCTTTTGTGGTTTCATATGGTTTTTTGGATTGTTTTTTCTATTTCTATGAAAAAACAACATTAAAATTTTAATAGGCATTGCATTAAATCTGTATAGTGCCTTGGATAGTATGGCCATTTTAACAAGACTAATTCTTACAATCACTGAACATGGGATATCTTTCCATTTATTTGTGTCCTTTTCAATTTTTTTCATCAATGTTTTATGGTTTTTCTTGCAGAAATTTTTCACCTCCATGGTTAAATTTATTTGTAGGTTTTTTGGTAGTTATTATAAATAAAATTACTTTGTTTACTTCTTTTTCAGCTAGTTTGTTGCGAGTGTGTAGAAAACACTGATCGTTATATGTTGATTTTTTTATCTAGCAACTTCATCAAATTCATTTATCATTTCTAGGTTTTTTATGGTAGAGTCTTTAGGTATAGGATTATGTGGCTGCAAACAGGGAGGGACATCCTTCTTTCCAATTTAGGTGCCCTTTATTTCTTTCTCTTGCCTAACAGCTCTGGCTAGAAGTTCCAGTAATATGTTTAATAGGAGTGGTTAAATGGGTATCCTTCACTTCTTTCAGTTCTTAGAGGAAAAGCTTTTAGCCTTTCTCCAACCAGTATGATGTCAGCTGTGGGTTTATTATATATGGCTTTTATTGTGTTGGGATACATTTCTTCATGCCTAATTTGAAGACAGTTTTATCATGAAGAGATGTTAAATTTTATCAAATGCTTTTTCTACATCTGTTCCAATTATTGCATGGTTTTTGCTCTTTATTCTGTTGATGTGATATAGCATGTTTATTGATTTGCACATATTGAACTATCCTTACACCCCTGGAATAAATTCCACTTGATCATGGTGTATAATCTTTTTGATTTGCTGTTGGATTTTGTTTTCTAGTATTCTGTGGAGAATTTTTGCATCTGTGTTCATCAGGGATATTGATCTGTAGTTTTCTTTTTTGTTGTGTCCTTGACTGGTTTTGATAAGAGGGTAATACAGCCTCATTGAATAAGTTTGGAAGATTTTCCTCTACTTTAATTTTTTGAAATAGTTTGAGAAGAATTAGTATTAGTTCTTCTCATTTTTTAATTTCAACTTTAATTTTAGATACAGGGGGTACACAGGCAAATTTCTTACATGGGAATATTGCATGATGCCGAGGTCTGGAGTGTGGATCCCTGTCACCCAGGTAGTGAACATAGTACCCAATAAGTAGTTTTTTAACCTATCCCCCATCCTCTAGTAGTCCACAATGTCTATTGTTTTTATATGTATGTCCATATGTGATCAATGCTTAGCTCCCCCTTACAAGTGAAAACATGTGGTATTTGGTTTTCTGTTCCTGCATTAATTTGCTTCAGATTATGTCCTCCAGTTCCATCCATGTCATTGCAAAGGACATGATTTTATTCTTTTTTATGGCTGTGTAGCATTCCACAGTGTATATTTACCACATTTTCTTTATTCAGTCTATTATTGATTGTCATCTGGGTTGATTCCATGTCTTTGCTATTGTAAATAGCATAGCAATGAGCATATTTGCAGTGAAGCCATCTAGTCCTGGGCTTTCCTTTGGAGACTTTCTTTTCTCTAGAAAACTTTTAATTACAGATTTAATCTTTTTACTCACTATTGGTCTGTCCAGTTTTCCTATTTCTTGGTGGTTCAATCTTGGTAGATTGTGTGTGTCCAGGAATTGATCCACTTATTCTACATTTTCCAATTTCTTGGCCTATAGTTGTTCATAATACCTCTAGTAGTTCTCTGTATTTCTGGGGTATACGTTGTAATGTCTCCTTTTAGTTTCTAATTTTATTTATTTGGGTCTTCTCTCTCTTTTTTTTCCTGGTTAGTCTAGCTAAAGGTTTGTCAATTTTGCTCAAATTTTTAAAGCCAACTTTTTGTTTTGTTGATCTTTTTTATTATTTTTTGGTCTCAATTGTATTTCTGCTCAGATATTTGTGATCTCTTTTCTTCTGCTAATCCGGCATTTAATTTGTTCTTACTCTTCTATTTCCTTAAGGTATATTGTTAGATTGTTTATATGAAAAAATTCTACTTTTTAAATGTAGGTGTTTATTGTTATTGTTATAAATTTTCCTGTTAATATTGATTTTTCTGTATCCCATAATTTTGCTATGTTTTTAAAGAAATATTACATTTTTCTTCTTAATTTATTTATTGACCCATGGTCATTCAGGAGCACATTGTTTAATTTACATGCATTTGTACATTTTCTGAAAATTCCTAGTATTATTGATTTCTAGTTTTATTCTATTGTGGAGAGAAAAGATATTTGCTATAATTTTAATTTTAAAATATTTGTTTAAGCTTGTTGTGTGGCCTAACATATGACCAATCCTGGAGAATGTTCCATGAGCTGATAAATGTTTATTCTTCAGCCACTGGATGAAGTGTTTGTCTGATAAGTCTACTTGGTCTATAGTGCAGTTTAAGTCTTATAGTTATTTGTTGATTTTCTTCCTATATGATCTGTCCTATGCCTAGAGTGGGTGTTGAAATCGCCAAATATTATTGTATTGGAGTCTATCTCTCCCTTTAAATCTAATAATATTTGCTTTATACATCTGGTGCTCTGGTGTTGAGTGCATATACATTTATAGTTTAAATCATTTTGTTGAATTTATCTTTTTATGCTTATATAATGATCTTATTTGTCTCTTTTTATATTTTTTGACTTAACATCCGTTTCATTAAATATAATTATAGCTACTCCTACTTACTTTTGGCTTTCATTTGCATAAAAAAACTTTTCCCGTTCCTTCACTCTCAGTCTTTTTGTGTCTTTAGTGAAGAAGTGGGGTTTTTTTAGACAGTATATAGTTGGTATTTTTTAAATTCATTAATCCAGTCTATGTATTTAATTGGGATATTCAATTTATTTATGTTCAAAGTTAGTATTGACAGGTGAGAATTTATGTCTGTCATTTTGTTGTTTTCTGGTTGTTTTATATATCCTTTATTCCTTTCTTCTTCTCTTATGGTTTATGTTCATGATTTGGTGGCATTCTATAGTGATAAGTTTTTATTTCTTTCTCTTTCTCCTTTATGTATCGGCTCTACCAGTGAGTTTTATAGTGGTGTATGTATTTTCGTGATAGTAGTTATCATCCTTTGGCTTCCAAGTGTAGGACTTTCTTAATTTCTAAGACCAGTGTAGTGGCAATGAATTCTCTCAAATTTTGTTTGCCTGAGACTTTATTTCTCCTTCATTTCTGAAGGATAACTTTGCTAGGTACAACATTTTTGGTTGACAGTTTTTTTTTGTTGTTGCTTCAGCACTTTGAAAATATCATTCCATTCTCTCCTAGACTATAAGGTTTCTGCCAAGAAATCTGTCCTTAGTCTAGTGGAGACTTACATGTGACTTGGCAATTTTCCCTTTCTGTTTTTAGAATACTCTTTCTTTGACTTTTGATGATTTGGCTATAATATCTCTTGGACAAGACCTTTTTTGGTGGTGTCTATATGGGGTCGTGGAGCTTCCTGGATCCAGATGTCCATATCTTTCCCAAGATTTGGGAAATCTTCAGCTATTATTTTTTAAAATAAATGTTCTGCCGCTCTTCCTATCTCTTATCTTTCTGCAGTTACCATTAAGCAAATATTTATTCACTATATGATGTCCCATTATTCTTGTAGGTGCTCTTCATTCTTTTTAAATTTTTTTCTAGCTGGGTTATTTGAAAAGTCCTGTCCACATGTTCAGAAATTACTTCTTCTGCTTTATATAGTCTGTTCTTGAAGCTCTTAATTGTATTTTTATTGTATTCACTGATTTTTTCAGCTCCTAGATTTTGTCTACTTGTTTCTTATTATATCTAGCTCTTTGTTCAATTTCTAATTTAGATTATGGATTAATTTTCTGATTTTGTTGAGTTTTCTAGCTGTAATCTCTAATACCTCACCAAGTTTCCTTAAGATCATTGTACTTATTTTTTTTGGCATTTTGTAAATTTTCTTTTATTTGGGATCTATTACCAAATAATTATTGTGCTTCTTTGCAGGTGTCATATTCCTTTGTTTTAAAATGTTTCTTTTGTTTCTACTTGGATATTTGTACATCTAGCATAATAGTCACCTCTTTCACTTTTATGGAGTACCTTTCATAGGGAAATAGTCCTGCAGATCAGTCCTAGGATGTCAATTGGGTAAAGTGCATTGGTTTGGTTCTGGGCGGACACAGTAGTATAGTCTCCATGCAGTTCATTCAGCTGTAATTTGCATTAACAATATTTGTTACTGTCTCAGTGGCCTAAGCTGCAGAAGTTTGAGGCAGTGGTGGCATGGCTTTGCCAAGGGTGGGTTTGCTGAGCTGGTTTTGTGTTCAGGGACATGTGCATGCACATGGAGGGCCAGCCAGGTCAGGGACTGACTTTCCGGGGACATATGGCCACTGGCTGTTTCTTTGGCCAAAGATATAAGTGTACAGTTTTTCAACTGACTCAGGGACTAATCAACCATGGAAAGTTCACTAAATTCTTTCTCCAGCCAGGGACACCGGGGGGATCTTGGTGGGGACAGATTCACTAGGCTGTTTGTTGTGGTCAGCCTGGGGTTGGCTTCTTTACTGAACAGGATGGGTGTCACACCTATTCTTGGATTCAGGTTCTGAGTATCTAGGATCATAGCTTTGCAGCCCCTAGTATGGTCTTGGTGAAATGAGAGTGGAGCCCCTATTGCTTCTCAGCTTTTTGGCTAAGATCAAGTGGAGAGTGGAGCCCCAAGGCTGGAGAGGTACAGTGCTACTGAACCCCTGAGCAAGGCTCACTACAGCAGTGACTCTGGTTGAAAAATTGTGCCATGCCACAGCAGAGTGGGTCACAAGTGAGGATGGGGAGTGAAGAGTGGATAATGTTTGCTCATATTGTGAAGTAATGGAGCCATGTACATTCCAAGCAGCTACCCAAACTGAGCTTAGAGCTCGTGAGGACTGTGGGATTCTTCTGTAGTATAAACTACAGCTATCTGCACTGGCAATGGAAACTGATGGGGTCTTTCTGCTTATCTCTCCCCTGCAATGGGAAGTCCTTTTTGCCTTTGAGCTGATCCTGATGGGGTAGCAGAGACAAAGTCCTTCACTCACTTCTCTATGTTGCTATCCTGGGCTTCTCCTCTCACCAGGAATGCTGCCAGTCCCTTGCTGTACTTCATACTACCCTCAGATGCTGTAATCAAATTTTAGTTGTTTATTTATTGTATTGTTCCTTCTTTGTAGGGGAGCAAAAGCCAGAAGACACCCTTAGTCAGTCATCATGCTGACATACCAATTTAATTTTTGTTTTATTTCTTGTGTTTTTGATGTCATACATAAGAAACCATTGCTAAATCCAAAGTCTAAGTATTTACCTTATTTTCTAGTGGTTTTATGTTTTCAGCTCTCATATCTAGGTCACTGATTGTTTTGAATTGGTTTTGTATTTGGTGTGAGGTAGGGGTACCACTTTATTTGTTTATCATAAATATTTAAATGTATATGGTATATGTAAATATATCATATATTTAAATCACAACATAATTTTTGTAAAATGATTGCTACTGTCAAACAAATTAACAATATCTATCATCTCATATAGTTAACTTTCTGTCTTTTTGGTCTTTCCTTCTTTCCTTTCATCCTTTCTTTTTCTTTTTTTTCTTCTTTTTCAGTGTTTCCTTTTATTATTATATGTTAAGTTCTGGGGTACATGTGCAGTACATACAGGTTTGTTACATAGGTATACATGTTCCATCGTGGTTTGCTGCACCCATCAACCCATCATCTACATTAGGTATTTCTCCTAATGCTATCCCTCCCCTAGTCCCCTGCCTCCATCAGGCCCCAGTGTGTGATGTTCCCCTCCCTGTGTCCATGTGTTCTCATTGTTCAACTCCCACCTATTAGTGAGAACATGCAGTGTTTGGTTTTCTGTTCTTGTGTTAGTTTGCTGAGAATGATGGTTTCCAGCTTCATCTATGTCTCTGCAAAGGACATGAGCTTATCCTTTTTTATGGCTGCATAGTATTCCGTGGTGTATATGTGCCACATTTTCTTTATCCAGACTATCACTGATAGGCATTTGGGTTGGTTCCAAGACTTTGCTATTGTGAACAGTGCCGCAATAAACATACATGTGCATGTGTCTTTATAATAGAATGATTTATAATCCTTTGGGTATATTGCTGGGCCAAATGGTATTTCTGGTTATCAATCCTTGAAGAATTGCCACAGTGTTTTTAAGGAGGGGTAGACTGTTGGAATATCCTAATTTGCAATTTTTTCTGCCTCTCTTCTTGTAAATACGTTGGTTATGACATTTAGGGCCCACCAAATAATCAAGATAAATCCCCCATCTGAATGCCTTTAATGTAATCACAACTTCAAAGCCATTGTCATATATGGTCCTATTTATAAGTTCCAAGGATTTGGACCTGACATGTTTGGGGACCATTATCCATCCCCTACAGATTTGTTTATTACTTATGCTACTAATAATTTCTGTCTATCACACAAGTTGCCTGGTCAAATAGAAGGCTATGTCTTTGAGGTCACTCAAAACATAGTCTGATGACAGCCTTACCATCTTTAGTGCACCTGCTGGAACACGAAGCCGCTTCAATTACCGTGGCAGGAGAGAAACAACTGGACAGTCACATATGTGCTTCAGTCCACCCAGAAATGACACATATTTAGTCTTTTACAGTCAATTGCCTGCAACTAATACATATCTTGGTCTAGCTGTAATAGGGCAGGCATATGTAAGAGAGTAGATAGAATGTTTGAAGACCACTATTTTTGTGATCCATACTGTATCAATATTTATAAACAATAAAATATTAATATTAATAATCTACCAAACATTTGATATGTGCTAGAAATTGTTCTTTGTTTTGCAATATGTGATATGATAATCTTGGCAATTTCAAAAGGAAGAGATGACATTATCTCCTTTCTTACAGAAGAGAAATTAAAGTTTAGTGACATTAAATTGCTTACTCAATTTGAAGCAAAACCACCTTAGTACACAGAACACACTTGTAATCACTATAGTTGTCTGTGATAAGAAAAGTATTATAAGTCTGCTACGGAATGAGGACTCAGTATAGTCTGAGTAGAGGGAAGAATGGATCTATTTTCTTTTTTTTTTTTTTCCAGAGTCTTTTTTATTTTTAAAATCTTACTGGTCTTCAGGTGCTCACAATTAGATTAATAATAATCTTTTTATTATTATTATTATACTTTAAGTTTTAGGGTACATGTGCACAATGTGCAGGTTAGTTACATATGTATACATGTGCCATGCTGGTGCACTGCACCCACTAACTCGTCATCTAGCATTAGGTATATCTCTCAATACTATCCCTCCCCCCTCCCCCCACCCCACAGCAGGCCCCAGAGTGTGATGTTCCCCTTCCTGTGTCCATGTGTTCTCATTGTTCAATTCCCACCTATGAGTGAGAATATGCGGTGTTTGGTTTTTTGTTCTTGTGATAGTTTACTGAGAATGATGATTTCCAATTTCATCCATGTCCCTACAAAGGACATGAACTCATCATTTTTTATGGCTGCATAGTACTCCATGGTGTATATGTGCCACATTTTCTTAATCCAGTCTATCATTGTTGGACATTTGGGTTGGTTCCAAGTCTTTGCTATTGTGAATAGTGCCGCAATAAACATACGTGTGCATGTGTCTTTATAGCAGCATGATTTATAGTCCTTTGGTTATATACCCAGTAATGGGATGACTGGGTCAAATGGTATTTCTAGTTCTAGATCCCTGAGGAATAGCCACACTGACTTCCACAATGGTTGAACTAGCTTACAGTCCCACCAACAGTGTAAAAGTGTTCCTATTTCTCCACATCTTCTCCAGCACCTGTTGTTCCCTGACTTTTTAATGATTGCCATTCTAACTGGTGTGAGATGGTATCTCATTGTGGTTTTGATTTGCATTTCTCTGATGGCCAGTGACGGTGAGCATTTTTTCATGTGTTTTTTGGCTGCATAAATGTCTTCTTTTGAGAAGTGTCTGTTCATGTCCTTTGCCCACTTTTTGATGGGATTGTTTGTTTTTTTCTTGTAAATTTGTTTGAGTTCATCGTAGATTCTGAATATTAGCCTTTTGTCAGATGAGTAGGTTGCAAAAATTTTCTCCCATTTTGTAGGTTGCCTGTTCACTCTGATGGTAGTTTCTTTTGCTGTGCAGAAGCTCTTTAGTTTAATTAGATCCCATTTGTCAATTTTGGCTTTTGTTACCATTGCTTTTGTTGTTTTAGACATGAAGTCCTTGCCCATGTCTATGTCCTGAATGGTAAAGCCTAGGGTTTCTTCTAGGGTTTTTATGGTTTTAGGTCTAACATTTAAGTCTTTAATCCACCTTGAATTGATTTTTGTATAAGGTGTAAGGAAGGGATCCAGTTTCGGCTTTCTACATATGGCTAGCCAGTTTTCCCAGCACCATTTATTAAATAGGGAATCCTTTCCCCATTGCTTGTTTTTCTCAGGTTTGTCAAAGATCGGATAGTTGTAGATATGCGGCGTTATTTCTGAGGGCTCTGTTCTGTTCCATTGATCTATATCTCTGTTTTGGTACCAGTACCATGCTGTTTTGGTTACTGTAGCCTTGTAGTATAGTTTGAAGTCAGGTAGTGTGATGCCTCCAGCTTTGTTCTTTTGGCTTAGGATTGACTTGGCAATGCGGGCTCTTTTTTGGTTCCATATGAACTTTAAAGTAGTTTTTTCCAATTCTGTGAAGAAAGTCATTGGTAGCTTGATGGGGATGGCATTGAATCTGTAAATTACCTTGGGCGGTATGGCCATTTTCACGATATTGATTCTTCCTACCCATGAGCATGGAATGTTCTTCCATTTGTTTGTATCCTCTTTTATTTCCTTGAGCAGTGGTTTGTAGTTCTCCTTGAAGAGGTCCTTCACATCCCTTGTAAGTTGGATTCCTAGGTAATTTATTCTCTTTGAAGCAATTGTGAATGGGAGTTCACTGATGATTTGGCTCTCTGTTTGTGTGTTGTTGATGTATAAGAATGCTTGTGATTTTTGTACATTGATTTTGTATCCTGAGACTTTGCTGAAGTTGCTCATCAGCTTAAGGAGATTTTGGGCTGAGACGATGGGGTTTTCTAGATATACAATCATGTCGTCTGCAAACAGGGACAATTTGACTTCCTCTTTTCCTAATTGAATACCCTTTATTTCCTTCTCCTGCCTGATTGCCCTGGCCAGAACTTCCAACACTATGTTGAATAGAAGTGGTGAGAGAGGGCATCCCTGTCTTGTGCCAGTTTTCAAAGGGAATGCTTCCAGTTTTTGCCCATTCAGTATGATATTGGCTGTGGGTTTGTCATAGATAGCTCCTATTATTTTGAAATACGTCCCATCAATACCTAATTTATTGAGAGTTTTTAGCATGAAGCATTGTTGAATTTTGTCAAAGGCCTTTTCTGCATCTATTGAGATAATCATGTGGTTTTTGTCTTTGGTTCTGTTTATATGCTGGATTACATTTATTGATTTGCGTATATCGAACAAGCCTTGCATCCGGATCTATTTTCTTTAGGGGATAAAAAGATGTTCCCAGGCCATAAATGTGGCAATAAGGAAAATAGGTGTATTTTTCAAAAAAATATTTTGCTTAGAAGACTCCTGAAACATCTTTGAGAAAGAACAAAAATGACAACTAAATTAAATTACAATTGAATGTGAAAAATCCTTAAAATACCAAGTGATGGCAAAGATATGAAAAAAATAAAATGCCCTTGGGAATAAAAAATGATAAAGTCACCTCCATAAACAGTATGAGAGTTTTCTATTCAATTAAGGATATTTACCATGTGAACAAACACCTTAACTTCCAGGTATTTATCAAAATGAAATAAAAACCGATGTCCACACAGAAATGTTAGCCAATACTTAGATCAGCTAGATTCATGGTCAGCAGGCACTAGAAATGACACAAATTGTCTTCAACTCAAAATTAAAAAAAAAACATGTAAAGTTCACGTTATGAAATACTATTTGGCAATTAAAAAAATTCACAACCGACTCAGGTAACAAAGGGATGGATCTCAACTGAACTATGCTAAGTGGCAGATGACATAAAAAGACTACATATTCTAGGATTCTAGTAAAAGATATTCTTGCAAAGGCAAAATTTTATGGACAAAAGCAGTTTAGTGGTTGTCAGAAGCACTGATGGGAGAAGTCATTGATCAAAAATAAGCTTGGGAAATTAGGTGATTATGATAGTGGTTGCATGACTATATATTTAACAAAAGTCTTAGAAATATACACTACAGTGTGGGCATATTATGGTTTCCCACTTACATATTAATCGAAAAGAAACAAGAAATACAAAATAGGAAGTAATACAAAAACACATGTGCACAGTCAAAGTATCCAATTTTGTCCCCACAGGGAATTTTGTTGTTTCTTCTTTAGGAAAGTGAGAAGAGGAGCTGTAGATAGTCTCATGGGGTACATCCCTTGAGAGGACCATGTCTTTATAACTCACTTCTCGTTCCTATGCATTAGCTTCTGAAATCTATCATGACTCCAGGTGACTTTATTTTAGGGGGACATACTTTGATCCTAGTCCCTTTGATCATCATTTATTCATCTGAATGTTAATAGTTGTTCATACACATAGGCCTTCTCCTTATTTTAAGGTTTCCTATGAGCCTGAAACCATAGCCAAGGGAACACTCCGAGATAAAAATTATATCAAATGACTTGAAATGAGAATCCTTTAGTGAGTTATTATACAGGTATTCTCTTATTTGCTATTGACAAGCACAATTCTGTGAATTGTAGGAGAGAGGTAATTTTGTTATGTTTATTTTACAATTAAGGAGGAGGTAAGTGTGTTATTGAAGGACAGAAAAAAATACATGATAGATTCACGATCTGAACATGAATTAGTGTTTTCCCCCCATCTTTCTCTGCCTTAGAGACCTTGAAACCATTGACCACTACCTGAGGAAGGGCTTCTCTAACAGAATTTGTGCATGGAAAGATTTCTGATATTGAACTCACTATTCAAGATTGACTTTCACTGTTTTTAAGGAGCAAGGTAAGCTTCTATTCAATATACACCTTTAGTGAAAACTGAATTTATACAATGGCAGTAGGATAGCTGTACCTACTACGATGTTTCAAGCACAGAAATAAATGTTCTCAACATTTTTATAAAAAACTGAGGTGAAGCTGGTTTATAAACCTCAAATCTTTAATTAGTTGGAAGTTAGCTGATACTTACGAAATATCATTATGCTGCTCTCCTAAAAAATATAGAAAAAATAGTACAGGTGATATTCTGACTGATTTGGTGGTAATTTCATCTTGTACACTAATTTTATACACCGTATGTTAGCATCTTCTTGGAAGTAAGGAAAAAAAATAACAGAAGAGTACAATGACCCTTGTTAAAATACTAAAGGTACTGACCAGGCATGGTGGCTCATGCCTGTAATCCCTGCACTTTGGGAGGCCAAGCCGGGAAGATTACTTGAGGTCAGGAGTTAAGACACCAGCCTGGACAACATGGTGAAAGTCTGTCTCTACTAAAATACAAAAATTAGCCGGGTGTGGTGGTGCACGCCTGCACTCCCAGCTACTTGGGAGACTGAGGCACAAGAATCTCTTGAACCCAGGTGGTGGAGGTTGCAGTGAGCAGACATTGTGCCACTGCTCTCCAGCCTGGGTGACAGAGCAAGACTCTGTCTCAAAAAACAAAAAATACTGAAGTACCAAAGGGCAATAAGTTTCAAACTACTTTTTAACATTTTCCCCATAATTTTATTCTTATTACTTCTACTACATCTATACACATTGACAGTGGTATTGCTGAAAGCACTGGCTGCTGATTAGGTCCTAACTGGGTTTAAATTTTGAATCTTCCTCATACTAGCTGTGTAATTGTACAGCATCCCAAAACTTCATAAATTCTCATTTGCATTAATGGTAAAATAAAAATAATACAACTACCTACTTTATACTGCACACACATGCATAACACAAATATACCCACTTATCATTGGTTGTAGAACATGGTATATGAGAGAAGTGGTCGTGTGTGTTAAAGTAGATAAACAGAAAGCCTTCAAGGGGCTGGCTTGAGGAGTGAAGTTGCTAAAGGTGAAGGAGGAAGATGGAAGGGACTAGTAGTTAGCATTGAATGGATATCCTTCCAAAGACTTAATATTAAAATTAAAATAATTAAAATGGTTCCTACATAAGAACAAATTAAAACAAAATATTTTACTACATGGAGTTTGTCACAAAGACAGATCTGCAGGCTAAAGCAAGACAAAAACTATGAGCTTTCAATCCTTGATTTCTGTGATTCAAATATGGGATGCCACTACTGAGAGAAAGAATAAGTATAAGAAAAGGAGACTGAGTGCCGGCTAAACTATGGATTTCAAAAAAGATATTAAGCAAAAAAAACAACTACATGGGACGGCTAGAACAGCCAACTGTATGGATGCAACAACGAAGAGTTATTGAAAGGTACAGAAAATCTCAGTGGCTCTACTGTGTGAGAATAAGCAAAACGATGAAGGAGGTTACAAGACTTCAAAACTCATCCACACCTAAAGATCTGAATGTTATCACTCACTTTTTCGTTCTAATAATAATGTAGCTGCCACTCATAAAGTTGGCTAACCATACCACATTTATGCATTGTTTTATGCATTTCACATTTAAATCTCACATTAGTACCTTCAGGTAGATATAATTACTATCTTCATTTTGCAGATAGAGAAAATGAGGTTCAGAGGAGATAGGTAAGGATCAATGATTCCTAGGTAGCAAATGGTAGGGCTGAGCTGATATGCAGCTCTTACCAGAGGCCAAGCTCTATATCCATTTCTGTGTCTTCCCGTCAGAATTACCTTTACTGATTATACATGCCCCTACTGTCCCAGTCATCACCATACAACTGCTGTGCAAATCTCTCTCGTTCACTGTGAAATCTCAAACACTGAGTTTGTACCAATGGAGGCGGTAACTGATTGAGTTAAACAATTTGATATAGAGACAATTATGAATGTTGTGCTTTCAAACCACTCTGCTTGCGTCCAAAGCTTGGCTTGCCATTAATTTTTATGTAAATGTGAATAAATTACTCAACCTCTTGTGCCTCTCACTCTAAAAGAAAGTAACAACTAATCAAACTTGTTGTTGAGAAGAATCAATGAATATACTTACAAAGTATCTAGAGCAATTCTGTCAGATGGGCAATATACAAGCAAAAGTTTTTACTAGAATAAAAAAACTGAATTGGTATATATGTGTGTGTGTGTGTGTATACATATATACACACACCTGCCATATATATTATTCAGACATGTTGGAAATTTTATATAATTTTCCAAATATTGGTTTACAATGATAGAAAAGTGAAAACTGGTGAGAGATAATCCATGCAGATCTTTTCAATTCAGCAGTTTATAACTCTATAGCTATTTAAGGCATTATACTTTGAAGTTAAGTTTATGTTTAGATATATAGAATCTTAAAATGTGTATTACTATAATAATGAAACAATGCACTGGTATATAGATGTTTCCATTTCATTGCAATGTCTATTCCACAACATGTATTAGCATTCTTTTCCTTTATTTCTCATTGCTGCAGGCATCCTCTGATTTTCTAATGACATTGATGAAGAACTGTACAGAAGTGACAGAGTTCATCCTCCTGGGACTAACCAGTGCTCCAGAACTACAAGTCCTCCTCCTTATCATGTTCACTCTCATATGCCTTGTCAATGTGGTTGGAAACCTGGGGATGATTGTTTTAATTCTTTGGGACATTCATCTCCACACTCCCATGTATTTTTTCCTCAGTCACCTGTCTCTAGTGGACTTTTGTTACTCTTCAGCTGTCACTCCCACAGTCATAGCTGGGCTCCTTATAGGAGACAAGGTCATCTCTTACAATGCATGTGCTGCTCAAATGTTCTTTTTTGCAGCCTTTGCCACTGTGGAAAATTTCTTCTTGGCCTCAGTGGCCTATGACCGCTATGCTGCAGTGTGCAAACCCCTACATTACACCACCACCATGACAACAAGTGTGTGTGCATGTCTGGCTATAATCTGTTATGTCTGTGGTTTCTTGAATGCCTCCATACACATTGGGGAAACATTGTCTCTCTTTCTGTATGTCCAATGAAGTCCATCGCTTTTTCTGTGATGTTCCACCAGTCATGGCTCTGTCTTGCTCTGATAGACATGTGAATGAGCTAGTTCTCATTTATGTAGCCAGTTTCAATATCTTTTCTGCCATCCTAGTTATCTTGATCTCCTACCTATTCATATTTATCACCATCCTAAAGATGCACTCAGCTTCAGGATACCAGAAGGCTTTGTCCACCTGTGCCTCCCACCTCACTGCAGTCATCATCTTCTATGGGACTATTATCTTCATGTACTTACAGCCCAGCTCTGGTCACTCCATGGACACAGACAAACTGGCATCTGTGTTCTATACTATGGTCATCCCCATGCTGAACCCCCTGGTCTATAGCCTGAGGAACAACGAAGTGGAGAGCGCATTCAAGAAAGTTATTGAGAAGGCAAAATTGTCTCTATTATTGTGAGTTTAACATTGCAGGATGCATGATACCTAGTTTCATTCCTCTGTTCTGAATTGCATTTTAAGGCCCACATGGAAGTTTCTGAAATAATACCATTACTTCTTCAGAAGTTTGTTGTCTAGGAAAAAAGAAATATTATGTCCAAAAATATAATACCTAAAAGAGAAAGCTAAGGTGAATAATAAGATATCTTGGGTTTTACTTGTCAAAAACTTTATAGAACATATTTGATTCATTCACTAATTCTTCATACATGTCCACCACCAAATACTAGGAAAAGCACACATGTAAAACAGGTGCATAAATGGGTCCATGAACATATTTATTCATGTGGGCACATATATACAGGAGTGGGAAATTTGCCAGATTTAAATCGAATATGGCTAACTTTTACAAAAATAATTTAAGTAACTAATTGAGCTATTTGAATTTCAGTTTATGTATAATATTGTTTATTTATTTAGTTGAATAAATGTTTTAGAGTCCTAATTTGAGAATAAATGTGATTTACTTTTAAATAAAAGTACAATCGTCTCTCTGTGTCTCTGCTATGCATCTGCAGATTTAACCAACCATGGATAGATAAATATTTGTAAAAATAATAACAATACAACAGTAAAAAGAAATACAAATTTAAAAATTCAGTATAATAACTCTTTACATAGCATTTACATTGTGTTAGGTATTACAAGTTATCTAGAGATGATTTAAAGTATATGTGAGGATTTGCATGGGTTATATGCAAATATGATTATATACTATGCATCAATATCTCGATTCAATAATCTGTTCCATTGATTTATGTGTCTCTTTTTCCAATACCACACTTATGTGGATTATTATAAGTTATAGAAGGTCATGAAATCAGGTAATGTGCATGCTTCAACTTTATTATCTTTATTAGCTTTGCCATTCCATATAATTTAGAATCAGGGTATTCATATTAATTTTTTAAAAAGGCTGCTTGGATTTTAATTGTGATTGCAAGGAATCTTCAGAGCAGTCAACATAAAGTCTCTCAATTCATGAATATAATATTTCTCTACACTAATTTCAATTATTAAAACTTCATTTATCAGGATTCTATATTTTTCAGCATTTTTAAGACATGCATCCTAAATACGCTCAAAGAGCTAAATGAAATCTTGAACAAGAAACTAAAGGAAGCTAGGAAAAAGATATTTCAAGAAATAGTGAACTGTTAATAAAGAAACAGAAATTATAGAAAGTAATTAGTTAGAAATTCTGGAACAGAAACCAAAAATAGATAAGATAGACTATGGAAAAGAGTTTAGTGGTTTTTTGTTTGTTTTTGTTTGTTTGTTTGTTTTTTATACATAACTGCCATAAGATCCAGCAAATGAACTCCTGGGCATTTTCCCAGAAACATGATTGTTTATGTCCACAAAAATAACTGTATGTAAATGTTTATAGCACCTTTATTTATAATAGTCAAAAACTGGAAACCATGCTGGAAACCATTCAGATATCCTTCCTTGGGTGAAAGGTTAACAACTTGTGGTACATCCATCACATTGAATACTACTCTCAATAAAAAGGAATAAACTGTTGATACATTCGAAAACCTGGATGAATATTGGGAAGAATATGCTAAGTAAAAACAGCAAGTCTCAAACGGTTGCAAAAAAACCAAGGCATAATTCCACATACATAGAACATTTGTGAAATGATAAAATTATATAATGGAGGACAGATTTTTTTTTCCAGTATTTAAGAAGGAATGGGGTCGTGCCTATAAAAGGTCAGCATGAGGGATCCTTGTGATGATGGAAATGTTATATATCTTTAATATATTAATGTTAATATTCTAGTTGTAATACAATATTACAGCTTTTCAAAATGTTACCATTGAGGAAGACTGGCTTAAGGGAAGACTGATCTCTCTGTATTATTTCTTACAACTATATGCTTATCTCAAATAATCTCGAAATAAAAATTGTAATTAATCAAAAAACGGATAGACTATGGAAAGTAATGGTTCAGATTTCTTGACTTTTAAGTATTAGTATTTTACACAATTAAAAAAACTTTTATATTCATTGTTGCATCACAGAAGAGTAACAGCCTGTGAGGTAGATTAAAGGTTTTTTTCTGCTTGTGAATCAAGATCAGACCATGGTAGGTTTATAACCATCTGGCTATTAACAAAGCCAGCATTATAATTGGTCTTACGTTAAAATGTTATTCACATCCCTACACCTCTGAATTCCTGGATCAAAAAGAATATTTTGGGTCACTTTATAAGTGAGTATAAACAAACAAATTTTGAAAATATATTGGTCGCTCTTGAAGTATCAGCAGAATGTAGAAATTAACTATTTAAAAAAATAACTGCAATCGCACACATATGTACATATGTTTGGGCCCAATTTGGCAACTTAGAGGAAGAAATTTCATAGTTACTTAGATGCTGTGGCACATTCTGAGCACTTTCATCATGATTTTAATACTTTATTTTTATTATAGCATTTATTATTTTTTGAATGATGGTTTGTAGAGCTCGCTGTGTCTACCCCCATAATAAGAAAGGAAACATTATTTACTTAATAATGACTGTAACAAAGACAGGACCTGGTAAATAGTTGACACTCAATATCCTTTGGTTAAGGGAGTGACTTTGATCAAGGTGATTCAAGTTATACCTTGTAAGAGTTATGCTAACTTTATTTTCAATTCTGGGCACACGTGATAGAACATATTTATTAGAAAGCAGTCATTCGTTCTAACTCACTATATGTACAAAGCCAGCTAGGAGGAGAATGAGAAGAATAGGGAAGAAACTAATGCTGAATACATTCCTTGTGTCAGGCATCAAGTTGGTAGGATTCTATGTAGCATTCGATGTAATCTAATACATTACAGCTCTGTAAAATAAGTACACTGGCATTATATAAACTAAATTTTCACAGAACATGAAACTGGGATTCAAGGAATAATAATAATGTTCCCAAAGCCACATTTAAAGCCACCCAATTGCATTTAATGTAATCAAAGCCACACTTGATTGGCATTCAGTTGCTAATCAAATACACCTCTCTGCACAATCCAGGTAAGTTACTGGAAAAACATATCCTTGCAATATACTTGGTGTTAATGATCCTCTAGAAGTCTTCTCCTAAGTACTCACATAATATCTATAATATGACACATTTTTCATTAATTTTTCTTTTATGTTGAATTTGTTCTTTCTTCCTCTCTCTCTTTCTCTATCTCTCTCTCCTATCTCCTCTCTCTTTTCCATTTCCATGTTCCTTAAATAAATTTTTGATTATGTCATATATTGTATCAATTACTATCACAATATTATAATACTTTTCTGTTTATGCTTTTACCAGTATACAGATGCTCCTCAATGAATGATGGATGTACATCCTGATAAACCCATCATAAAGTCAAATATCACAAAGTGAACCATCATACATTGGGGACTATCTGTGTTGTCTCTGTCTACTGTAATAATAGCAGCAAAAAATATAGTAGTAGTAGCAATAGTAATAATAGTAGTAGTAAACATTAATGAGTATCTATTTTGATACATAGATTGACTTAAGTATTCTTCATGACAGTATTTAGTCCATTCAATTACTTTAAATGAAGTGTTAGCACTCCAATTACACAAATGATGAATTAACTTCACCCAAAGTTTTTTAACTTCACCCAAGTTAATTAACTTCACCCAAAACTTTTGAACGAATAGTAAATTAGGATTCTCCAGAGAAAAACTGAACAAATGGAATAAATACAGAATATAGAAAGAGATTTATTATGAGGGATTGGCTCATGTGATTATGGAGGCTGAGAAGTCCCAAGATCTGCCCTCTGCATGCTGGAGGCCTAGGAATGCTGGTAGTGTACTTTCATTTCAAACCCAAAGGCCTGAGAACAGAGGCACCAATGGTGTAAGTCCAAGTCCAACTCCGAAGGCCTGAGGATTAGTTGTGCAGATACCCCAAGGCAGAAGATGGGTGACCCAGCTGAAACAAGGAGAACAAACTCAAATTCATCCTTACTTTGCCTTTTAGTTATATTCAGGCCCCCAACAGATTGGATGATGCCCACCTGCATTGCTGAGGGTGATCTTCACTCAATCTACCAATTCAAAGGCTGATTCCTTCTGGGAACAACTTCACATACATGCTCATACCTAATGTTTTACCAGATGTCTGAAAACTATGGAGGTTCCTCAAAAAACTGAAAATAGAGCTATAACATGATCTAGCAATTCCACTGCTGGGTATGTATTCAAAAGAAAGGAAATCAATATGTCGAAGAGATATCTGCACTCCATTGTTTACTGGAGCACTATTCACAGTAGCCAAGACATGAAATCAGCCTGTATCCACTGACAAATAAATGAATTTTAAAAATGGTACACATACACATGGAATATTATTCAGTCATAAAATAATTAAATTCTAGGCTGGGCACGGTGGCTCACACCTATAATCCTAGCACTTTGGGAGACTGAGGTGGGTGGATTACCTGAGGTCAGGAGTTTGAGACCAACCTGGCCAACAGGCGAAACCCCATCTCTACTAAAAATACAAAAATTAGCTGGGTGTGGTGGTGGGCACCTGTTGTGCTGGCTACTCAGGAGGCTGAGTCAGAAAAATCATTTGAATAAATGATGGAAAGCTCTTAGCTCGTATATGTTAACATGTCTCTGTGTTGGTGATAGTTCTAATCAGAAGAGTTGCAGCTTTTTTCCCAAGAAATATCTTTGGGAAAGGTGAAAAATTATTTTTAAAAACTCACTATTTTCACTCAGTGTGAATTAATCTGGCCTTCATCGCGGTATGAGAAGAACCACTTTTTACTCACTTTTTAAACTTTAAAGTGCAACTAATGTATTGCTTGTCATTAGACAGACTTACTTTGTGAACATTACCTTTAATTTACTAAATATATCTTTGTCTCCAAAAAAAAAAAAAAAGAAAAAAGAAAGAAAAATCATTTGAACCCAGGGGATGGAGATTTCAGTGAGCTAAGATCATGCCACTGCACTCCAGCCTGGGCAATGAAGCAAGACTCCATCTCAAAAAATAATAATAATAAAATAATAATAGTAATCAAATTCTGTCATTGGCAGCAACATGAGTGGAACCAGAGGACATTATATCAACTGAAATATGCCAGGCACAGAAATACAAATATCACTTGTTTTCACTCATATGTAGAAGCTAAAAAATATCTCTTTGAGGTAGACAACATCTCTACCTGGTGGTTTTCAGAGGCTAAGAGTAGCGGGGAGAGGAAGATAAAAAGAGGTTGGTTAAAGGATACAAAAATAAAGTTAAATAGAAAAGAATAAGTTCTAGTGTTCAACAGCACAATAGGGTGACTATAGTTAACAGTAATGAGTTGTATATTACAAAATGGCTAGAAGAGGAGATTTGGAACGACCACCACACACAAAAAAATGATAAATGTTTCAGGTAAGTGATATCCCAATTACCCAGATTTGATCATTACACATTGTATGTTTATTTTTATTTTTATTTTTATTTTAAGTTCTGGGGTACATGTGCAGGACGTGCACAGTTGTTACATAGGTAAACGTGTGCCATGGTGGTTTGCTGTACCTGTCAACCAATCATCTAGGTATTAAGTCCAGCATGCATTAGCAACCTTTTCTAATGCTCTCCCTCCCCTAACCCCACACACCGACAGGCCCCAGGTGTGTTTTCCCCTAAAACCCCATTATCTCAGCCAAAATTATACACATTGTATGTTTATGTCAAAATATCATAGGTACCCTATAAATATGTACAGTTATTATGTATCCATAAAAATTAAAAACAATTTTAAAAAATAATAAATTTGTGAGGTAACAGATATCCTAATTACCCTGATTTTATCCTTACATATTGGATGCATGTATCAAAATAACACATACACCCCAGAAATGCAATCATTATGCAGCAATAAAACAAAATATATTACAATGAAACAAATATTACCACAAACATTACAATAAAACAAACCATTAACATAAACTATTAATAAAAAATGGTTACTAGTCAGCAACGTGAAAGATAAGGCACATATACACCATGGAATACTATACAGCCATAAAAAATGATGAGTTCATGTCCTTTGTAGGGACATGAAATTGGAAATCATCATTGTCAGTAAACTATCGCAAAAACAAAAAACCAAACACCGCATATTCTCACTCATAGGTGGGAATTGAACAATGAGATCACATGGACACAGGAAGGGGAATATCACACTCTGGGGATTGCTGTGGGGTGGGGGGAGCAGGGAGGGATAGCATTGGGAGATATACCTAATGCTAGATGACGAGTTAGTGGGTGCAGCGCACCAGCATGGCACATGTATACATATGTAACTAACCTGCACAATGTGCACATGTACCCTAGAACTTAAAGTATAATTAAAAAAAAAAAAAGAAAGCCAACAAAATCACAAAAATAAAATATCTATTATTTTTATAAAATCCTGTTTTATAAAAACAGTTTTATAAAATCCTCTGAGGGATAGCATAAATACTAGACTAGACAAAATTGCGTTTAGAATGAATATATATAAGTTAGAATTTTAAAATATTCAAAATACAGTTTAGAGAACAAAGAAATGGAAATCATGGAAGACAAAACAGGCAGGATACATTGAGAAACTCAAATGATTGTGTAAACTCCATATGGAAAGAATAGCTAGAACAAGAAAAAAAATAAATGTTCAAACAGAAAATTGATAAAATTTTGCCAAACTGAAGAAAATTAAGTCCTTGGATTGAAGAACTCCACCAATCTGGGGTAGAATACATTTTAAAACTTCTAATATTGGATCACTTTGTTGGGGAAGTGAAAAAGCAAGGCCAAGAACATACTTTTTAGATGTCGGGGACATAAATATACGAAGTAGTAAAAATCAGCCTGACACTCATCCTTTGATCAGAAAGAAAAAATAAGTCAGCAGATGGTGAACATTTATCTTAAAAAGACTGAGAGAAAATAAATTATCAATAGAGATTTCTATACTCAGATAAACTGTCAATCAAGTTTCTTGCAAGATCAAGACAACATCAACTATACAAAAATTGAACACTAGTTTAATTAATATTTGGACGTACACTGAAAGTGTTTCAGCAGGGGGAGAGGATACGATTTATCTGATTGGGATTTGGAAGAAGGAATCCAGCATGTTTTGCTCTTTTCTTTCTCTTTTGGCCCTGCTTCTTTGCAGCAGAAGTGTCTTCTGTCCTTTGGTCCAGCTTTATTTATGTGATAAGGATAATGGCAGAGGATTTGGGTGTACAAAGGAAAAACCTATAATCTTGGGATGCTTATTAGATTAGGTTCCCCAGAAGCAAGCCTAAAGAAATAGATTTTAATTCATGCAGTTTATTTGCAAGTTAACAGCAGAAAGCACTGATGAGGTGATAGGAAAGTGAGCCCGAGAAGGAAAGGAGGCCAATAAAGGGTTTCTTTTATTTTTTTTTAAGTGTAGATCTTTTATTAATTTTTTCTTTGCTTCTTTATTTATGTAATGAGTGGCAAGTTGTCATTGGTTTAAAATAACGGGTTATGTTGTCAATATGCCAAAAATAATAAAATAAAATAATGGGTTATAAAATATTAAATACAAGCCTTATGGTAACCTGAAATAAAAAAGCTTACAACAGGGTCCGGGAGTGGTGGCTCCCACTTGTTTTTTTTTATTATAGTTTAAGTTTTAGGGTACATGTGCACAACGTGCAGGTTTGTTACATATGTATACATGCGCCATGTTGGTGTGATGCACCCATTAACTCGTCATTTACATTAGGTATATCTCCTAATGCTATCCCTCCCCCCTCCCCACAACAGGCCCCTATGCAGCCAAAAGACACATGAAAAAATGCTCATGATCACTGGCCATCAGAGAAATGCAAATCAAAACCACAATGAGATACCATCTCACACCAGTTAGAATGGCGATCATTTAAAAATTCAGGAAACAACAGGTGCTGGAGAGGATGTGGAGAAATAGGAACACTTTTACCCTGTTGGTGGGACTGTAAACTAGTTTAACTATTGTGGAAGTCAGTGTGGTGATTTCCCAGGGATCTAGAACTAGAAATACCATTTGACCCAGCCCTCCCATTACTGGGTATATATGCACAGGAGTATAAATCATGCTGCTATAAAGACACATGCACACGTATGTTTATTGTGGCACTATTCACAATAGCAAAGACTTGGAACCAACCCAAATGTCCATCAATGATAGACTGGATTAAGAAAATGTGGCACATATACACCATGGAATACTATGCAGCCATAAAAAATGATGAGTTCATGTCCTTTGTAGGGACATGGATGAAGCTGGAAACCATCATTCTCAGCAAACTATCACAAGGACAAAAAACCAAACACTGCATGTTCTCACTCATAGGTGGGAATTGAACAATGAGAACAGCTGGACACAGGAAGGGGAATAAAGGGTTTCTTTAGTGAGTAGGTTATGCCTGAAGAAAACTGGGCCTTAGTCTACTGGGAACCACTGGAAAACTATCAAATATGTCTCAAAGTTATACCACCTGAAAAATTAGGAATTGGGTTCTTATCACTCTACTTCTATCTATCATGTACTGATTGCTGACACCAGAGAAATTAAAATGTTCCACACATGAGCTGAACCTACTTTTACAGCAAATTCTAAGCCCTAAGTCTGCAAAACGCAAATTTCACATTCTTTATTTCACAATAAGTATTGGCCTGCACATGGACAACACAAGTGAAGAGGAGATGGATAGAACACTAACAATGTTTGCTAGGAAATAGTAATTTGAGATAGAAAAGAAGCCCATCCACCTATTTATCTGAATCAAATTTTTGAATTGAATATAAATATTAAGTAATATTCTAATCTTCATTTCTCTGACACCTATGTTTTATTTATCAGTTGATTGTAAATACAGAAAGTAAAACAGGGATTATGTTTATCAATCTACAAATTCAGTTGCTATCAGATATAACAAGTTATAAAATAGTAGAAAAATGAATAAAAAGAAAACAAAATAAATATTTGACATATATTACACATCAATAATACAGTAAATATAAATAGATCAACACACTGCTCATGTATGTAATAACAACTTAATAAAATTGGGGGAGAAAAAAGGCATGACAGCAATTACCACAAATAAACATGTATGTGACTCAACATAAACTCTATCACTGGACGCTGTGTAATTGCTTCTTCCCTAGATAAGTGAGATAAAGGAAAGCTATTGCCCTCATAGGGACGCTGTTCCGCAGAGAGTTCCATACATGTACAATTTTCTCCTGGCTGCCAGTCAGTAAGATCTGAAATCATAGTATGGCTCCACATGACATTATTTAAAATGGATAAGACTCTAACCAGAGCCACTTTAATCTTCATTCATCCAAATGAAAGCTAATACTTTTAGTGCACAGTCTGGTCTTTCCTGAAACTGAGAATATTGCAGTGATCCTCCAACCAAAGGCAGAAAAAAACTTCCCAAGATAAAAACTGTATTGGTTCATGATGAAGGGATAACAACTTACTAAGGTCTGTATAGGTCCACTGTCATTTTCTCTGTATAGATACAATTGTGTGAAGTTGTGGGAGAAAACATTTTCTCATTTCTATTCCACAAATGAGGAAACTGAGCTCAGCAGAAAATAAATAAGTTTTTCAAGTTCACAGAAAAACCCATGGTACATGCAAAACCTGAACTCAGAATTTCACAACACAACAAAATGATACAACATAGAAAAATGACATGTTTGAGTTAGCACTCCATGTTAATAATTCTTTCTCCACCTCTTTATGCCTCAAAAAACTTGAACATTTCTGAAAAATACATGATAGAGAATTTCTCCAATGTTATTTAAGCATTCTCCCAAGAATGAATTTCTGATTTCAGACTCACAATTGAGAACTGCCTTTTTCTTCTTTTCGAAGAGCAAGGTAAGCTTCTATATTCAATATATACTTTTGGTGAAATATGTAATTGATGCAAAAGCAGTGTGGCAGCTACATCTTGTATGAGTTTTTGAGCTCAGATCTACTTGTTTGAACATTTTTTCTAAAACATGGAAGTGGGTCTAGCATTCATTGTTTAAAAAAAAAAGAAAACTTAACCAGCAGACAATACAGTGATATTTATGAAATGCCGTGCTGCTCTCCCTAAGATGGTAGTAAAACCCTAGGCTGGATGATGCTCTGATTGAGTAGGTGGTAAATGTATCTGGTGTATTATGTGTTGGTTTGTCGCTGAAGGAATAGCTCCCCCAAACAGGGTGCAACAACTCTTCAATAGACTTCAGAAAGATTATTATGACACTACCAAGATCCCTATTCCATTTTTACTATCATTTCCTCACAATCTCACTTTTTCATTACTTGCTAATCTAGAAAATCTGACATTGCAGTGATTAAAGGCACAGAAATTGGAATAGATTAGACATGGGTTTGAATCTTGAATTTATCTTACTAAGTGTAGAATATGAGGAAGGTACAAAACTCCTCTAATCTCCCAATATTTAACAGCAAATGGGGTTATACATCTGTCTGTATAAATACTCTCTCTCTCTCTCTCTCTCCATGCTCTGATATCTATGTCTGTCAATCTATCATCTCTCTATCATTCATGAAACAAACTGGTTCATAAGTACAAAGGCTAAGCTGCTAGTAACTTTAGAAGATCTGATTTATAAAATCAATGTATTCCAGATATGTGAACTTGAGAATTTAATACTTTCTCTGCTCCTCTAGTGATTCATATATACAATTAGGAAGTTGGCTATGTGATCTGTGAAGATGTCTCAACCATTTCTGATTCTAGAGATAATTTACCTATGATATATAATATTCATACTCATTATGGCAGCCTTAATAATGTTCCCCAAAGGTGGTCATATCTTAACTCCTGAAACCCATAAACATGTGGCCTTATGTGATTTTTTTACAAACTTCACAGTGATTAAATTAACGTGTTGAGATGGTAGGATTATCCTAGATTATCCAGGTAGGTACAGTGAGAACCTTTCAGTTGTCATAGAACATAGTAAATTTTTAAAGAAAAACAATAAAAATTGTAGCTTATATTATTATGTGGGTAGTTTTTTGGCAAACAAATAATTTGAATTCTAGAAGTGTCAACTGATGTGTACTGGGGGCAGGAGAAAAATGATAGACAATCAATAGTGGTTATCAGGAAATGAATGTCCTTCTGACAGATTCAAATTCAAATAAAAAGATTGTGCATAAACACATCTGCAGCCTACAGTCAGCCCCCAAGACTACGAACCACCAACCCTCAATATCTGATATCCTGCTAAGTGTTGAGAGTAATGACAGGAAGAATGTGTCTAAGATAAAAGGGGATTGTTTCAACACAAGGTAAAATGTAGTTTGAAAGGGAGAAATTAAACACAACAGGACTTGAAGATCCCTGGGTTCTCATGCTAGATGGCTGACACAGTCATTCATCTGGCAAAGAATGGATAGAGTGAGAAATGCTGAAGGAAACAAAAGACTGGACATAGTGTGTAAGAAAATACAGATCAGACAGAGTAAAACTGCCAACTTGAAAACCCACCCACACCTTCAGCCCTGTGTGTCACCTCTATGTTTCCTACACCAACATAGGCACCACCATTCCATCCTAATAATAATATTATAGCTAGCACTCATCAGGACTGTGCTGAGTGCCCACATTATGCCAACAGCTGAGCATTATCTCATTTAACTCTCAAAATAATCTCTTGACATAAGTCCTAATATCATCTTCATTTGACTAATGGATAAAATGAGATTCAAGGAAGTTAGATTAAGACCAGTGTCTACCAAGTAGTAAATGTTAGGGCTTATGAGTTAATACAAATCTACCTCTTCTTAGAGTCCTAGATTTTATACCCAATGCTATATCTTCTCTGCAGAATTGGCTTTGTTGGTTGCACATGACATTAATGCTGCATTTATTCCACTTCATCTAGTATGCTTTTATTTGTGCATTGCTCTACTATGCAACTTCATATGTTATGCTTGGTATAATGGATAGAATCAGTAAATATAAATAGATTAACATTTAAAATAATTCAAATTCATTAAAAGAATTTTAATTCTTTTAATTTAGGTCAGGAACCACACTGATTGTGTCTAAAGCTTGGTTCTATCTACTAGTGCTTGTGTAATCTTGAATAAATTATTCAAACTCTTTTTTTCTACCAAGATACTTCATGTATAAATTGGCAATAATAACTAATTAAATAATAGGATTAATGAGAGAATTCTATGAGGATGTACATATAAAGCATCTGGCATGAGACAACTATAAGTGTGTTTAAGATGTTAGATTCAAAAAACATATTATTTGGGAGATAGATTCATTTCAGGCATGTGACGTTGGACAACTCATTATCCCCTTCCTATGACTCCATTTACTCAGACACAAAATTAAGAGGCTGGAAAGATGATCCACGAAGACCCTTTTTCTTCAAAAGTCTATTACTGTATAGATAAGTTATCCACTAAATTGTGTTTTCATATCCACA
Source organism: Pan troglodytes (assembly GCF_028858775.2). NCBI lineage: Eukaryota > Metazoa > Chordata > Mammalia > Primates > Hominidae > Pan > Pan troglodytes. The sequence goes on along the minus strand of NC_072407.2, from coordinate 60,623,084 downwards.
ATTTTGATCTAGGAAATATAGAAAACAAATCATTGCTATAATAAAATAACACATACATTTCAGTTTTGTGCAACTCTGTTTTGTTCATCACAGGGTTTTTCTTTTTTATCTCTCCTTGCTACAGAGTATCTTGTGGTTCTAAAATAACATCCATGGAGAATAATACAGAGGTGAGTGAATTCATCCTGCTTGGTCTAACCAATGCCCCAGAACTACAGGTTCCCCTCTTTATCATGTTTACCCTCATCTACCTCATCACTCTGACTGGGAACCTGGGGATGATCATATTAATCCTGCTGGACTCTCATCTCCACACTCCCATGTACTTTTTTCTCAGTAACCTGTCTCTTGTAGACATTGGTTACTCCTCAGCTGTCACTCCAAAGGTTTTAACTGGGTTGCTTATAGAAGACAAAGCCATCTCCTACAGTGCCTGTGCTGCTCAGATGTTCTTTTTTGCAGTCTTTGCCACTGTGGAAAGTTACCTCTTGTCCTCAATGGCCTATGACCGCTACGCAGCAGTGTGTAACCCCCTACATTATACCACCACCATGACAACACGTGTGTGTGCTTGTCTGGCTATAGGCTGTTATGTCATTGGTTTTCTGAATGCTTCTATCCAAATTGGAGATACATTTCGCCTCTCTTTCTGCATGTCCAATGTGATTCATCACTTTTTCTGTGACAAACCAGCAGTCATTACTCTGACCTGCTCTGAGAAACACATTAGTGAGTTGATTCTTGTTCTTATATCAAGTTTTAATGTCTTTTTTGCACTTCTTGTTATCTTGATTTCCTATCTGTTCATATTGATCACCATTCTTAAGAGGCACACAGGTAAGGGATACCAGAAGCCTTTATCTACCTGTGGTTCTCACCTCATTGCCATTTTCTTATTTTATATAACTGTCATCATCATGTACGTACGACCAAGTTCCAGTCATTCCATGGACACAGACAAAATTGCATCTGTGTTCTACACTATGATCATCCCCATGCTCAATCCTATAGTCTATACCCTGAGGAACGAAGACGTGAAGAATGCATTCATGAAGGTTGTTGAGAAGGCAAAATGTTCTCTAGATTCAGTCTTTTAATGGTGCAAAATCATCACAATGTTATTTTATCTCACTTAGATCTACTTTATACAATAACTCAAATGTTAAAATGCTATATGGTATATAGAATGTAAAATTTCATCTAATATTATTTTTGTCTTTAGTTGAGAAACAGTTCTAAGTATCCACGAGTTAGAAAAATACGATGATAATTTCTCGTGGAGTTTAATGAAATATGTGTTGTCTCTTGTCATATTTTAGCCAACTATAAGTCATTACTGTTTCTTAATAAACTAATATTTCAGGCATTAATAATTTTAGGTATTTGGTACAGCTTGTTCATATGACAATTTATAAATGGTAAATAACTATATTAGAATAATAATATATTAGAATTAAAAGGCAGAGATGATTCTTTTTTTTTAAACTTAGCCTATGACTATCAAAGACATCTTGAACTGAGAGAAAGAAATAAAAGAATCTCTGTTTGCTATTTAAAATATAAAATCATGACCTGGCCCAGTGGCTCATGCCTGTAATCCCAGCACTTTGAGAGGCCAAGGCAGGTGGATCACTTGAGGTCAGGAGTTCAAAACCAGGCGAGACAACATGATGAAACCCTGTCTCAATGAAAAATACAAAAAAATTAGCCAGACATGGTGGTAGATGCCTGTAGTTCCAGCTACTTGAGAGGCTGAGGCAGGAGAATCGCTTGAACCCAGGAGGTGGAGGTTGCAGTGAGCTGAGATCGTGCCGTTGGACTCCAGCCTGGGTGACAGAGCAAGACTCCATCTCAAAAAACAGAAGATCATAAGTAATCCCCTAAAAATTATTAGAACTAATAAATCAATTCAGTAAAGTGTCAGGGATATAATAACAACATACCAGAATAAGTGGTATCTCTATATACTAGCAATAGGTAATCTAAAAATAAAATGAAGAAAATTCCATTTACAGAACCATCAAAAATAAGATGCACAGTAAAAACGATTACAAAAAGAACTGCAATGCTTATATTCTTAAAACCTAGTTGAAAGATGTTCAATAAAATCTAAATAAAGGAAAACATTACTTGATTATGAACCAACATTGTACAGCTGGCCACATTCCCTAATTGATATTCAGATTAAATACACTTCCTCTCAAATCCCAGCTGGCTTATTTGCAGAAATTGGTAAACTTATCCTAAAATTCATAAGGAAATTTAAAAGCCCAGAATAATATTTTAAAAAGAGAACAGAGTTGGAGTACTCTCACACCACAATTTCAAAAGTTACAACAAAAACTGTAGTAATCAAGATAGTATGGTAATGGCATAAGAATAGACATATAGACTAATGGAATAGAATTGTGAACCCGGAAATAAACCCTTACATTTGTGGTCAGTTGATATCCTGTAAGAGGGCCCAAAGGACTCAATGAGGGCATGTAGCCTTTTCAACAAATAGTCTTGGGATAATTGAATGCCTACACACAAAAGAATGAAGTTGGACCCCTGTCTCACATCATACACAAAATTAACTCATAATGGACTACAAACCTAAATGTAAGAGCTAAAATTATATCATTCTTTGAAGAAAACAAAAGAGCTAATGGAAATAGCAAGGTACATTAGGTAATATTTTTAATGAAGAAAAATAAAGTGTAATCAAATTTATGAGTTGCTGAAGGGGACAAAAATTTATGTATGTATGTATGTATGTATTTATTTTTGTGATTTAAAAGTTTTCTTTATTCTTTTGAAAAAACAAAAGCAAAACCCAACAGCCACCCACATGAGAGAGAAGCAACAGGGACCCTAGAGTCCATTTAAAACAGTCCACTTTTTGCAAGAGATGTCTGAGTTTCAAAAATCTCATCACAACCCTCCTCCAAACTCTCTCCTAACCCACATCACTTGGCAGGGGGTAGAGGTAATATTATGAGAAGAATGGGAATCAGCTGGCCACAGCTTGCTGAAACGTGTTTGTCTTTAGAAGCCTTCTGCAACTCTGAGGGGGAAATTCATCGCACTAAATGCTTATGGCAGCAAAGAAGAAAGTCTCAAACCACTGATATAAGCTACCATCATTAAGTAACTGGAAAAAGAGAAGTAAATTAAGAGCAAACACTGAACAGATCAACCAGAAAAAAAAAAAACTGACAAAGATATAGCAGAAATCAATAATTTAAAAAAAAGAAAACAAATGAAACAAAAATCTCTCTGGTAGCGGAGAGTGGAAAGTAATAAAATTATAAATCCATAGCAAAAAATGACCAATATCAGAAATCAAGAGGGGGACACTACTACAGATATTAAAAGAAGAGGAAAATTATGGGGTTAAATCTGTGCTTTAAAATGTGACGAGTAAAATAAACAGATTTTTAAAGAAACAAAATATCATAGCTCACTTGAGAAAAAAAAATATGACTATACCTTCAGGGATCATTTCTACAGTTGGTTACTGGATAAATTTCTCTAAATGTGTAGAGCACCGAGAGAAGAGGGATTGCAGGGGAGCTGATCATAATTCCAAAAGACACAATCCCAATGCCATAATCCCGAATGTTGAAATCCCAAAAGATCAAAATCCCAGAAAAATAATTCTGGAAAAATAATTTTACAACTTTTAAAAAGATGTTTATTTACATTTTTTAAAGAGAAGGTTATTCAAGAAACCTTAAAAAGTGACATTTCGTAGGCCACTTTACACACAAAAAAGCAGGCAATAGCCACACATTTTTGTGACTCAGGTACACTAACGACAATTGCATGGGTCTAACATAACAGATTCATATTCATAAAAATAGACCAAAGATGGAAATGTAAAAATACATATTATTTTGGTAATTGTGTGCACCCAGCTTTATAACTGCAGTCATCTGAAATATCATGAGGAACAACCTAAGTCTTTTGATGAGATAAATCAAAAACACAATGGGTCACCACTGCATAGGCTGCAATGACTCAAAAAGCCAACATCTCAAGAAATCTTATCTTTCACAAATGCAGATGTACAAAAAGGAAATCTCTATTCATTGAGAAAGTTTTGACATTTTTATGTACGCACACAATGCTTACACACAAAGTCAAAACTGTGATAATGCACTCTCATGGGGTCACATTCGCACAAAAAAAAATGCATAAAATGAATAAGAACTCTCGAAAAGTCCATACATGATTTATACCTCCAATATTGGAAATGATGTGAAGATGAAGCTTATAGCACTTCAAATTGTAAAAATAATGCTGACAAGTTAAAATAGTGAAAAATAACTAAAAAGAACAAAAGAAAAAAAAACTAAGAAGAAAATTTGATGTGAAAAATTGTATCACAGGGATAGATTATGGACAATTGCATGGAAGACAGTGTGTAAGAGCTAGCCAATTTTTATCTTCATTAGCTGTATTTTGAAGTTTTGTATCACAATGAATAGCTGCCTTTCTTTTTCTTTTGGGACATAGTTCTCCTCAGAGCATATGTTCACATTCATTTTCTACTTGGTCCTGGTCTTTCTGAAATTCTTCTATGATTCACTATATACTGACATGAGTATTTCCTATTTAGTTTTCCCACTTTCAGTTTAGAGATTTTGATCTTTGGGGATTTACACATTGGGCATTATGGCATTCAAAACTATGTATTTCAGGATTAGGCTCCAAACCCAGTTAGAGGATGATGGATGAGAACTGTTTTGTTCTCAGCCTGTATTCCCACAAGGGCCTCATCATCTCTGGAGCCAATACTGATGTGGTGGTGTGGGACCCTGAAGGCACAAAGACCATCTCAGCCAGCACCTTGGTGCAGGGAGGAAATTTCAATCTCAATGAGAACATGTGCTACTACCGCATGCCTCTGTTCACCATCAACCCTGGGGGTGCTGTGTATGAGAATGGCATCTTCATGTGCACTGAGGGCACTGGACAAACTGTCTCCTGTGGTCTTTCTCAGCTTAACCACAGAAAGAACACCTTAAACATTAAGGGAGTGACTGTACTCCCTACCTGGGGTATGTAGCTGTTGTGCATCCTGGGAAAAAAGAAATGGGAAGGCCATTCCCGGACATCCCTACTCAGCCTATTATTGACATGAAGGAAGGAGGGACCTTCCTGAATTCATCTACAGCCTCTCTGGTTCTCAGTTTGATGACCATGTTCTAAAACGAGTCTGGCTGAGATCCCCCCACCCCACTCCATCCCTGCCCTCACCAAAGACAGGTGAAGTGACATTTGGTAAAGGCACTGAACTGTCCCCCAAGTGAGGATGGTAGTGCACCTCTACCACCAGCACACACAGCCCCTCCAGCAATAGCTACAGGGCACAGGAGAGGCTGGACTGGTCAACACACCATCTGAGGTGGGTGCACAGGTTCTGGAAGCCATCCCCATGACTGAAATGTGATTCACTGTCCTTCAAGTCAACTCCAATAGGCACTTTGAGATGGGGTCCATCTTCTTGGTCCTTTCCTGACTTGGTCTCAACACCTTTCTGGGGTCAAGGAAGCCCACACCACGCACACAGCCAAAAGCATAGAGCCCTGACCAGCCCCTCTCCTCACACCTGCCCCCATGTATAAGTCATATACTCACTTGAAATGCAAAACTATGTTCACACAAAAAGCTGTATGCAGATGTTTATAACAGATTTTATTGTAATCAATGAAAACTAGATACATTACTCTCTGTGTTAGGTCCATCATACAATGGAATGCTGCTCAAGAATGAAAAAGGAAAAAAAAGTACTGATAATGCAACAAAATGGATGTATCTAATCTATGTATTTTGCTAAGTGAAAGTCCAACTCAAAGGCTAGATACTATAAGATTCCATTTATGTGGCATTTCTTTAAAAAGGCAGATTACAAGGACAAAAATCAATGGTTGCCAGGAGTTGGGAGTGGCAAGAGGATTTGACTATAAAAGATCAGAAAGGAATTTGGGAGTATGATACAACTGCTGTTTTTTTGTTTCAATCTGGATTGTGGTAGTGGTTATGTGATCATGTTTTTTTGCCCCAAATCACAAAAAAAGTATACTATATTTTCTGCGTATAAATTATACCTTAATTTTTTTAAAAAATAGAACAAATAATGCAAATACATCTATGTGTTGGCTCAGAAAAACAAGATAGGTATTCATGGGTAGTTTAATTGCTTCTTCTATGAATAAGTGGAATAAGGACCTGTTGCTTCCATAAGGAAAGCTGTTCCCCTGAGATTCTCATGTGTCTAAAACCCTCCCCTGGGCCCTATTCATTGGCTCCTAAAATGCCAATATGGTATTGTTTGACCTCATTTTGAAAGGAACAGGCTGTTTGCAGTGATCTCTTCATCATTTATTTGCTTATCTGAATGTGAATAGTTGTTAGTACACATGTTTGTCTTCCTGCAAAGGAAGGATTTTTCTGAGTCTGCAACCATTGACAGGGAAAACATCCCAGGATACAAATTATATTGAATTCAGTTAATATGAAAACACTTTACTGAGTTGTTTTTTAGACCTTCCCTCGTTTGCTTTTCACAGCCAATGCACAATTCTGCATAATTCTGTGAGACATGCATAAGTCTTAATAATAATCATAATAATCATCATATGTCTATTTCACAAATGAGGAAACTGAGGCTGACACAGGGTAAGTGACAATTCCAAGAACACTCTTTGACGTATTCAAGAGAAAGTGTCTCTAACAGAATTCATACATTCTCCCCTGGCAGTTTCAGGTCAATTAATCAAAATCCAAGGTTTCCAGCACCTTTTCTCAAGGAGGAAGGTAAGCTTCTATATTCCATACACATTTTTAGTGAGATGTGAACTACATGTAAAACAGTAGGGAAGATGCACTACCATGATCTATTTCAGCTGAAAATAAGATGTCATGAATATTTTCCTGAAATAGTTGGACTAGAGTCTTAATGACAAAAATACTTCTTTCAGTAGGAAGTACACAGATATTCATGAAACACCACACCATGTGCCTGAAAGAATGAGCAAAAACATTAGATAGATGGTGCTGTGATTGAGTAGTGGTCATTCCAACCTAGTTATTAGCTGTCGATCTGTCACTGTAAGAAAATCAAAACAGAAGTTTGAATTAACCATTCTTTAGACTCCCAGTGAGTCCTCACAAAATTACTTAAATTTATAATGCATTTTAGTTTTCTTTACACCATAATCTCACCCTTTTCTTTATGTCTAGAAAAGCTGACAATGTGGCGGTTCAAAGTGCAGGTTGCAAAATCAGTCATACCTACATTTGAACCTTGAATCTACTTCACAGTACATATGTAATTTTAGGAAGTAGTATAATTCCTCAAATAGTTTCCTAATCTGTAAAATATAGATAATAGTACTGATATATAATGTTGTTATGAAGATTAAGTGAAATATATCAATATCTAAATCTATAATTCTCTTTTTTTTTTTTTTTTGAATTGGAGTCTCACTCTGTTGCTCAGGCTGGAGTGCAGTGGCGCAATCTCGGCTCACTGTAAGCTCCGCCTGCCGGGTTCATGCCATTCTCCTTCCTCAGCCTCCCAAGTAGCTGGGATTACAGGCGCCTGCCACCACTCCCGGCTAATTTTTTGTGTTTTTAGTAGAGACAAGGTTTCACCGTGTTAGCCAGGATGGTATCGATCTCCTGACCTCGTGATCCACCCACCTCGGCCTCCCAAAGTGCTTGGATTACAGGCGTGAGCCACCACGCCTGGCCTAAATCTATACTTCTCTTATAAGTGTTCATAGAATAGAACATGTGTTATAAAAAGTTATAGGTTATACTATACTATTTGGAAATTGGCAAACACAAATGCTTCCAGGGACCAGGAATGTCAAATGAAGTTGCACAGTGGCTAGGATGAAGATGGTAGAGAAGACTAATTACAGAGAATGGATGTCCTGTTGAAGAATCCAAATTCAAATTTAAAAAAACAAAAAACATGCAGTTTACCATGAACACTTATCTGCCAGCTAGAATAAAATCACCAGTCTATAAATTTTCAACCCCTCAAATCTATAGTTTATCTAAGGAATGCGAGTAGAAAGAGTAGAAATGTGTTTTGGGAAAGCACACACTTCAAAATATGGAAATGGAAGGAAAGTTAAGCAAAAATAGGCAGAAGGTACCTGGGCTCCTAGGTGGGATGGCTGACGGACAGTGAGAAACACAGAGAAGACTGAATGAACCTACCGCGTGAGGAAAAGTAAATACAACAGTGGGACCCCCAGGCTTCCTACTCACCCACACCTGAAAGTCCTGTATATCACACACAGCTTTCCCAAACCAAAATGAAGATCATCATTACTTCCTAATGATATTATCATAGCAAGCACTCAAAAGATTGTGTGAGTGAAGTTTGAAGCTTCAAAACACCCACATCGTGCTCACTGGTTTTTATGCATTATTTCACTTAACTCTTATAATAATTTATTTTGTTAGATCCCACCACCGGCTTCATCTTACAGATAGATAAAATGAGGTTCAAAGAAGTTGTGTTAGTGTCAACGTCTTCCAGTAGTAAATAGTAGAGCTGTTACTTCAATGTATATACCCCTCTTCTGAGAGCCCAAACTCTAACACTCAATGCCATACCTTCTCATTAGAATTGCTTTTGTTGGTTGCATATGTCTCTACTACTGTTGAGCTATTATCCCACCACACCTAATTTACATATATTACTTCACTAGACACCCTAAGCATGGGCTAATAGACACAATAAGTAAATGTGAATTGAGTTCAAATAAATTCAATTTAATTTCAGTTAAGAGCATAGGTCTTGAGAATCACTCTGCCCAGGTTCAAAACTTGCTCTGTCAGTTGATACTCATGTAAATTTGCACAAAATACTGAATCTTTTAACCAGCTTATTAACAAGATTGAACATACTAAGCATGTGGTGTGTGTGCGTGTGTGTGTGTGTATGCTTGGAATGAGTGCTATAAATGTTAACTATTTATACACTCAGGTGATGTGATTTGGGAGATGCATTTGTTGCAAATATGTGATCTTTGAGAAATCATAGCCTTTTTCTGCACCACTACACCTCTGTTTGTTCATGTACAAAAGTAGAAATTTGTGCATGTGATGTGAGGATACTTCATTTCAACAGTCTGTGACCACATAAATAATTTATCAGCCAAATGTTTCGTTTTGCTCAAATTAATGCTTTAGAATAAAAAATCATGAAGAAAAAATTATGGCCTTAATGAAATGATGAAATAACAGAATATATGTGTATGTGTGTGTGCATGCTCATGAACACAAACTTTTTACATTATAAGTGCAATGTCTTATATATTTACCAACTCTTCCTTTTTTTCATATTACAATAGAGATTTTTTAAATTCACATGTAAAATAACTCAAAGGTTACTGATTTCATCCTGGTAGGTCTAACCAATGCCACAGAACTGCAGATCCCCCTCTTTATCTTGTTCATCCTCATCCACCTCCTCATTCTGACTAGGAACCTGGAGATCATACTGTTGATCCTGCTGGACTCTTGTCTCCAACTCCCATGTACTTTTTCCTCAGTAACCTGTCTCTGCTTGGATACTTAACTGTCACTCCCAGGGTCACGGCTAGCAGGGCTAGGTTACTTAGAGGGTAGGAGGCTAAGTTCCTCGTACAATGCTTGTGCTGCTCAGATGTTCTTTTTTGTAGCCTTGGCCACAGTGGAAAATATCGCTGTTGACATCAATGGCCTATGACCACTATACAGCAGTGTGCAAACCCCTACACTACACTACCACCATGATAGCCAGTGTATGTGCTCATCTGGTCATAGGCTCCTATGTCTGTGGCTTTCTAAATGCCTCCCTCCGCATTGGGGACATATTCAGTCTCTCTTTCTGTAAGTCCAATCTTGTCCATCACCTTTTCTGTGATGTTCCACCAGTCATGGCTGTGTCTTGCTCTGGTAAACACATCAGCAAGAAGATTCTGGTTTTTATGTCAAGCTTCAATGTCTTTTTGGCTCTTCTAGTTATCTTGACCTCCTACCTGTTCATATTCATCACCATCTTGAAGATGCACTCAGCTCAGGGACACTTAAAAGCTTTGTCCACCTGTGCCTCTCACCTCATTGCAGTCTCCATCTTCTATGGAACTACTATCTTCATGCACTTACAGCCTAGCTCCAGCCATTCCATGGACACAGATGAAATGGCATCCTTGTTCTATGCTGTGTTCATCCCCATGCTGAACCTTGTGTTCTACAGCCTGAGGAGCAAAGAAGTCAAGAATGCATTCAAAAAGGCGGTTGAGAAGGCAAAATTTTTCCTAGAACTGTGATTTAATGTGGTAGGGTACACAATAACCCAGTTTCATTCTTTTCAGAACTTCCCCATGAAATTAATCATATTGCATTTTCACAATGCATTTAAATTCCTGTTGTGATAGCCTTACTTCTTCAGAAGGTAATAGCCTTACCTTTCTTTTTACCTGCCTAGTAAAAAGAAAATACGTCCAGAATGTATTACATGAATGAAAATACTGCTGGAAAAGCATAAGAACATTTGGGTCCTTTTTGTCAAAACCTTTCTAATGGCAGTTGATTTGTTTCCTTGTCCCACTGCATTTTTTCTATCACCCATCAATGCAAACATATGTGCCTAACAGGGGCACAAACAAGCTCATGAACAGAAGCAAATGTATGTGAGAAATTTGTCAGAGTTGAATGGGATCTGACTAGTTTTTAATAAAAAGTATTTAAAATAATTAATTGAGGTATTAGAATATTAGAACAAATTTATCTAATGTTATTTATTTCTTTAGTCAAATTACTGTTCTAGGAACTTAAATTGAAGAAAAAATGTATATACTTGATATGGTTTGGCTTTGTGTCCCCACCCAAATCTCATCTCGAATTGTAATCCCCATAATCCCTGTGTGTCAAGGGAGAAACCTGGTGGGAAGTGATTGGATCAGGAGGTGGTTTCCCCCATGATGCTCTCATGATAGTGAGTGAGTTCCCACGAGGTCTGATGATTTTATAAGGGGCTCTTACCCCTTCGCTCTCTCTTTCCTGCTGACATGTGAAGATGTTATTTACTTCTATAATTTGCATCTATAATTTGTCAATTAACAAAAATATACTACTACTGTTACAGGTAACAGTATGGATAGACCTCCAATATGTTTGCTATGCTAAATGAAAGGTGCCAGAACCAAAGATTACATATTCTAGGATTCTAGTTAAGTATATTCTTGCAAAAATAAAATTATGTACACAAAAAGATTGTGTTTGCCATGTGCAGTGGGTGGGAGAATGGTTTGACAACCAAGAAGCTTGAGGTTATTTATTATGCATGATCATGTTAATGGTTACATGAATATATAACCATTCATGTTATGAGCAAATTTTTAGAACTGTACTTTAAATATACACATGTTAATGTTTGTAAAATATACATTAATTAAAAATGAAAAAGAAACTAATACAAACATATGTGTGAACAGTCAAAATATCCTGCTTAATTCCCACAGGTAGTTAAATTGCTTCTTCCCTGGGAGGGTGGATGAGGAGCTATAGATGCCCTCATGAGGGACATCACCAGAGAGTTCCATATCTCCATAATTCCCTGCTGGTTCATTAGCATTAGCCTCTGAAAGTCAACATGACTCCAGGTAACTTTATTTTAGAGAGACCAGGCTGTGTGATGGGCCTCCTTGGTCATCATTTATTCGTCTGAATCTTAATATGTGTTAGTACAAACAGGTCTTCTTCTGCCGTGAAGATTTATTATGAGGTTACTACTATAGTTAAGAACAAAAAATACACACACACACACCCAAATTAAAATTATATTAAGCAACAAAAATAATAACCACTTAGCAAGTTGTTTTGGAGACCTTCTTTTATTTGCTATTTACAAACATAATTATTTGTATTATATGGAAGATGTAATTTTATAATCTTTATTTTACAAATAAGGAGGATATAAATAACTCCTTAAGGACATAGAAAGAAGGAAGGATAGAATCATGACCTGAATGTGTATTAGTGTCTTTCCTCCATCTTTCCCTGCCTTAAGTCCTTAAAACCTCTTGAAGAGGATGTTCTTAGTCTAAGAATCCTTAGAACCTCTTGAAGAACCTACCTGCAAGAGACTTTCTCAAACAATATTTACGTTATTTCATGGAAGAATTTCTGATTTCAAACACACTATTCAGGAGCGGCTGTTCCTTGTTTTCAAGGAACAAGATAAGCTTCTATATTCAATGTATACTTTTAGTAAAAAATTTAATTCCTGAAAAAATAATGGGGCAAATATAACATACTATGAGTTATTTGAGCACAGAAATATAGATTTTGAACATTTTTCTAAAACACTGAGGTGAAGCTAGGGTATAAATATTAAAATTCCATCAATAGAGAGTTTGGTGATACTTATAAAACATCCTAAGGTTGCTTTCTAAAAATATTAACAAAAAATCATATAGGTGATGTTCTGATTGAATAGATAGTAATTTCAATTTGTTCACTATCCATTGGCTTCTCATTGGAGATTAAATAAATAATACAGAATGAAATGATCCTACTTTGAACTACAAAAGAACCTAAGTGAATTAGCAATATCTGAACATTTTAACATTTGAATATCTGAATTTTAACATTTTTCCTATAATCCCATAATCTCATCCTTATTATTATTAGCATATCTAAACATGTTGAGAGTGATGTGGCTAAAAGAACAGGCTTTTGATTATGATAAAACTGGGTTTAAATCTTGAATCTTAAAATCTTCCTTATACTAGCTGTAGAATTGTACAATATCACATAACTTCACGAATTATCAATTGCCTTGTTGATAACTAAGAACAGGCTTGCAAACACAAACACAATCACACACACGGCTATGTATAAAGCTCTTATCCTATATTTTGGAACATAGTATATGCTAAAAGTGGGATGTGTGTTAAGATGGACAAACATAAAACCCTCCTGGGCTAGGGTTGTACATTGAAGTTGTAAAGGAATAGGAGGACAATAATAGGGAATAGAATTTAGCAAATGATGGAAATGCTTCCAAAAGCTTTAAATTAAAATAAAAAAGACTTAAAATACTGTTCATACACTAGAACAGATTCAAATAAAAACATTTTATACATAAACTTTCCACCAAAACACAACTGCAGGCTAAAGGTAATCCACAAACTATGAACTTTCAGCCATCAATATATGTGATTCAATTATAAGGATGACAGTAATGAGAAAAAGAAATTTTCAACTCAAGAAAATTATGGATTCCAAGAAAAAATATTAAACAAAAGAATGGCTCACACGGAATGAACAGAGCAGCCAATCATATGGGCAGAGCATGAACTAAGTGTAAATCACTGGGCGGGGGGGGGCACATAAAATCTCATGAACCTGGTGTGTGGGGAAAAAAAAGCAAAATAAAGTGGGATACTTAAGACTTCAAGCATTATCCATACTTGAAGCTCTACATGTTGCCACCTATCTTCTCAAACCACATAAAGGCCATCATTTCATTCCAATAATAGAAGCACAACTAGCACTCATCAGGCTGTGCTAAACAATCAGCATTTTACTCATTGACTTTTTTAATGCACTCTCTCATTTCATTCTCCAAATAATACCTTGGGGTAGGCCTCATTACCACCTTCTTTATGTAGATGAAGAAATTCTTATTCAGGTAGTTAGGTTAGGACCAGTGATTCTTAGGTTGTACATGTAGAAATGACATGCACCTCTTCCCAGAGCCCAAGCTCCATACATAGTGCTATGCCCTCCAGTCCCTCAGCATCACCTCTGCTGTTTACACATTCTTCTACTGCCCCAGTTATCTCACCACATCTACTATGCATGTATCTTTAAGTTAATTCACTGTGAAATCACAAACACTGAGTTTGAAATAATAGAGAAAATGAGTAATTCTAAATTGAGTTAAATTCAGTTTTATTTAAATGCAATTTAGTCAATCAAATTTGGTAACAATTCTGTCTGGAGTCAAAGCTTTGCCTGCCAATGAATAATTCTGTAAACATGAATAAAACACTTAACCTCTGGTGCCTCACAATCTAAATGAAAGTAACAACTACTCAATTTTATAAATTTATTGAGAGGAATCAAGGAATATAGATGTAAAAATATCTAGCTCTGGGCACATTGGCAACGTAGAAGTCTATGAATTTATTAGACTAGGAAAAGTTGAACTGGCTGATTTGTTAATTCCAGAATTATCATATTGGATAATTCACAAATTTTTCCAGATCTCAGTTTGTAAATATATAAAAATTACACACTGGAGAGATGACCTCTATGGATCCTTCAGTCAACAGTCTAGGGCTCTATTGATAATTAATCCACTAAATCTTGTTGTTGAGTTCATGCTTTCATTATGGAAAATCATGAAACACATATTATTGCTATAATGAAATAGTACATAATGTACATAAACATTTTACTTTCACTGCAATCTCTACTGCCTTTAATGTTCTGTTCCTTTATTTCTCATTCATATAGGGTGTTTCCTGATTCCAAATAACACTGATGTAGAACAGTACAGAGGCGTCACAGTTCATCTTCCTAGGACAAAGCAATGTCCCAGAACTGCAGGTCCTCTTCTTTATCATGTTTGTTCTCATCTATCTCATCAATGTAGTTGGAAACTTGGGGATGATCATTTTGATTCTCTGGTACTCTCAGCTCCACAATCCAATGTACTTCTTCTTCAGTAATCTGTCTCTGGTAGACTTTTTTTACTCTTCAGTTGTCACTCCAAATGTCATGACTGGGCTCCTTAGAGAAGACAAAATCATTTCCTATACTGTGTGGGCTACTCAGACATTCTTTTCTGATTCCTTTGCCAGTGTGGTAAATTTACTATTGGCCTTAATGGCCTCTGGCCACTATGCAGCAGTGTGCAAACCCCTGCATTACACCACCACCATGATGACAAGTGTGTGTACATGTCTGGCCATAGGTTGATACGTCGGTGGTTTCCTGAATGCCTCCATTCACACTGGGGAAACATTCAGTCTCTTTCTGTATGTCCAATGAAGTCCATCACTTTTTCTGTGAGGTTCCAGCAGTCATGACTCTGTCTTGCTCTAATAGACATGTGAATGTAGTGGTTCTTGTTTATGTAACCAGCTCAATATCCTCTTTGCCCTTCTAGTTATCTTGATATCCTACTTATTGATGTTTATCACCATCCTAAAGATGCACTCAACTGCAGGATACCAGAAGGCTTTGGCCATTTGTGCCTCTCACCTCACTGCAGTTGCCATCTTCTATGGGACTATTATCTTCATGCATATACAGCCCAGCTCCAGTCATTCCATTGACACAGTCAAAATTGCAGCTGTGTTTTATACTATTGTCTTCCCCATGGTGAACCATGTGGTCTAAAGATTGAAGAACAAGGTGAAGAGTACATTCAAGAAAATTGTTGAGAAGGTAAAATTGTCTCTAGGATTGTGAGTTTAACATTTCAGCATGCATAATACCTAGTTTCATTCCTTTCTGAAATTCTCCAGTCACTTCATGACATTTTAAGGCCCACAATCCAGTTAATTTCTAGAAATTATATCCTTACCTCTTCAAAAGTCTGTTGTCTAGAAAAGGGAAATATAATGATTAGAAATGTAATACCTGAATAAAAATGGCGTAAGGAAATCATAAAGTGATGTAGTTCAAAAAATGCATTAGGAAGACTT
The DNA here is from genome assembly GCF_028858775.2 of Pan troglodytes. Taxonomy (NCBI): domain Eukaryota; kingdom Metazoa; phylum Chordata; class Mammalia; order Primates; family Hominidae; genus Pan; species Pan troglodytes. Next base: position 60,607,365 of record NC_072407.2, on the reverse strand, counting down.
AATTTATTCACTCTTTATATGCATTTTCTCTATCATATGGCACAAGTAACATACATGTAAAAACTGGTGACAAACAAACCCATGAACAGAAATGCATACATGTGACTGCTATGAGCACATACACATAGGAGTGAAAAATTAGCCAGAGGTAAAGGGAATGTGGCTAGGGTTTTAATAAAAATAATTTAGTTAATTGGGGAATTCAAATATAAATTTTTGACTACTGTTACTTTTTTCTTAAGTTGAATATTCTAAGCATTATTGTTTGAGAAAAAAAGTGCTATGGCTTTAAATGAAAGTATTGGCTCATATTGTTAGCATATTTTATTGAGAGATACATAGCTAAAGCATTTTAAATGATTAATATTTCTGTCTTTAAATCATTTTGTAGAACATACATTTTTATATTACATTTTCTTTATATAAAAGACAAAAAGCTTTCTTTTTTCTTTTTTTTTAACTTTTATTTAAGATTCAGGGAGTACATGTGCAAGTTTGTTAAATGGGTATAATTTGTGATGTTGAAGTTTGGAGTACAGAAGGTCCTGTCACTCAGATACTGAGCATAGTACCCAATAGTTAGTTTGTCAGCCCTTGTGTCCCTTCCTCTAGTAGTCTTCAGTGTCTATTGTTGCCATCTTTATGTCCATGAGTACCCATGGCTCAGCTCCCACTTGTAAGTGAGAATGTGTGGTATTTGGTTGTATATTCCTGCATTAATGTGCTTAAGATAGTGGCCACCAGCTGCATCCATGTTGCTGCAAAGGATATGATTTCACTATTTGTTATGGCTGTGTAGTATTACATGGTGTTTATGTACCACATTTTCTTTATCCAGTCACCATTGATGGGCACCTTGGTTGATTCCATCTCTTTGTTATTGTGAATAGTGCTGCAATGAACATATGAGTATATGTGTCTTATTGGTAGAACAATTTGCTTTCTTTTGGATATATAGCCAGTAATGGGACTGCTGGGTTGAATGATAGCTCTGTTTTAAGTTGTTTGAAAAATTTCCAAACTGCTTTCCATGGTGGCTGCACTAATTTACATTCTCACCAACAATGTATAAGTGTCCCCTTTGCTCCACAACCTCACCAACGTCTGTTCTTTTTTGATTTCTTATTAATAGCCATTCTGCCTTATGTGAGAAAGTATCTCATTGTGGTTTTGATCTGCATTTCTCTGATGATTAGTGATGTTAAGCATTTTTTCATGTTTGTTGGTAGTTTGTATGTCTTCTTTTGAAAAGTGTCTTTTCCTCATTTTTAAATGGGATTATTTATGTTTTACTTGTTTAACTGTTTAAGTTGCTTATACATTCTGGATATTCAACCTCTCTCAGATGCATAATTAGCAAATATTTCCCTCCATTCTGTAGATTGTCTGTTTACTCTATTGACAGTTTCTTTTGCTCTGTAAAATCTCTTTAGTTTGATAGTCTCTTTTGTTGTAAGGTTCTTTGGTTTAATTAGGTCTCACTTGCCAAATTTTGGTTTTGTTGCAATTGTTTTTGAGGCCTTATTCATAAATTCTTTTCCAAGGCCAATGCCCAGAATGATGTTTTCTTCCAGATTCTCATAGTTTGAGGTCTTATATTTAAGTCTTTAATCCATTTTTAGTTAAATTTTGCATACAGTAAAATTAGGGGTCCAATTTCATTCTTCCAGTTTCATTCTTCTGCATATGGCTAGCCAGGTATCCCAGCACCATTTATTGAATACAGAGTCCTTTCTTCATTGCTTATTTTTGTTGATTTTGTTGAAGATAAGATAACTGTAGGTGAGTAGCTTTCTTTCTGGATTTCCTATTGTGTTCCATTGGTCTATGTGTCTGTTTCTGTACCATGCTGTTTTGGTTATTGTAGCCTTATAGTATAGTTTAAAGTTGGGAAATATGATGCCTCTGGCTTTGTTGTTTTTGTTTTGGATTGCTTTCACTATTCAAGCTCTTTTTTGGCTCCAATGAATTTAAGAATAGTTTTTTCTAGTTCTGTGAAAAATGATGTTGGTAGTTTGATAGGAATAGCATTGAATCTGCAGATTGCTTTGGGCAATATGGCCAGTTTGACAATATTGATTCTTCTAATCTAGGAGCATGGATTTTTTTTTCCACTTGTTTCCCTGATGAACATGGACACAAAAATCCTCAACAAAATACTATCAAACTGAATCCACCAGTTCATCAAAAAATCAATTCACCATAATCAAGTAGGCTTTATTCCAGGAATGCAACGTTGTTTCAATATATGCAAATCAATAAATGTGATTCACCACAAAAGCAGAATTAAAAACAGAAACCATATGATTAATTTGATAGAAAAAAAGATTTTTATAAAATCCAAAATCCCTTCGTGATAAAAATCCTGGACAAACTAGGCATTGAATGAATATACCTGAAAATAATAAAAGCCATCTATGACATACCCAGAGTCAACATTATACTGAACAAGCAAAAACACAAAGCATTCCCCTTGATAACTAGAACAAGAAAAGGATGCCCACTGTCACCACTCTTACTCAACATAGTACTGGAAGTTCCAGCCAGAGCAATCAGGCAAGAGAAAGAAATAAAAGACATCCAAATAGAACAAGAAGTCAGTAAACTGTCTTTTTTCCAAGTTGATACGATTCTATAGCTATAAAACCCTAAAGATTCTACCAAAAGGTCCTGCAACTGATTAATGACTTCAGTAAAGTTTCTGGATACAAAAATCAATCTATGAAAATCAGTAGTATTTCTATACACTAATAATGTTTAAGCTGAGAGCCAAATCAAGACTACATCCCATTTACAATAACAAGAACAAAAGATACCTAGTAATATATCTAACCAAGGAAGTGAAAGATCTCTACAGGGAGAACTACAAAGCACTGCTCAAAGAAATCATAGATGATATGTTACACTTTTCAAAAGGATAAAATAGCCAGAGGATAATAAAAATTAAGGGAAAATATAGGCATTTTCAATTTATCCATACATGACTACCAACATTCACTCTATTTATGGCCTGAGATAATAATTTTCTACGTATTTTCTCTCTGCAAGGGCTTTGAAATGTTACTTATTAAAATTTAATTTAGTTGAGATACATTATCTCTTGTCACTTCTCCAGTGTTTTGTCTCTATCCGTTCACATTACTCTCCTTGATATTTCTTCACATCTCCAAACATGCTCCTGCCTCAGGACATTTGCATTTGCTCTTCCCTCTGTATGGAAAATTTTCTTCCTCCACTCAGGTCTTTGCTCAAATAAATGTTAACAAATCATGGAAGCCTTCCCTTTACATAAGTCCCTCTCCCCTCACCATGTGTACTATCCTGTCACCCTGCATTATTCTTCATAGTCCTTAACACTCCCTACTGTATGTTTATTTGATCACTTTTCATTTATCATCCCCAGTTAGAACTTAAACTTCTTAAGAGCAGTGACTTTTGTTTTGTTTGCATGATCCTGCTCAGCACCTAAATAGATACCTGTTTCATTGTAGATTCTCTCTAATTATTTGCTAAGTGAATGATTAAAATAATTAAGCTGAGCCCAATTGTATCAATATATTGAATATTTGAGCCATAATATAAACTTTCTTCAGAGGCATGTAGCATTTCAACAAGTACAGCTTATTTTCTGCTTTGCTGAAATTTTTAAATCTACATTCTCAGTGCTTGCATGCCCCACTTTTGGACCCAGTGATTTCCTGGGAATCTCATCACTAAATGAATCATCTCATAATTTTTAGTTTGACATAATATGTCATTAAGTGGCAAGTCACACATCAAATAAATGCTATTTAGTAAATCACAAAAAGAAATTCAATCTGATTATATAAAAGTATAATGTGTGATTATATTTGCAAAATTACTTCATACATGCAAATCACACAATTAACTGAAATGTTTTTAAATGTACAGATAGAATATAAACATGAACATTTCTATCAGTGAAAAAGATAACATAAATTCAATATGCCAATATAATGCATGATTTTTTATGCTTTTCCTTTTGATCCTCGGGGAGCTCTATACTATATAAAAACTACTCCCAGGAGTGTGCACCTGTATCTTCTTTTTTGTCTCTGTAAAATTAGATGCTTGAACATCTCAGTGTTTGTAAGACTGCACTTGTATGTGCTAAGATGCTGGTGTTTGTGGGGCAGTGTAGTACGACACAAATATTTATTTCTGTCTTATGGAAGAGGCAATAAATGGATTGTCCCTTAGACCCTCCTGTGGGAACATATCGCTGCCAACAATTAATTTGATCTAGTGAAACTGCTTTTGAACTTTTGAAGTTCAGAGCTGTGAAATAAATATGTGTTATTTTAAGTTTCTAAATTTGTGATAATTTGTCACAGCAGTCATGAGAATTGAATATAAACCCTCCTCTGTTTTCCCCTACGTTATAATCTCATATTACGGTATTTGTCAAAACTAAGAAACCAAGATTACTACAATGTTATATTTTAAATTTCAGGCTTTATTCAGATTTCATTAGTTTTCCACTAATATGCTTTTCCTCTTCTTACATTTACTTGTCATGTCTCTTTAATCTCTAATTCTCTGTGACAAGTTCTCATTCTTTCTCTGTTTTTGATGATCATGACAATTTTAAGGATTTCTAGCCAGGAATTTCACAAAATGCTTACCATTTGAAATTTTCTGAAGATTTTTTTAATGATTTGCCTGGGGTAATGGGTTTTCGGGAGAAATACCTCTGAGATAAAATTCTATTATCACGACATCACATCAAGAGTATATTCTATCAACTTGACTTAATCACTAATGTTAACATGATCATACGTGCTAGAAAAAATTTACTAAGTTTCTCCGTTGTACATTAGTTTTTAAAACTTTTCTATATTCTATTCTTTAGAAAGAAGTCACTAAGTCCAGCTCACACTCTAGGTGTTGTGAAACTAAGCTACATCTAGTTCTTTTGTAGCAAAATTTATCTCTTCCATTCATTTGTTTATTGGCTCAATCAACAACACACTGCAGGGTGTGTCTGCAGCTCTTGGAGTTTAACTTCTTCTAGGTCCTCTTAGAGATAGAGCTAGTATATATAGAATACATACACATTAATATATGCACACAACTACACTTATTTTTATATCTAGAAAGTATATGTGTGTTTATATCTATATCCTATTGCTATTAAGCTAAACATGGCTTCCTATCAATATTTCTGACTCCAATCCAGTTCATTTAATCTTCCCCCTTTCTTATCTATGACTTCCCTTCTGACAGTTAGAAACTTAGCTCTCCACAACCCCTATTTATAGACTTATTTTTTGACTCCAATACACAAGTAAGGCAGTTCCATAATAGTTCATCATAATAAGAAGCAACTTTAGCAACAACAGAACCATATTTATATATAATTCCTTTTACTTTTAGACAAAGTTTTTGGTCAACACACTGTTTTCCAATGTTACTTAGATCAACGTTCTTTTTTCTCATCTACCTTCAATGAAATTATGTCACACATTTGTAATACAATTTAATTACTTCATCATCATCTGCTTAAAGGTTAAGCCATTATTATTCTCAATAAAGATTTTTACAAACATTTTGAAAGAGGTTTATGGGAACATAGAGTTTCAGTTTACACTTTACATTTAGTTCCTTTTTGGCATATGGACAAACAATTGTTGTGGCACAGTTTGTTGAGAGAATATATTTTGTCTTTGTTCATTTGTGCTGGCTGCTATAACCAAATAGCACAGACTGGATAATTAATTATAATGAACAGAAATTTATTGGTTCACTGTTCTAGAGGCTAGGAACTCCAAGATCCAAGGGGCTGGCATTTGGTAAGGGGCTTCTTTCTGCATCATTTCATGATGGGAAAGCAAAGAGAGGGTAAGAGAGAGCAAGAGGGGGAAAGCTCACCCCTGCAATAATGAACCCATTCCAGTGATAATGACATTAGTCTATTGATAGGGTACAGCCTTCATGACTTAAATATATCTGAAAGATCCCACCTTCCAATAACATCACAATGGCAATTAAATTTCAACCTGGGTTCTGGAGGAACAAATGCTCAAAACATAGCATATTTTCTCCATTGGTCTGTCTTTCCATCTTTCGCAAAATTCAATTTATTATCTACCTGTGGATCAATTTCTGTATCCTGTAATCAATTCCATTGATTTATGTGTCTACCTTTTGCTCAATACCATATTGTATTGACTTCTATTATAAAGGTAAGACATGAAACCAGGTCATGTACATGCTTCAGCTTTGTTCTTTTATAATTATTTTGTCTATTCTGCTAGGTTTTCTGTTATGCAAAAAGTTATAACGAGTTTGTCAGTATTTACCCAAAAAAAAGCTCACTTGAGTTTCAGTTGAGATCATATAAAGTCTGGAAAATAGTCATCTTGAAGTCTGCCAATCCATGAATATAACATATCTTTATGCTCATTTAGATGTTCTATTTTTAACTGGTGTTCTGTACTTTTTGGAATTTTTAAGACAAATATCTTAAATATGTTCATAGAGCTAAAGGAAGTCTTGAACAAAGAACTAAATGAAACCAAGAAAACAATGTGTCAAAAAGTTTCTAAAAATTAATAAAGGGAGAGTAATTATAAAATATTACCATAATAGAAATTGTGGAACAGTAACCAATAAGAGATTAAGTATACCATGAAAAGTAATGGCTCAGATTGCCTGATTTAAAAATATTAATATCTTTTATGCTATCAAACTACTGTCATTTTCATTGCCACATGAGAGTAGGAGCACAGCTTATGAGAAGGGGTAGAAGGTATCTCATTTTATGAATTAAGAAGATATGGCCATGGTAAATCTATATCCAGCTCTTTATGAACAGAGCTAGGATTATAATTGATCTTGTGTTTTGCAGTACAATTTTATCCACATGCCTGCATATCTGAATTTCTAGATGAAAAAGAGTCATTTCTTGCTGCTTTATACCTAGAAGTATATATAAGAGAGTGGGCAGTGCATTGGCTTCTTGGTATTTTAGTGGAATACAGAAATTAGTTATTTTTCAAAAATAACTTTAATTAGATGAACATTTTATATGTTTTATCGCAGTGTGGCAACTCACAGAAGAAAGAAAATTCATGTAGGGTGCTCTGGCACATTCTGAACATTTTCATGGTGATTTCATAACACATTATAGAGATATCAATTATATCACTTATTACTATTTGGGTGCTTATTTACAGAGCTTATTGGCTCTACCCCCATAATAAGTAATCATGTTATTCACTTTTTAATAACGGTGATTAACACAGAAACTGTCATAAAGTCAGAATTCAGTTCTCGTTAAGTGTATTAGGTCAAAGAGATCCAAGCTGTGCCTTCTGTGTTAGAGCTGGGAAAACTTTATATTTTAATTCTGAGCACATGGTAGAACATATTTATTATAAAGTGATCACAAGTTCTAAAGCTTTGCATATGTGCAAAGCTATCTAGGAGGAGAATGAGTACTTAGTCTGAAGCAAACATTACACTAAGTATTCTATATAATCTATTTTATTTTATTCATCTATTATAAAGGGAGAAAAATATTATTTTTTCAATTGTACAGATGAGGAAAGTAATACATAGAAAAGTTAATTAATGTGACACAGAATTTTGGAAAGATGGTTAAGATTGTGCACTTTAGATGGAGTCTAATCTCATTTAAGAGTTGGAAACAAATGAAACAAAAATAGCAATGTGAAATATGAAAAGAAAACCAATAAGATAACATAAAAATATGCATTCACAACAATTTTATACAATTTTTGATTGAGGGGATAAATATTAAACTAGACAAAGTTAAATTGAGAAATATAGTTCAAAATACAGTTCAGAGAGCAAAGAGATAGAAAATACAAAAAAGAATTTAAGTCAGGTTGTAGAGATGCCAGCAAGATGGCAGAGTAGAAATGCCCAACTTTGTCTTCCACAGAAACACCAATTTAGCAATGATGTGTGGATCAAAATAACTTTATGGGAAGGGCAGAATCTAGTTAAATAGTTGCAGTACCCCCAGACAACTACAAAACTAAGAACAGTCACATTGAAACATGTAAAAAGAGCAATTTCACTTTACCATATCAGCAATTTTTTCAAGTTGTCACAGCTCGGCACCAACTGAGAGATTGCCTCAGTCTAAAATTTTCTCTTGGAGGGAGAAGAAAGTGGGGCATATATTCAATCTTCTAGTCTTTCAGCATGCTGCCAAAGCCAGTTTGTAAAGACTGGGAAAGGGGACTTTTTATTCAAACACAGACACCAAGGCAAAGCTACAAGAAATGCAAAGAATCAGGAAACCATGACACAATCAAAGGAATGAAATACATGTCCAGTAATGAAATGTAATATAAGGCTATTCTTTGTTGCCTCAGTGGCTCTAAAGTAGTTGCATTCTCTCTGCTTGTTTTAAACTTTTACCTAGTCATTGTCCACTACCAAGCACTCATCTCTCAACATATGTGGCCAGGCAGTAAGTCATATGATGACCTTTCCATTTGATGCCTTCCTTTCCCAGTTTTGACCTAGTTACATTTAAATTAACCAACAAAAATACTTCCTTTATGCTATGGCTGCACCACCTATGACTACCCCCAATAAAAATGCTCACCCATGAGTCATCTCCTCTGTCTGTTTTCCTGACAACCAAGCTCAACCCACAGCTTTTGGTGAATTATGTGACCCTCTGGTAATACTGTGCCTCTTCTTTAAGACCTGTGAGTATAATAAAATTTTAAGTTTTTATGTTTCTCTCAGTGCTTTTGATCTGTGTAGAAGTGACCCTTGAAGGACCCCAACAAGGGTGCTTAGCTCTGTTTACACAATACTGACCCTAATGTAATGGAGATCTATAACTTTCTCGTCAAAAAAAAAAATAATGATCTTAGAGGAGCTAAGTGAATTATAAGAGAATATAGACGATAAAAGAAAATCAGGGAAATGATACAGGAACAAAATAAGAATATAACAAAAAGCAATGATAAAAAGGAAACACAGAAATTCTAAACCTGAAGAAAAAAATAACTGAACTGAAAAATTTATTAGAGGGATTAAAGAGAAGACTTCATCAAGCAGAGGAAAGAATCAGTAAACTTATAGACGACTCACTTGAAATTATACAGTCAGAGAAAAAAACAAGGAATAAAAAAGTGAAGGAAGCCTAAGGGAATTAGGATGCAAAATCAACTGAAACGATATACATGTTATGGGAGTTTCAAGGAGTCAACAGATAGAGAAAAGAGCAAAAGATTTATTTAAATATATCATGGCCCCAAATTCCCAAATCTGGGGGAAAAAATGAATATCCACATTTATGAAGCCCAAAGGACCTCAAACAGGATTACCCAAAGACACATTATAATCAAATTGTCAAAAGCCAAGGACAAAGAGAGAATTTTGAAAGCAGCAAGACAAAAGTAATTAGTGAAGTACAAGTGAGCCTCCATTAGACTACCAATGGATTTTTCAGAAGAAATCTTGCAGGTCAGAGGAAGGGGATAAAATCTCCAAAGTACTAAAGGAAATAGAAACTACCAATTAAGAATACGATACCTAGAAAAACTGTCTTTCAGAAATGAAGAACAGCTAAAGACCTTTCCAGAATGCCAAAGGGGAGAGAGTTCATCATCACAAGACCAGTCTAATAAGAAATGCTAAAGGAGGTACTTCAAACTAAAATGAAAAGACATGGTGGGGCGTGGTGGCTTACCCCTGTAATCCCAGCACTTTGGGAGGCCAAAGAGGGTGGATCATCTGAGGTCGGGAATTCAAGACCAGCCTGGCCAACATGGTGAAACCCTGTCTCTATTAAAAATACAAAAAATTAGCTGGGCGTGGTGGCAGGTGCCTGTAATCCCAGCTACTCGGGAGTTTGAGGCAGGAGAATCGCTTGAACCTGGGAGGTGGAGGTTGCAGGGAGCTGAGATCATGCCACTGCACTCCAGCCTGGGTGCGACAGAGGGAGACTCCATCTCAAAGGAAAAAAAAAAAGAAAAGAAAAGAAAAAGAAAATATACTAAAAGCAACATGAAACCATATGAAAGTATAAAATAAAGGTAAGTCCATAGATAAATACAGAATACTGTAATACTGTAGTGGCAGCGTGTTAATCAATTTTAATTCTAGTATAAAAGTTAAAACACAAAAGTATTAAGAATAACTATAATTAAAGAATATTAATATGTTAATGGATACACAATATATGAATTGTGACATCAAATATGGAGGGTGGACAAAAATAAAAATCTAGAGCTCTATCTGGTGGAAGCTATTATCAGTTTAAAACAGACTGTTATAGGATGTTGTATGTAAGCCTCATAATAACCACAAGAAAGATAACTGTGGAATATAGACAAAAGATAGAAAATCAGAAATTAAAGCATACTGCTATAGAAAATCATCTCATCCCAAAGGAAAATAGCAAGGGAGAAGAAAGAAAGGATTTACAAGACAACCAAAAAAATTATTAAAGTGTCAGTAAAAGTTCTTACCTATTAATTACCTTGAATGTAAATGGACTAAATTCTTCAGTCAAAAGACATAGAGTAGCTGGAAGGATTTTTTAAGAGATACAGTTAAACTCTGCTGACAAGAGACTCAAGAGATTCACTTTGCCTTTAAGGACACACATAGATTGAAAGCAAAGACTTGGAAAAAGATTTTCTATGGAAATGGAAATGAAAAGAAAGCAGGAATAGCTATATATATATGTGTGTATATGTGTGTATATATGTGTGTATATATATCATATAAAATAAATTTCAAGTTAAAAAACTATAAAAAGAGACAAAAAGGTCATTATATAATGACAAAGAGGTAGGTCCATCAAGAGGATAAAACAATTGTAAATATACATATACGAACACCCTACATTGGAGTACCTAAATATATTAAGCAAATATTAATAGATACGAAGAAAGAGATAGCCTATAATATAATAAGAGTAGAAGGCTTCATTACCCATCTTTCAACAATAAACAAATCATTCAGACAAAAAAATCAGTAAAGCAAAACATTGGACTTGAACTACATTTTCAACCAAATGGAGCTAACAAATATAAACAACATTTCATCCAACAGTAGCAGAATACACATTAATCTCAAGCACATACAGAACATTCTCCAGGGGTAGATCATATCTTAGGTTACAAAAAAGTATTAATAAGTGTAAGAAGGTTGAAATTATAGCAGGTATCTTTCCAACCACAATGGTATGAAACTAGAAATCAATTATGGGCAGAACTTCAGAAAGTTCACAAATACATGGAAATTGAACAGCATGCTCCTCAACAACTAATTAGTCAAAGAATACATTAAAAGATAAATTATAAAATATCTTGAGGCAAATAAAAATGGAAAAACAATTTACCAAAGCTAATGGGATATAACAAATGCAGTTCTAAGGGGGAAGTTCATAGCAACAAATATTTCATTTCATCCAAAAAAGAAGAAATAATTTAAGTAAACAATATAATTTTACACCTCAAGAAATTAGGAAAAAGAAGAATACTATAAGCCCAAAATTAGTAAAAGCAAGGAAATTTTAAAGATCAGAGCAGTGATAAATAATTTAGAGACTAAAAATGATCAACAAAAGTAATAGTTGGTTTCTTGAAAAGATTAAGAAAATTGACAAACCTTCATCTAGACTAATTAAGACAAAAATAAAGAAGACTAAAATTTAGAGATAAGAGATGCCAGAACTAATACCAAGAAATGCAAAGGATCATCAGTGACTACTGTAAACAATTATATGCCAACAAATCGGATAACCTAAAAGAAAGAATAAATTCCTAGACTCATACAGTCTACCAAGATTGAATCATGAAGAAGTAGAAAATCTGAACAGATCAATAACAAGTAGAGATATTGAATAAATAATAAAAATTCTCCCATCAAAGGACAGCTCAGAAACTGTTGGCTTCACTGTTGAAATCTACCAAACATTTAAAGAACTAATATGAATCTTTCTCAAATTCTTTCAAAATATTGAAGAATAAAAGATGCTTTTAAATTCATTTTAGAAGGCCAGCCTTACCTGGATACTAAAACCAAACAAAGACACTACAAGAAAAGAAAATTACAGATGAATATTCCTGATTAACATAGATGAAAAATCTATTCAAACCAAAATACTAGCAAACCAGATTCATCAGCACCTTAATGGGATCATTCACCATGATTAAGTGAGATTTATCCCTAGAATGCAAAGATGATTCAACATACAAAAATCAATTCTGTAAACACACCACATTAACATAATAAAGGATAAAAATTATATGATCATTTCAATCATTGCAGAAAAGGCACTTGATAAAATTCAACATCCTTTAATGATAAAAACACTACAGAAACTAAGTATGGAAGGAATGTACCTCAAGACAGTACAGACTGTGTGAAAACCCCCAGCTAACATCTTACTCCTCATAATGTTATACTTACTGTGGTAATTTGTCTGAAAGGACAAACATAGAATTTGGACTACAAATAGGAATGAAGATTACCAAGATTCAGGAGAAAGTTGAAACCCAATTCAAGGAATCTAAATAATACGATAAAGTGACACAGAAGCTGAAATTCAAATTTGCCATGTTTTTTAAAAAACAACCAAACTGATCTGATAGAACTGAAAAATTCACTTCAAGAATTTCACAATACAATCACAAGTATTAACAGCAGAATAAACCAACTTGAGAAAAGAATCTCAGAGTTTGAAGAATGGTTCTCTGAATTAACTCAGTTGGAAAAAAAATAAAGAGAAAAATGAATATAACCTCTGAGAAATACGGAATTATGTAAAGAGACCAAATCTAAGACTATTGGCATCCCTAAAAGAGAGGGTGAGAAAGAAAGAAACATGGAATACATATTTGAGGATATTATCCATGAAAATTTTTCCAACCCCACTAATGAGGCCAACATTCAAACTCAGGAAATGCAGAGAACCCCTGTGAAATACTACACTATACAAGATGACCATCCTTAAGACACATAACTATCAGATTCTCCAAAGTCAACATGAAAAAAGATAACATTAAAGGCAGCTAGACAGAAGGAGTGGGCACCTATGAAGGAAACCCCATCAGGTTAACAGTGGACATGCATTCTTAAAGAAAAGAAACCCCAACCAAGCATTTTATAACCAGCCAAACTAAGCTTCATAAGTGAGGGAGACATAAGATCCTTTTCAGACAGGCAAGTGATCTGCCTTATAAGTAGTCCTTAAGGGAGTGCTAAATACGGAAATGAAATACTGTTACTAGCCACCACAAAAACACCCTTAGGTACATAGACCATTGACACCATAAAGCAACTAAAAGTCAAGTCTACTTAATAACCAGCTGACATCATGACAGGATCCAATCCATGCATATCAATATTAACCTTGAATGTAAATGGGCTAAATGCCCCCAATTAAAAAGCACAGAGTGGCAAGTTGAATAAAAAAGCAAGACCCAGTGGTATGCTGTCTGCAAGAGATCCACCTCACTTGCAATGACAATCATAGGCTCAAAGTAAAGAGATGGAGAAAAATATACCAAGCAAACAAACAAAAAAACAAAAAGCAGGGTTTGCAATTCTAATTTTAGACAAGACAGACTTTAAATCAATAACAATACAAAAGACAAAAAAGGCATTATAATAGTAAAAGATTTAATTCAACAAGACTTAACTCCCCTAACTATATGTGCTCCCAAAACAAGAGCACTCAAATTCACAAACCAAGCTCTTAGAGACCTACAAAGAAACTTACACAACCACACAAAAATAGTAGGAGACATCAACAACACACTTCAGTGTTAGGTCACTGAAGCAGAAAACTAACAAAGATATCTCAGACCTGGTTGGATGCAGTGGTTCACACCTGCAATCCCAGCACTTTGGGAGGCTGAGGTGGGCAGATTACTTGAGTCCAAGAGTTCAAGACAAGCCTGGGCAACATGGCAAAACCCCCTCTCTACAAAAACAAAACAAAACAAAAAACCAACCTTAACTCAACACTTGACAAAATGGACTGAACAGACATCTAAAGAGCTCTTCACCCAAAAGCAACAGAATATACATTCTTGTCATCTGCACATGGCACATATTCTAAAATCGACCACAAAATTTGCTATAAAATCATCCTCAGCAAAATTTTTTTTAAAAAAAGCAATATCATATAGAACACATTATCAGATCACAACACAATAAAAATAGAAATCAACACTAAGAAGATTGCTCAAAACCATACAATTACATGGAAATTAAACCCCATGCTCCTGAATAACTTCTGGGTAAACAATGAAATTAAGACAGAAATCAAGAAATTATTTGAAACCTGTGAGAACAAACATGTAACACAGAATCTCTGGGACAGAAATAAAGCAGTGTTAAGAGGGAAATTTATAGCACTAAATGCCCACATAAAAAATTAGAGATATTTCAAATTAACAATCTAACATCACACCTGAAAAGTGAGAAAAACAAGAGCAAACAAATCCTAGAGCTAGCAGAAGGCAAATAATAACCAAAAAGAGCAAGGAAATTGAGACATGAAAAAATATAAAAAGATCAACAAAACAAAAGGTTTGTTTTTTGAAAGAATAAATAAGAATGAAAGACAGCTAGACTAATGAAAAAAGACAGAAGATACAAATAAAGAAAATCAGTAATGACAAAGGGGGAATCACCACCAACCCAACAAAAATACAAAAAATATTCAGGCACTATTATAAACACTTCTATGCATACAAAACAGAAAACACATGAAAGGGAGAAATTCCTGGAAACAAACAACCTTCCAAGACTGAAACAGGAAGAAACTGAAACCCTAAACAGACCAATAACAAGACCCCAAATTGAATCAGTAACAAAAGCCTACCAACCAGAAAAAGCCCAGTACCAGAAAAATTCACTGCTGAATTATCCTAGATGTATAAAGATGAGATTATACCATTCTTACTGAAACTATTCTAAAAAATTGAGAAAAGGCTTCTTAATTCATTTTATAACACCAGCATCCTTTGGATATCAAAACCTAGCAAAGACACAACAATAAAAAAAGAAAACTTCAAGCCGAAAAATTTGATAAATGTAGATGCAAAATACCAGCAAACCAAATCCAAGAGCACATCACAAAGCTAATCTACAATGATAAAGTAGGCTTTACCCCTGGGATGTAAGGTTGGTTGGCAAATCAATAAATATGATTCATCACATATAGAGAATTAAAACAAAACCTCATAATCCTCTCAAGTGTTGTAGAAAATGGTTTTGATAAAATTCAACACTTCAAGTTAAAAACTCTCAAAAATAGTCATTAAAAGAACATACTTCAAAATAATAAGAGCCATTTATGACACAGCCACAGCTAACATCATACTGTATCGGCAAAAGTTGGAAACATTTCCCTTGAGAACTGGAGCAAGACAAGGATGTCCACTCTCACTACTCCTGTTCAACATAGTACTGGAAGTCCTAGCCACAGCAACTAGGCAAGAAAAAGAAATAAAAGGCATTCAAATAGAAAGAGAGGAGGCCAAAGTAACCCTGTTGGCAGACAATATGATTCTATACTGAGAAAACCCCATAGTATCTGTCTAAAAGCTCCTAGATCTCATAAACAATTTTAGAAAATTTTTAGGATACAAAATCAATGTAATTAGGACTACATACCAACAATGTCCGAGCTGAGAGTGAAATCAAGAATGCAATCATGTTTGCAATAGCCACAAAAAGAATAAAGTAGCTAGGAATACAGCTAGCCAGGGTGGGGAGAGATCTCTACAATGAGTTACAAGACACTGCTAAAAGATGTTATTGATAACAAACAAATTGAAAAACATTTCATGCTCATGGATACAAAGAATCAATATTGTTAAAATGGCCATACTTCCCAAAGCAATTTATAGATTTAATGCTATTCCTGTCAATCAATTAATGAAATACTTCACAGAATTAGGAAAAACTGTTCACAATTCATATGGAACCCCCAAAAAAGCCCGAATATCCAAAGCAATCCCAAGAAGAAAGAATAAAGATGGAGGCATCATATTACCCAATTTCAAACTATCCTACAAGACTGTGGTAGTCAAGACAGCATGGTACTGACACACACACACACAAAAAAAGGACACACACACCAATGAAACAGAGTAGAGAGCCCAGAAGTAAAGCCATACACCTACAACTATCTGATCTTTGACCAAGCTGACAAAAACAAACAATGGGAAAGGACTCCCTATTCAATAAATAGTGCAGGGATAACTGACTAGCTATATGCAGAAGATTGGAACTGGACCCCTTCCTTACACCATATACAAAAATCAATTAAAGATGTAAATGTAATACCTAAAACAAAACCTAGGAAATACCATTATGGACACAGGCCTTAACTAGTGTTTCATGATGAAGATGCCAAAAGCAATTGCAATAAAAACAAAAATTTAAAAATAAGACCTAATTAAACTAGAGCTTCAGCACAGGAAAAGAAACTATCAACAGAGTAAGAAGACAACTCACAGAACAGAAGAAAATTCTTGCAAACTATGCATCCAATAAAGGTCTAATATCCAGAATCTATAAGAAATTTAAACAAATGAACAAGCAAAAAACAAACAACCTTATTAAAAAGTGAGCAAAGTACAAAGTACAAAGAAGACATACATATGGCCAACAAGCATGTGAAAAAAATGTAATCCTAAGGAAAAATAACAAAACCAGAGGCATCACATTACCCGACTTCAAACTATACTACAAGGCTACAGTAGCCAAAACAGCATGGTACTAGTACAAAAACAGACACATAGACCGATGGAACAGAAAGAACCCAGAAATAAGGCCACACACCTATATATACCTGATCTTCAGCAAACCTGACAAAAACAAGCAATGGGAAAGCATTGCCTATTCAATAAATGTTGCCACGATAACTGGCTAGCCAGCCATATGCAGAAGATTGAAACTGGACCCCTTCCTTACACCATATACAAAAATTAACTCAAGATGGATTAAAGACTTAAATGTGAAACCTGAAACTGTAAAAACCCTGGAAGACAACCTAGGCAACAGCAATTTGGACATAGAAGCAAAGATTTCATGACAAGGATTGCAAAAGCAATCACAACAAAAGCAAAAATTGACAAATGGAATTTAATTAAACTAAAGAGGTTATACACAGCAAAGACATCTATCAACAAAGTGAACAGATAACCTACAGAATGGGAGAAATTTTTTGCAAACTAAGCACTATCCAGCATCCATAAGGAACTTAAATTTACAAAAACAAACAAACAAACAAAAAAAAAAAACAGGCACTTTTCAAAAGAAGACATACATGTGACCCACAATCATATGAAAAAAAAGCTCATCATTACTTATTAGAGAAATGCAAAGGAAAACCACAATGAGATACCATCTCACACCAGTCAGAATGCCTATTATTAAAAAGTAAAAAAAAAAAAAAAAAAAAAAAAAAAAAGATGCTGGTGGGGTTGTGGGAGAAAAAGGAATATTTATGCACTCTTGGTGGGAGTGCATATTAGTGTAACCATTGTGGAAGGCAGTGTGGCAATTCCTCAAAGACCTAAAAACAGAAATACCATGCAACCCAGTGATCCCATTACTGGGTATATATTCAAAGAAATATACAGTGTTCTATTATAAAGACATATATGTGCATATGTTCATTGCAGCACTATTCACAATAGCAAAGACATTGAATCAACCTAAATGCCCCTCAATGGTAGACTCATAGACTGGATAAAGAAAATGTAGTACATATATACCATGGAATACTATGAAGCCATGAAAAAGAATGAGATCATGTCCTTTGCAGGAACAAGATGGAGCTGGAAGTCATTATCCTCAGCAAACTAACACAGGAAGAGAAAACCAAATATAGCATGTTCTCACTTATAAGTAGGAGCTAAATGATGAGAAAACATGGACACAAAGAGGTAAACAACCCACACTGTGGCCTATCGAAAGGTGAACGCTGGGAGGAGGGAGAAAAGCAGAAAAAAATAACTAGTGAGTACTAAGTTTAATACCTTGGTGACAAAATATTCTATACAGCAAACCCTCATGACACAAGTTTACCTGTATAACAAGCCTGCACATGTACCCCTGAACTTAAAATAAAAGTTAAATTTAAAAAACAATCAATGGCTCAAAAATAGACCTTAAGAAAAATTATAAAATTCTTAGTAATTATTAAAATAAAAACAGTATAACAAAGCATGTAGCATGTAGCAAAACCAGTGGTCAGCAGGAAATTTAAAGCTGTAAATGCCTACATTAAAAAGAAATAAGTCTAAAATCATTAAACTAATTTTGCACCATGAGAAACTAGAAAAAGAAGAGAAAGCTAAACCCAAAGCTAGCAAAAGGCAGGAAATAACAAAGAGTAGCACAGAGATAAATAAAACTGAGAACAGAAAAACAAGTAAAAGAATCATTGAAACCAAAAGTCGGTTATTTGAAAAACTTAAAAAATGAAAAATTTTTATTTTATTGACAAAGAAAAAAAGAAGACACAAATAACTAACACCCAAAATAAAAGTGGTGATATTACTACTGACCTTATAAAAATTTAAAGGATTATAAGAGATTCGACTAACAATTGTGTACAAATATATTAGGCAGTAATTAAAATAAATTCCTAGAAACACAAAAATTACCTGAAATGACTCAGGAAGAGATACAAAATCTTATCAAATGGACGTGTCTCAAGTAAAGAGATTAAATCAGTAATAAAAAACCATCCATAAAAGAAAAATCCAGGACCAGATGGCTTCCCTAGTGAATTCCACTACACATTTAAAAAAAAATAACATCAATCCTTCTAAAATTCCAAAATACAGAGAAGGGAACACATTCCAACTTATTATCTGAGGAAAGCTTTGCCCTGACATCAAAGCCAAATAAAGACATCACAAGAAAAGAAAATTATGAAGAAATATCCCTTACTAATATAAATGAATTTTTTTAACAAAACATTAGCAAACCAAATCAAACAGTATATTAAAATGATTATGTACTATAACCAAGAAATATTTATCCCAGGAATGCAAGGGTGCCTCAACATGAGAAAGTCAATCAATGTAATACACTACATTATTTGAAGAAGGAAAAAAATCACATGATCATCACAATTGATGCAAAATTGCATTTAACAAAATCTAACACCCTGTTAAGAACTAAAAAAAAAAAAAACAAACAAACGAAATCTAGGAATAAATAGAACCTCCTCAACTTTTCAAGGGTATTTATAAAAAATTCAAGGCTAACCTCATATTCAATGATGGAAGAACTGAAAGCTTTCTCCCTGAGATGAGGACCAAGAAGCAAGAAGCTAATAAATGAATTTAACTAAGTTTGCAAGGTACAAAAGCAACATGAAAAAAATCACTTGGGTTTTTATACACTAGCAATGAACAATTTGAAAATGAGATTAAGAAAGCAATTTCATTTATAACCGTATCTAAGATAAAGGCTTCTCTTATCAGTAATCGAATACAGCATTTTGATAAGGAGCTAGTATCCAGCATACACATAGAATGCTTACAACTTAGCATTAGAAAGATAAGTAGCCAAATTTTAGAATGGGCAGTATATTTGAATGTATATTGCTCCAAAGAAGACATACCAATGTCCAATAAACACAGAAAAAGATGTTCGGTTTCTTTAGTAAAAGCATATCAAATCCATAGTAAGGCAGTATGGTGGTTCATGCTTGCAATCCCAGCACTTTGGGAGGCCTAGGTGGGAGGACCGCTTGGGACCGGAAATTCAAGACCAGCCTGGGCAACATAGTGATATCTCATCTCTACAAAAAAATCAAAAAATTTGCCAATTGTAGTGGTGCGTGTCTGTAGTCTCAGCTACTCTGGAGGCTGAGGTAGGAGAAGTGCTTGAGCCCAAAAGTTTAAGGCTGCAGTGAACAGTGATTGCACTATTGCACTTCAGCCTGAGTGAAAGAGTGAGACTCTGTAAGAAAAAAAAAAAATCCACAGTAAGATACCACTTTATACCTGCTAGGATGGCAGTAATGAAGGAAATGGACACAACAAATTTTTGAGTTATTGTGGAGAAATAGGAACCCTAATATCTTGCAGGGGAGGGGGATGTAAAGCAGTCCAGCAGCTATGGTTTGGCAGTCCGCAAAATGTTAAACAGAGTTACCATATATGACCCGATGATTTTGCTTCTAGGTATATATCGAAGAGAAATGAAAACATATGATCAGGCAAAATTTGCATATGAATGTTCATAGCAGCATATTCAAAATTGCCAAAAGGTGAAAAGAACCTAAATATTCATCACCCGATGAATACATGAATTAAATGTGGTATATTCATAAAATGTAATATTATTCAGTCATAAAAAAGAACAAAGTACTGACATGTGTTACAACATGGAAGAACTTTAAAGATATTATGCCAAGTAAAAGAATCCAGATACCAAAAGACAAATATTATATAATTCCACTTATATTCAATATCTACAATAGGCAAATCAATAGAAACAGAAATTCGATTACTCATTGACAGCGGATTTGGGGATAAGAGGAATGGAGGTAACAACTAACATATATGGAATTATTTTTTGTGGTGATAGAAATGTTATGAAATAAGATATTTGTGATGGGTACAAAACATTATGAACATGAAAAAACAGATTGTGCACTTTAAAATGATGAATTTTAGATTGTGAATAATATCTCAATAAAAATATTGCAAGGAAAACATATGAAGTTGAATCCTGTCTTCACACCACGTGCAAAAATTAACTTAAACTATAGGCATAAATGTTAAGAGCTACATCTGTAATACTCTTAGGAGAAAATAGAGAAGTAAATCTTTGTGAACTTTAGTTGGGAAAAGACTTTTTACATACAACACTAAAAGCAGAACAGCAAAAGAAAAAATAGGTACATTAGATTTCATCAAAATTAGTATATTTTTTGTTCTGGAGGGCAACATCAAGAACAGATCTGTGGGTAGTATCTACCCACAGAGCAGGAGAAAATATTTTCAAATCTTATGAAGTTCTTGTATTTAGAATATATTAAAAATTCTTATATCAATAATAAAAAGATAATAAATGGGCAAATATATGAATAGGCATTTTTCTAAAGTACATATACAAATGTCCAATTAGCACATGAAAAGATGCTCAACATCATTAGCCAATTGGGAAATACAAATCGGAACCACGATGAATATCACTTTCCAGTAGAATGGCTAAAATAAAAAGGATGGACAGTAGTAAGTGTTGGAAAGGGTGTAGAAAAATAGTAACCCTAAAACATCACTGTTGGAAATGTAAAATAGTGTAGCTTGTTTGAAAAACAGTCTGAAAAACATGTTTGAAAAACAGCTCCTCAAAAGTTTAAACATAAGAGTTATCACATGATCCAGAAATTTAGCTCAGGTATGCACCCTAAAGAAATGAAAGCATATGTCTACACAAAAAAAACATACAAATTGCATAGTTCAAAATTGCCAAAAGTAGAAACAACAAAAATGTCCATCAACTAAAGAATGGATAAAATATGATATGTCCTTACAACGTAATATTATTCAGCAATAAAAAGAAATGAAGTAATGATAAATGCTACAAAATGGATAAACCTTAAAAACATTATTCTAAGTAAAAGAAGACAGTCGCAAATGACGACATATTGTATGATTCTAGTTAGCTGCAATGTTCATGTTAAACAAATATATAGAGACAGAAATTAGGTAAGTGGTTTTCTAAAGCTTGAGGTGGGTGGGGGGGTGGAAGAAAATGGGAGTGACTGCTAATCAGTACAAGATTTTTTTTTCAGGTTTTAAAAATGTTCTGAAATTGATTGTGGTGATAGATGCATAACCCAAAGTATACAAAAAAATCATTGAATTTTATATTTTAAATGGATAAATTGTATGGTCAGTTAATTATATCACAATAAGCCTATTATATAAAGAAACAAGAAATGAATGATAAGGAGAGTGGTTCCCAAGAGCATGTCATTTGTTCAAAAAAATAAAATACATAGACAACAAAATGTACTTAGTTTATTATACATAACAGACTGGGGAGACTAAGTTACACCACCATAACAAATAAACTCAAAAGTCCAATAATTTAAAACTACAAATATTTATTTATTACTTCTGCTAATATATGTGCATCACAGTTTGTCTAGGAAAGGGGCAGTCTCTCTCCACATGTTTACTCAAATACCCAGGCCAATGGAAGTTTTGCCCTCTGTAGCCACATTCTCTGGAAGATGCAGACTCCCCAGTTACCATAGCAGAGGGAGAGGCAAATGGATGGTTTTGCTTGGGCTTTTCTATACTTCAACCCCAAAATAACTCATACTGCTTCTTCTCCAGTCCATTTTATAGAGCTAGTTCATGGTTCTACCTAGTTGCAAAGGGACAGGGAAATATGAGGAGCAGGTGTAATGTTTGAGCACCACAATTTTTGTTCCACATGAGATAGTAATTTTTAATTTATGATGAAATAGTGGTACTTAAATGCATTGATCTTTTGATATGTTCCAGATATCATGACCTGCTTTGTATATATATCATCTCATTTCATCTTTATGATTCTCCTATGAGATACATAGGATAATTATCTTATTATCTCCTTTATATAGGTGACATACTGAAGTTTGGAGAGATTAAATAATTTGGCCAAGGTCACATTGCAAAAGGTGGCAGGACTAGGATTGAAGCTAAGCCACATGACCACACAGCTCACATTTATAATAACTACACTTGACTGCATTGATAAAAGAGAGATAATTCTGCCTTGTAGTTGGTGGGATCAGAGGCAACTATGCAGAAGAAAGAATGGATTCATTTCCTTAGGTTGAAAAGTAAGGAAAAAGACCCCTAGACCACTCTAGTTGTAAGACAAATAGGTATTTTGTTTTTAAAAAATAGAAAACAAAAATGAAAGAAAATCCTGGGGAGATCACTAGACATTTGAGAAAAAGCTAGATATGAGAAAGTTTGCATGAGGTCCTGACATTACCTTAGCTAGATATTTTAGTGAGGCTTTTATTTTTGCTCCTTAACATGGCTATGGCACTGATGATTTGATGATTGGAGGCTCTTCCCTCTAAGCTTCCATTTCTCCATGTCTTCATAAGCATTCCCAGCCCAAATGCAAACTATCCTCTGCTGTCTTCAGTCAAGGTCAGATGGGGAGGGCCAACCTGGGATGATCAGGAACCTCCTGAGATATCCACTGGCAGGATGCTAAATGTTTCTCCTGAGACTGGTCTCTGCCACTGCCTTGATATTTGTAAAAGCACAGCCTAGATTATGTTCCACAACATAGAGTTCCACAGGTGGGGAGTTTCTCTAGCATGATGCTTTTCTGGATGTGGATTTCCAGTCAATGGTCTGGACTTGAAGGTTTTCCATACCCTCTTCTTTGTATCCTCAATTTGTCTGTTCCTAGGACAAAAGTAAGTATCAAAAACAAAACAAAACCCTCACAATCATAGCCAGTTAGAATTGCAAGGGGTGCTAGAAGGTCTAATCATTTTTCTTTACGAACAAATACACAAAAGGAAAATAAAGGCTTCAGCAGTTAGAGTCTACGATAGACACCCTGCTGGCTACCTGTCTTCTGACTCCTTGTCCACTGCTCCTTCCACTCTACTAAGCTGCTCTACAGCACCCAGATTTCCACACTCATTACCCTCTGATGACTTGTATAAATGGTTGGGGTGACGGTTATACTCAAAAGGGAGACCATACTTCCTAATTTGCTTTTATTTAGAATGTGCTATACACATAGCAGTGCAAAGGTCTTACCTCCCTTTCTGAATTTCAGGAGTTGTAACACTTTCAACATCTATTTGGGGATATCAAATATTAGGTTATTTACTTTAGAAACATTAAAGTTTGGAAACTCAATATTGGCTGCTTATACTGCAGTAACCAAGAAGAGATGCAATGAGCTATAAAAAGTAATGGCTCAGATTGCCTAATTAAAATTGTTAGTATCTTTTATAATTTTCAAAGAACCTTCAAATTCATTGTCACATAAGAGCAGAAAAGCATACAAGACAGTTCGAGAATGACTTTCACCTTGGCTAGTCTCAATAAGGGCTATATCATCACCTGCCTTGAATATGAAAGATTATTAAACCAAAAGAAACAACTGTGACTCAAGACTGCAGATTCAGAAGGTCCCTTGAATTGAAAGGGCTTCTCAGTACCATAAACATGGCAACAGAGTAAGATGTCACCTGATCCACCACTGGAAGTAAGTATCACCAGATACACTATGTAATACAGCAGGAGGTCTGTGACTTGATTAAGGGCACAGAGTTTCTATAGGAGAACAAAAGTGACTTTCTCAATCTTCCCCTATTCTCCCTCCCCACAAATAATGCAAAGACATGGGTGATGGTGGGAGATGAAAACATCAGCCCATAAGAAAAAAAAAAGATTGTGAGATGAAGAGAAAACACCTAAAGCTTTGCTTCAACCTTTTGAAAACTGATCCTTTGGTTTTTTAGTTACTGAGTGACACCAACACATCAGTACGAATGTGCATCACAGATCTTGCAGTTTCCTTTAGTGGCCAGTGAAGCACCCAATTAAAAGCCCTGATAAATTAGGCAGAAAAGTGTGGGTGTCCCTAGAGAAGGGCCCTGAATTTTTGCATGTTTTCAGCTATTAAGAACAGATTGTTAAGGTGTCTATGAGAGATGGGAACTGCATGTGACAGGACTTGTCAGCATCATATACCAAAGAATGATCAAATATTTCCTGTATTTCACTTTCTGTTGAGTAAGATTTTTATGTAAATAAGAGGGCTTCAAAGATATGGCAAGTAGTGAAAAAGGGTGCTGTGTGATTTAGTGTAATAGAGTATATCATACACTAGGAAAGCTGAAATGTGCCCCAGAGATATAATACAGACCACTGAGCCAGTCATGGTCAGCAGAGACATTCCAGTATCCACACTGCTTCAGCATTAATGGCCTCACTCAACCCACCCCTACCCAGAATCTGGTCCAACATCTTGCACACAGACTCCTGCACTGGACAGGAAGCTGAGATGTGAGCAAGAGACCTGGCCACACTTTAGCTCCCATGATAGTGTTCAGTTAGCATAATTTTGTGTTTTTTCATCATAGGTAACTCTCAGGATAATTCCCAAATGACTTTGATGGATAACATTTCAGAAGTGACAGAATTCGTTCTCGTGGGGTTAACAGATGTCCTAGAGCTTCAGGTCCCTTTATTTATCATCTTTACTCTCATTTATCTCACCACTCTGGTTGGGAACTTTGCGATGATCATGTTGATTCTGTTGGACTCCCGGCTCCACATTCCCATGTACTTTTTCCTTGGCAACCTCTCTCTGGTGGACAGTGTTTGTCCTGCTAGTCACTGGCTCCTACATCTGTGGACTCTTTCAATCCTCCATCCATGTTGCTTTTACTTTCCATCTCTCCTTCTGTCATTCTAATGTGGTTAATCACTTTTTCTGTGATATTCCACCACTCTTAGCTCTTTCTTGCTCTGATATTTACGCAAATGAGATTGTGCTCTTCATATTGGCAGCATTTAATATCTTTTTCACTCTCTTATCTTGAACTCTTATGTTTTTATTTTTATTGCTATCCTGAGGATGCATTCAGCTGAGGGACAAAAGAAGGCCTTTTCCACCTGTGCCTATCACCTCACTACTGTTTCTGTCTTCTATGGGCCAATCACCTTTATGTACTTTCAGCCAAGTTCTGGTCATTCCATGGACACAGACAAAATCTCATCTGTGTTCTACACCATGGTCATCCCCATGCTTAACCCTCTAGTCTATAGCCTGAGGAACAAAGAAGTCCAGAGTGCATTCAAGGTGGTTATTGGAAAAGCAAAGTCTTCATTGGGCTTAGCCTACTATTTATAAATTGGTTGCAAACATGTTGAAATTTCACTGGATCTCCAGTGTCTAATAATTTGTTTTATTTTAATTATTTCTTGTCTTTAATTTCTCTGAGCACTTCCTTCACACATGAGATCTGTTCTATTCATATTTTGGGAATATGATTAGGTTAGAGAAAATTTTGGATGTCTTTTACCAGAAATAAAATGCCACTTCTATTTTACTATCAAAATTATAATCCTAGATAGTATAGAATTTCACACTACATCATACTATTAGTGTAAAGTGCTTTGCAGGTAAGCCTCATAGGTGTATAATACCGGAATGATATTCTCAATTCCTAGAATTCAAAACAAATCCATGGTTCTTGTACACAGCAAGGAGCCATCGTTCTTAGAAATTAGTGCAGCTGTGAATCACCCTGAGAGATTCTCAAAAGGCAGAATCCTAGGATCTAATCCAAGATAATCTCTTTTAGTACATCTGTGGTGAATCCAGAAATCCTTTGCAGTATCTTTCACTATCCACATCTATCTGGATCCTGAGCTTAAAAACTGTGAGGCTTCCAGTGGCGAATTTGGATAATTAGGAATACTGTATAATCTAAATGTATTTCGTTCCTGAATTTCAAAGATCAAAAACAGAGTTCAGAGGGCAAGAATCAGTCCAAAAACATATCTGTATCTCTTTCTTATCTGAATTCTAGACAGAAGTTTAACGATGTCTAACACTTGGACAGCAACATTTCCTGTCATATATGCTTCTGTAAATTTTTAATAAAAATAGAAAATGAATTTCTAAAACTCGAAATTTGTGTGTGGATTATTTCTGTGAATGGAAGCATTGAGAAGAGAAAAATGAACTCAAGTTTTTCCCCAAACTATTAACTGTGACTTTGACATCTAACAAGACACTGAAGTCAAGATCAACGGTGAGGGGACATCTTTTCAGGTGAGATACAGGGAAATGAAATAATATCATTAGTCACCAAGAGGGGTTCAATCAGGCACAGTCAAACTCACAGCCAAGATGGAGTCATCTGTAAGTTAAAAAATGATCTCTAGAACTGGTAACTAGAGGGAGTTGTGCACTCTTGAGGACTGGCATCAACTCATATATCAGCCCTCTCATTCTTCACCAAGCTTGGTTTTTTATACTATCGAAGTCATTAAATGCCCACTCAATGAAAAAATAAAATAAATCGAAATTATTAAATAATTACATAAATGAATGAGGGAATATATGAGTGGATGATAATATGGGTGAGTAAATGAATGAGTATGTGAGTGAGAGGAAGTGGAACTGAGATGGAAAAGAATGAGTCAGCAGCAAACTGGATCCCTAATAGCTAATCACAGGATTCAAGAGCTACTCATTCTATGTAGCCAGAGAGAGGACACCTCTCAGATCACAAATATGTTCAAATTGTAGGAATCTTTCTGTGCTTCAGTTACCGTGTCAGTAAAATGTGCATAGCAATAGTACCTACTTCATAGGATTGGGGTGATATTTAATGAGATAGTACATTTTAGTCACTTTATTGTAAAGAAATAAATGCAACATATTTTTATTATACTTTTAGCAAAAGCAATAGAGAACCAGATCATCCCACCTCTCTGTTCCTCTCCCATTACAGAACTGCCTCACTTTTTTCTCTATTTCTTTGGATTCTTAACCTGTGCTCATATTCAACCTCCACCTAGAGACATTTTTCTGAAGCCAAGGACCTTACAGATAAACCATAACGAGGACAGATTTCCCTTTCGGGCTTTGTTTAATCTGATCAGTAAAGCAATGTTTAACATTGTGACCTCTGCTGCAGATTCCTCTCATTCTTCTCTGCTTAAGTTGTCCAGGAAATGTGTTAAATATGGAAGACTTTCATGTCCTTCTCAACAGAGGCACTAAAATGCAAATGACAATTTAAAAAACTTCAGGCCGGGTGCGGTGGCTCACGCCTGTAATCCCAGCACTTTGGGAGGCTGAGGTGGGCAGATCACGAGGTCAGAAGATTGAGATCATCCTGGCCAACATGATGAAACCGCGTATCTACTAAAAATACAAAAATTAGCTGGGCATGGTGATGCGCACCTGTAGTCTCAGCTACTAGGGAGGCTGAGGCAGGAGAATCGCTTGAACCTGGGAGGCGGAGGTTGCAGTGAGCCGAGATCGCACCACTGCACTCCAGCCTGGTGACAGAGCGAGATTCTGTCTCACAAAAATAAAAATAAAAATAAAAATAAATAAAAAATAAAAAATAAAAAAATTCAAATAATGAGATTCATTATATTCTTGGGACATCTGTCCCTGAAACGCATGCACATACCATGTAGCCTCTTTACCTCTTTAGTCCTTTCTAATGTTCTAGGAGTCAGATTTACTTTGCAATAACATATGTACATTTTATTAGTGGCTTTCTTAAGACAGTGTTATTTGTTAAGAAACTGAGCGAAGGGTAAAAGCAGAGGAAGCATAGTATAGCAAAGATATTGAGTACATGTAGGTATAAGAGAATATCATAATGTCGTATCATGAGAGGATTTCCTTCTTTTATAATACAAAATCCATTTCCATAAAGTTGTTGATGACTCCATCAAGTAAAGTTTATTCCAATTTCAAATTCAATCATGAGTGTATGTGTCAGCATCATTATATGGGCAAACATTCCTGAACTTATTGATTGGGTTAAACTTTATAGATTGGAAGGTTGGAACATTTTAAACCCAATAAAGGTAACCTGCTGTGTAATATATCAATATTTTCTATAAGGGCCAATTTAAATTTCATCAGTAAGTAGCCCATTAAGCAACTGAAAAGAAAGTAAGGGAAAAATGTCTTCTTCCACTACTCTAAACACATAGAAATTATATACCATGTATTTAAAAATAAATACTTTGGCTCAACACCATGTATACAAATATCTGTAGACCAGAAAGCACAGGAAACTTCAATGATGAGTGAGATATGAGCCTGTGATCTACTAAGCTCTGGGAATGGAACAAAATGTTGAGCCCTTGATAGAAACATCCCTGGGGAATAATGAACAAACATGTTCAGTAAGTGTCAGTAACAGATTACCTTTGAAAAATAGGAAATCTATATGTGATTCCTTCCCATAACTGGAAGCTAAGTTAAATCTCTTAATACCATCTTGGTTTATCTCCATAACCAGTCCTCATGCCTTCCTCATTTGCTTGATGAAAAACAGGATCAAACCATCAGTGCCAAAACTCTGATACACTAATGTAAGATCTGTGAATATTAGGAATTTTGGCCATTGAAACTACAAAACCAATTGACACAGAGAGAGGGCTTATTCAATAAAGAGAAAACAAAGTACACCAATATGAAATGAGCTCTTAAATAAATAGGGGTATATTAAATGTAGGGGAATCCGAATCTCAATAATAAAACACAGTCAAGAGACTCAATAAACATAAAAGATAAGACCCACAAAAAAAATATTGTGTGCAAAGGGAAAATAAATCATAGTGTAAGACATAAACTTTAAAATAAGCATGCTTAAAATACCCACTAGTTATTAAGTAAGTACATCCATAAAATCAGAGCAAGAAACAAATAAAACAAAACATAAGTGGCTACTAATCTGCACAGGAAAAATGAAGAGGAAACAAATAAGAAGACTTGAAAATAAAATTTACTTTATCAAAAATGTTGCAAAATTCTTCAATGAATGGCATATATACAAACGTAGACAAAACTGAATTCGGAATTAGCATATAGATGTTAGAACTTTAAAAATGTTCAAAATACCACTTAGAAAGAAAAAAGATGAAAAATATAAGAGTTGGTTTAAGAGATACACAAGCTACGTTGAGAAACTGGAAACTCTCTTCCCTCTCATTTTCCCTTTCCCAACTTGGGACCCTCAGTGGATATCAGCTATGAATGGAGAAAATTGCAGGTCTCTGACTGGAGCTGCACTCTGGTTGAACAAAATGATATCTGTGTGGATACATCTAATAAAATCTGTATTATACCAACATCTACTAGGAATTTCAGAAAGAAAAAACAAAATAAACAGGAGAAAATCAACATCAAAATAGAAAATTATTAAGAAGTTGGTAAATTGAGGAAATTTATAAGTCGCACCAATTTCTGAAAGGGATACATTTTTTAAACCTTTATCTGATCATATTGTTGTGAAATTGGAAAATCAAGAAGAAAACATTTTTAGATGCCAGGGAGAGAAACATACAAAGCATTAATAATCAGAGTAAAAACAGACTTCTCATAAAAACCATAAAAGCCAGCAGACAGTGGATTAATATTTTTCAAGGGTTGAGGAAAGTTTAATACCACTCCAGATTTTTATACTCAGATAAAGTATCATTCCTGTGTGATGACAAAATGAGGATATCTTCAGATGTACAAAGATTGAAAGTTACTTTACTATTCACAAGTGCTGAAGTACAAAGAGGGTATTTCAGCAAGGGTGAAGAAAGGCAATTTATCTGATTGGGGATTTGGGAAGAAAGAATGAAGGCTTCCTGGTTCATATGTTTCTCTCTCTTTTTGCTCTCCCTATCTCAGCAAGGGAAACTTCTTGATATGGTTTGGCTGTGTTCTCATCCAAATTTAACCTTGAATTGTAGCTCCCATAATTCCCACGTGTCATGGGAGGGACCAGGTGGGAGGTAATTGAATCATGGGGGTGGGAGATTTTTTTGTGCTGTTCTCATGATAGTGAATAAATCTCACAAGATCTGATGGGTTTATAAATGCGAGTTACCCCGCACACGCTCTCTTGCCTGCCACCATGTAAGATGTGCCTTTGATCCTCCTTCACCTTCTGCCATGATTGTGAGGCCTCCCCAGCCATGTGCAACTGTGAGTCCATTAAACCTCTTTTTCTTTATAAATTACCCAGTCTTGGGTATGTCTTTATTAGCAGTGTGAGAATGTGAGAGGTGAAGCCAGCTGGACTTCTGGGTCAAGTGGGGACTTGGAGAATTTTTCTGTCTCACAAGAGGAATGTAAAATGCATCAATCAGCACTCTGTAGCTAGGGTTGTAAAATGCACCAATCAGCGCTCTGTGGCTAGCTAGAGCTTTGTAAAATGTGCCAATCGGTGCTCTGTAAAAATGCACTAATCAGCACTCTGTGGCTAGCTAGAGGTTTGCAAAATAGACCAATCAGCACTCTGTAAAATGGACCAATCAGCAGGACATGGGAAGGGTCAAATAAGGGAATAAAAGCTGGTTATCCCAGCCAGCAGTGGCAACCCACTTGGGTCCCCTTCTACAGGGTGGAAGCTTTGTTCTTTCCCTCTTCACAGTAAATCTTGTTGCTGCTCACTCTTTGGATCTGTGTCACCTTTAAGAGATGTAACACCATGAAGGTCCACAGCTTCATTCTTGAAGTCAGTGAGACCATGAACCCACTGGAAGGAACCAACTCTGGACACATCTTGGTGACCATGAAGGGACTATCACCAAGTGATGAGTAGCATTGGACCCCTTTCACTTGCTATTCTGTCCTATTTTTCCTTAGAATTCGGGGGCTAAACACTGGACACCTGTTGGCCATTTAAAAGAGACTAACGTGGCCACCAGACTAAAGACACAGGTGTCAGGCTTTCTGGGAAAGGGCTCTCTAACAACCCCTGACTCTTTAGAGTTGGGAGCTTTGATTTGCCTGGAACCGGCTTCCACTTTTCCTGTATTCCCAGACTGAGCCGAGGGTCGACAGAGGAAAGCCATTCAGCTCCAGGGTCCTAACAAAACATTGGTTGACCCTGCAGCCATGAGCAGAACTCTCAAAGTCACATCACCCAAGTGAGACTTGTCCATCTATCCTATCTATCCTGACCCTTGCGTCCTGGGTCGTAATGCCTGTCAGACATATTTCCTCCTGCCTTTCTTCTCTGAGGCTAGTCCCACTTCTAAACACCACTCCCTGTCTCTGGTGCTCTTCTAGTTTCTCCTATAAGAATGACTTCTAGTATAAATTTCAGGACCCCATTCCTTTCTTTAGGCACTCAGTCTCACCAATCAGAAAGACATAATTTTTGCCCAAAGCCCTGTCAGATGGGGAGACTATCTGGAATTTTAGGATCCCTCCTCAGACTAGCAGGCCTAACAAAGATTATTCCCGAAGCTAGGATATGGGGAGTCTCAGAAATGATATCCTTCCTATCCATATGAAGAGAAGTAAGGACAAAAGGTGTCACTCTTCCAACCCTGGAGATCCCTTCCCTCCCTCAGGGTATGGCCCTCCACTCCATTTTGAAGCATATCATCTTTGTAGGACAGGAGTAAGGTCCCAATACTAACAGGAGAAAACACTTAGGACTCTAACAGGTTTTCGCGAATATGTTGGTAAGGGCCACTAAATCCGATTTTTCTCAGTCAGTCCTCTTTGTGGTCTAAGAGGAAAGGCAAGGGTGCAGGTTTTTGAGAATGCATTGGTAAGGGCCACTAAATCCGACTTTTCTCAGTCCTCTTTGTGGTCTAGGAGGAAAACTAGTGTTTCTGCTGCTGCATCGGTGAACGCAACTATTCTGATCAGCAGGGTCCAGGGACCGTGGCGGGTTCTTGGACAAGAGAGGGATCTGCTGCCGTGTCAGTGAGTACAACTATTCTGATCAGCAGGGTCCAGGGACCGTTGCAGGTTCTTGGGCAGGGCGGGGAAAAAACAAACCAAAACCACGGGTAGTTTTTTTCTTTCAGATGAGAAACGCTCAGGCAAAAACAGGCTCACCCTTGAAATGCATTCTAAGCCATTGGGACCAATGTGACCTGCAAACCCTGAAAAAGAGGCAGCTCATTTTTTTCTGCACTATGGCCTGGCCCCAATATTCTCTCTCTAATGGGAAAAAATAGCCACCAAAGGGAAGTATAAATTACAATACTATCCTGCAGCTTGACCTTTTCTGTAAGACGGAAGGCAAATGGAGTGAAATACCTTATGTTCAAGCTTTCTTTTCATTGAAGGATAATCCATAACTATGCAAAGCTTGTAATTTACATCCCACAAGAGAACCTCTCAACTTACCTCCATATCCTAGCCTCCCTACAGCTCCCCTCCCTATTGATAAGACTCCTCTAATCCCCCCCACACAGAAGGAAACAAGCAAAGAAATCTCCAAAGGACCACAAAACCCCCAGGGCTATTGGTTGTGTCCCCTTCAAACTGTAGGGGGAGGGCAATTTGGCCCAACCCGGGTACATGTCCCCTTCTCCCTCTCTGATTTAAAACAGATCAGGGTAGACCTGGGAAAATTTTCAGATGATCCTGATAGGTACATAGATATCCTACAGGGTCTAGGGCAAATCTTTGACCTCACTGGGAGAGATGTCATGCTATTATTAGGTAAAACCCTGGCCTTTAATGAAAAGAATGTGGCTTTAGCTGCAGCCCAAGAGTTTGGACATACCTGGTATCTTAGTCAAGTAAATGATAGAATGACAGCTGAAAAAAGGGACAAATTCCCTACTGGTCAGCAAGCCGTCCCAGTATGGATCCTCACTGGTACCTTGACTCAGATCATGGGGACTGGAGTCACAAACATCTGTTGACCTGTGTTCTAGAAGGACTAAGAAGAATTAGGAAAAAGCCCATGAATTATTCAATGATGTCCACCATGACTCACGGAAAGGAAGAAAATCCTTCTGCCTTCCTCAAGTAGCTATGGGAGGGCTTAAGAAAATATACTCCCCTGTCACCCAACTCCCTTGAGTGTCAATTGATCCTAAAAGATAAGTTTATTACCCAGTCAGCCTCAGATATCAGGAGGAAGCTCCAAAAGTGAGCTCTGGGCCCTGAACAAAATCTGGAGGCATTATTAAGCCTGACAACCTCGGTATTCTATAATAGGGACCAAGAGGAACAAACCAAAAAGGAAAAGTGAGATCAGAGAAAGGCCACAGCCATGGGGTGATGGGAGTGGAGCCAAGATGGCTGAATAGGAACAGCTCCAGTCTACAGCTCCCAGCATGAGCGACACAGAAGATGGCTGATTTTTGCATTTCCAACTGAGCCTTGAAGAGAGGAGTGGTTCTCCCGGCACACAGCTGGACATCTGAGAATGGACAGACTGCCTCCTCAAGTGGGTCCCTGACCCCCAAGTAGCCTAACTGGGAGGCACCCTCCAGTAGGGGCAGACTGACACCTCACACGGCTGGGTACTCCTCTGAGACAAAACTTCCAGAGGAACGATCAGGCAGCAACATCTGCTGTTCACCAATATCCGCTGTTCTGCAGCCTCTGCTGCTGATACCCAGGCAAACAGGGTCTGGAGTGGACCTCCAGCAAACTCCAACAGACCTGCAGCTGAGGGTCCTGACTGTTAGAAGGAAAACTAACAAACAGAAAGGACATCCACACCAAAAACCCATCTGTATGTCACCATCATCAAAGACCAAAGGTGGATAAAATCACAAAGATGGGGAAAAAACAGAGCAGAAAAACTGGAAACTCTAAAAATCTGAGTGCCTCTCCTCCTCCAAAGGAATGCAGCTCCTCACCAGCAATGGAACAAAGCTGGACGGAGAACGACTTTGACGAGTTGAGAGAAGAAGGCTTCAGACGATCAAACTACTCCAAGCTAAAGGAGGAAGTTCGAATGCATGGCAAAGAAGTTGAAACCTTGAAAAAAAATTAGACGAATGGCTAACTAGAATAACCAAAGCAGAGAAGTTCTTAAAGGACCTGATGGAGCTGAAAACCAAGGCACGAGAACTACGTGATGAATGCACAAGCCTCAGAAGCTGATTTGATCAACTGGAAAAAAGGGTATCAGTGATGGCAGATGAAATGAATGAAATGAAGTGAGAAGGGAAGTTTAGAGAAAAAAGAATAAACAGAAATGAACAAAGCCTCCAAGAAATATGGGGCTATGTGAAAAGACCAAATCTACATCTGATTGGTGTTCCTGAAAGTGATGGGGAGAATGGAACCAAGTTGGAAAACACTCTGCAGGATATTATCCAGGAGAACTTCCCCAGTCTAGCAAGGCAGGCCAACCTTCAAATTCAGGAAATACAGAGAATGCCACAAAGATACTCCTTGAGAAGAGCCACTCCAAAACACATAATTGTCAGATTCACCAAAGATGAAATGAAGGAAAAAATGTTAAGGGCAGCCAGAGAGAAAGGTCGGGTTACCCACAAAGGGAAGCCCATCAGACTAACAGCTGATATCTCGGCAGAAACTCTACAAGCCAGAAGAGAGTGGGGGCCAATATTCAATAATCTTAAAGAAAAGACTTTTCAAACCAGAATTTCATATCCGGCCAAACTAAGCTTCATAAGTGAAGGGGAAATAAAATCCTTTACAGACAAGCAAATGCTGAGAGATTTTGTCACCACCAGGCCTGCCCTAAAAGAGCTCCTGAAGGAAGCACTAAACATGGAAAGGAACAACCGGTACCAGCCACTGCAAAAACATGCCAAATTGTAAAGCCCAATGAGGCTAGGGAGAAACTGCATCAACTAACAAGCAAAATAACCAGCTAACATCATAATGACAGGAAAAAATTCAAACATAACAATATTAACCTTAAATATAAATGGGCTAAATGCTCCAATTAAAAGACACAGACTGGCAAATTGGATAAAGAGTCAAGACCCATCAGTGTGCTGTATTCAGGAAACCCGTCTCACGTGCAGAGACACACATAGATTCAAAATAAAAGGATGGAGGAAGATCTACCAAGCAAATGGAAAACAAAAAAAGGCAGGGGTTGCAATCCTAGTCTCTGATAAAACAGACTTTAAACCAACAAAGATCAAAAGAGACAAAGAAGGCCATTACATAATGGTAAAGGGATCAACTCAACAAGAAGAGCTAACAATCCTAAATATATATGCACCCAATACAGGAGCACCCAGATTCATAAAGCAAGTCCTTAGAGACCTACAAAGAGACTTAGACTCCCACACAATAATAATGGGAGACTTTAACACCCCACTGTCAACATTAGACAGATCAGCGAGACAGAAAGTTAACAAGGATATCCAGGAATTGAACTCAGCTCTGCACCAAGTGGACCTAATAGACATCTACAGAACTTTCCACCCCAAATCAACAGAATATACATTCTCCTTAGCAGCACACCACACTTATTCCAAAATTGACCACATAGTTGGAAGTAAAGCTCTCCTCAGCAAATCTAAAAGAACAGAAATTGTAACAAACTGTCTCTCAGACCACAGTGCAATCAAACTAGAACTCAGGATTAAGAAACACACTCAAAACCACTCAACTACATGGAAACAGAACAACCTGCTCCTGAATGACTACTGGGTACATAACAAAATGAAGGCAGAAGTAAAGATGTTCTTTGAAACCAATGAGAACAGAGACACAACATATCAGAATCTCTGGGACACATTCAAAGCAGTGTGTACAGGGAAATTTATGGCACTAACTGCCCACAAGAGAAAGCAGGAAAGAGCTAAAACTGACACCCTAACATCACAATGAAAAGAACTAGAGAAGCAAGAGCAAACACATTCAAAAGCTAGCAGAAGGCAAGAAATAACTAAGATCAGAGCAGAACTGAAGGAAATAGAGACAAAAAACACCTTTCAAAAAATCAGTGAATACAGGAGCTGGTTTTTTGAAAAGATCAACAAAATTGATAGACCGCTAGCAGGACTAATAAAGAAGAAAAGAGAGAAGAATCAAATAGACGCAATAAAAAATGACAAAGGGGACATTACCACTGATCCCACAGAAATACAAACTACCATCAGAGAATACTATAAACACCTCTATGCAAATAAACTAGAAAATCTAGAAGAAATGGATAAATTCCTCGACACATACACCCTCCCAAGACTAAACCAGGAAGAAGTTGAATCTCTGAATAGACCAATAACAGGCTCTGAAATTGAGGCAATAATTAATAGCTTACCAACCAAAAAAAGTCCAGGACCAGATGGATTCACAGCCGAATTCTATCAGAGGTACAAAGAGGAGCTGGTACCATTCCTTCTGAAACTATTCCAATCAATAGAAAAAGAGGGAATCCTCCCTAACTCATTTTATGAGGCCAGAATCATCCTGATA
This sequence comes from Pan troglodytes, assembly GCF_028858775.2. Classification (NCBI taxonomy): domain Eukaryota; kingdom Metazoa; phylum Chordata; class Mammalia; order Primates; family Hominidae; genus Pan; species Pan troglodytes. The sequence continues at coordinate 60,570,447 of NC_072407.2, read as the reverse complement.
TCAAAGCCTGGCAGAGACACAACCAAAAAAGATAATTTTAGACCAATATCCTTGATAAACATTGATGCAAAAATCCTCAATAAAATACTGGCAAACCAAATCCAGCAGCACATCAAAAAGCTTACTCACCATGATCAAGTGAGCTTCATCCCTGGGATGCAAGGCTGCTTCAACATATGAAAATCAATAAACGTAATCCAGCATATAAACAGAACCAAAAACAAAAACCACATGATTATCTCAATAGATGCAGAAAAGGCCATTGACAAAATTCAACAACACTTCATGCTAAAAACTCTAAATAAATTAGGTATTGATGGGATGTATCTCAAAATAATAAGAGCTATCTATGACAAACCCACAGACAATATCATACTGAATGGACAAAAACTGGAAGCATTCCCTTTGAAAGCTAGCACAAGACAGTGATGCCCTCTCTCACCACTCCTATTCAACATAGTGTTGGAAGTTCTGGCCAGGGCAATCAGGCAGGAGAAGGAAATAAAGGGTATGCAATTAGGAAAAGAGGAAGTCAAATTGTCCCTATTTGCAGATGACATGATTGTATGTCTAGAAAACCTCATCGTCTCAGCCCCAAATCTCCTTAAGCTGATAAGCAACTTCAGCAAAGGCTCAGCATACAAAATCAATGTGCAAAAATCACAAGCATTCTTATACACCAATAACAGACAAACAGAAACTCCCATTCACAATTGCTTCAAAGGGAATAAAATACCTAGGAATCCAACTTACAAGGGATGTGAAGGACCTCTTCAAGGAGAACTACAAACCACTGCTCAATGAAATAAAAGAGGATACAAAGAAATGGAAGAACATTCCATGCTCATGGGTAGGAAGAATCAATATTGTGAAAATGGCCATACTGCCCAAGGTCATTTATAGATTCAATGCCATCCCCATCAAGCTACCAATGACTTTCTTCACAGAATTGGAAAAAACTACTTTAACGTTCATATGGAACCAAAAAAGAGCCCGCATTGCCAAGTCAATCCTAAGCCAAAAGAACAAAGCTGGTGGCATCACACTACCTGACTTCAAACTATACTACAAGGCTACAGTAACCAAAACATCATGGTACTGGTACCAAAACAGAGATATAGACCAATGGAACAGAACAAAGCCCTCAGAAATAATTCCGCATATCTACAACTATCTGATCTTTGACAAACCTGAGAAAAACAAGCAATGGGGAAAGGATTCCCTATTTAATAAATGATGCTGGGAAAACTGGCTAGCCATATGTAGAAAGCTGAAACTGGATCCCTTCCTTACACCTTATACAAAAATTAATTCAAGATGGATTAAAGACTTACATGTTAGACCTAAAACCATAAAAACCCTAGAAGAAAACCTAGGCAATACCATTCAGGACACAGGCATGGGCAAGGACTTCATGTCTAAAACACCAAAAGCAATGGCAACAAAAGCCAAAATTGACAAACGGGATCTAATTAAACTAAAGAGCTTCCACACAGCAAAAGAAACTACCATCAGAGTGAACAGGCAACCTACAGAATGGGAGAAAATTTTTGCAAGCTACTCATCTGACAAAGGGCTAATATCCAGAATCTACAATGAACCCAAACAAATTTACAAGAAAAGAACAAACAATCCCATCAAAAAGTGGGTGAAGGATATGAACAGACACTTCTCAATAGAAGACATTTATGTAGCCAAAAGACACACTTGAAAAAATGCTCATCATCACTGGCCATCAGAGAAATGCAAAAATCAAAACCACAATGAGATACCATCTCACACCAGTTAGAATGGCAATCATTAAAAAGTCAGGAAACAACAGGTGCTGGAGAGGATGTGGAGAAATAGGAACACTTTTACACTGTTGGTGGGACTGTAAACTTGCTCAACCATTGTGGAAGTCAGTGTGGTTATTCCTCAGGGATCTAGAACTAGAAATACCATTTGACCCAGCAATCCCATTACTGGGTATATATCCAAAGGATTATAAATCATGCTGCTATAAAGACGCATGCACACGTATGTTTATTGTGGCACTATTCACAATAGCAAAGACTTGGAACCAACCCAAATGTCCAACAATGATAGACTGGATTAAGAAAATGTGGCACATATACACCATGGAATACTATGCAGCCATAAAAAAATGATGAGTTCATGTCGTTTGTAGGGACTTGGATGAAGCTGGAAACCATCATTCTCAGCAAACTATCACAAGGACAAAAAACCGAACACTGCATGTTCTCACTCATAGGTGGGAATTGAACAATGAGAACACATGGACACAGGAAGGGGAACATCACACACCAGGGCCTGTTGTGGGGTGGGGGGAAGGGGGAGGGATAGCATTAGGAGATATACCTAATGTTAAATGATGAGTTAATGGGTGCAGCACACCAACATGGCACATGTATACATATGTAACGAACCTGCACTTTGTGCACATGTACCCTAAAACTTAAAGTATAATAAAATAAAATAAAATAAAATAAAATTTTTAAAAATCAAAAAAAGAAAATAAATACATAAATCAACACTGGGGGAAATATAAGTTCTGAAAATGAACTTATACCAGAATACATAGAGAATAAAAAGTCATAAGTAATTAATGAAAATAGATAAACAGCATAATTTTTTAAATGTCAAAACATTGACCAAATACTTTGCAAAGAAAGACATACATATGCCCAATATTCCCATTAAAAAAGTTTTCAACATTATTCTCCAAGGAAAAAAAAATTAAAACAACAATGATAATGTGATTTTAGAATGTCTAAAATTTAAAGGACTGCCAACACTAAATGCTGGCTAGAATGTGGAGCAAATGAACTCTAATACACTGATGATAAATGTGGAAAGCAATATGATGGTTCTTATAAAATTAAAAATCCTTCAATTCTATGATCCAGAAATTTGACTCCTAAGTATTTAGCCAGGACAAACGTTTTTCAACAGAACAGATCAGTAATTTCAGTATACTCATACAATGAAATACTGTTCAGCAGTGAAAAGAGTGAAATACAGATACACCCAACAACGTGGATAAATCTAATGAGAGAATCCAGACAACAAAGGAGTGCATGCTGTATGACTCAATCTGCATGAAGTTCAGTAGCAATCAAAGCTAACCTATAATTTCAAAGAAAAGAAAGAAAGAAAGACGTGTTGTGTTTCAGGGCAGGTATTTGCGAGCTAGGGACACAGGGAAACTTTCTGGGGGCAATGAAATATTGGTAAAGATGTAGATTACATGAATTCATGCATTTGTCAAATCTAAATGAAACGTATACTGCATTTCACAGTATGAAAACTACACTTCAATTTTTTAAGTTAAAAAGTATATAGACTTTGTTTTTCTAATTTAGCTATAATTTTTCATTAAAAATTAAGTACTATAAAAGCAACACTTAAAAAAATTGTTTTAAATGTTTTCATTTTCCTTTGTGTATGTACCTAGTAATGGGATTGCTGGGTCAAATGGTATTTCTGAGACACATGCACATGTATGTTTATTGCAGCACTATTTACAAGAGCAAAGACTTGGAACCAACCCAAATGCCCATCAATGATAGACTAGACAAAGAAAATGTGGCACATATACACCATGGAATACTATGCAGCCATAGAAAAAGAATAAGTTCATGTCCTTTGAAGGGACATGGATGAAGCTGGAAACCATCATCCTCAGCAAACTAACGCAGGAACAAAATCAAACACCTCATATTCTCACTCATAGGTGGGAGTTGAACAATGAGAACACTTGGACACAGGGAGGTGAACATCACAAACCGGGGCCTGTCGAAGGGTTGAGGGAAAGGAGAGGGAGAGCATTAGGATAAATACCTAATGCATGCAGAGCTTAAAACCTAGACGACAGGTTGATAGGTGCAGCAAACCAGCATGGCACATGTATACCTATGTAACAAACCTACATGATCAGCACATGTATCCCAGAACTTAAAGTAAAATAAAATAAAATAAAATGCTATCTATCTATATATAGCATTTTTCAATGCTGTTTATTAAAAGCTATATACACACATGCAAAAAATGCTCTCATTTTCTCATATATTTGTATTATTTTAGATTACATTTGACATGCTAACCTTAAAATATCATACAAGTTAACATGTTCTATGGTTCATTCCACTATACCATTCATGCTGGATGAGATTCATCACACAGAAGTGTGGCCACACCAGAACTGGTCTATATTCAACAACATGAGAGGGAAGATTGCTGGGTCAGTGGTATGGCAATGTCAAATGGCTCTAAAAGTTTTGAAACTTATTCTCAATTTTTATGCATATCTTTTGTGAAACCAGCAACAAACATTTCCCGGATTACACTGATCCTTATGCTACCTTTTGAGTAGCAGAGTTTTAGTTGAGATCCTCATTGGAAAGTAAATGGAGAAAATATATTCTTAGAAAAGAGGAGGCTTAAGCATATGTTAGACTTCTCAATGTTATTTGGGGAAAATGCTTAATTTTGTGGTATTCTTATTAGGACAAATTCTAGGATCAGTTTCTTTTATAGAGAAAATAAAATGAATGTACATGAAACCTTCTAATTCTACTCTAAACACGTTCCAATAACAGGAAAAAATTAAACTTTATGTAACCACCAGAGTCAAAAATAATATTAAAATTCCTGAAAACCAGAAATAGAATTGAAGCCACAGTGATTACTGATGACTAAATGTAGAAGACTATGGAATATTGAAAACAGAAATAGTCAGTGGAGATAAGGATTTCAATCCCAGTCAAGAATGAGGAGTTAACATGCCCAGTAGGGACAGGAGACAGGAACTAGGTTCCCCACAGGCAATAGAGACATACTTATAATCTGACTGATAGAAGCTAGTAGAAGCTGGTGATAGAAGCTGAAAGTACCATGACTACTTAGTTGGGATGTATCCAGAAATAATGCGCTTGCTCATGGCAAAGGCAGCAAAGCAAATGCACACAAATGAATAATAATTAAGCCAAGCCATACGCTTCGTGGGACCTTAAATTATAAATAGGAACATAATATTACATTATAAATATAATATCCATCAGAACAAGGACTCCTAATACAAAAGTACATAACAGGGAGGGGATCTCTCCGTGGACTCCAGATGGTGGTTGTCTGTGATTGTCACATGAAGAGTTGCCCATAACTTTGTTCCAGTTTATTAACCCAGGAAATTTCTCTGAAATATGATTTTAGTTGGATTTGGCTTGAGAAAAGCCACTAGGGAAATTTCTTCCCTTTGGAGACTCATTAGTTAAAAGAGACATCATATAGGGCACAAAATTATGTGGATAAATCAGGCTATATCAGAGAATCGCCTCTGAGTAAAAAGAAGAATGCAGACACAGAGCCTGGTCTTCCCATGCAGGAGACTGGTTTAGGATAACTGCGTGGTATTCTTTTTTTCTCTCTCTCTCTCTTTTTTATTATTATTATACTTTAAATTTTAGGGTACCTGTGCACAATGTGCAGGTTAGTTACATATGTATACATGTGCCATGCTGGTGCACATATACACCATGGAATACTATGCAGCCATAAACAATGATGAGTTCATGTCCTTTGTAGGGACATGGATGAAATTGGAAATCATCATTCTCAGTAAACTATCTCAAGAACAAAAAACCAAACACTGCATATTCTCACTCATAGGTGGGAATTGAACAATGAGAACACATGGACACAGGAAGGGGTATTCTTACTTTCTTGGTATCCTTCTTTCTTTTGCTGTATCCCAAGCACAGCTTTCTAAAAACTTCCCTCTTTTCCTGAACACCAGCCTACTCTTTCCTTTTTTGTTTGTTGTTTGTTTGTTTGTTGTTGTTTGTTTGCTTTTTTTTTTTTTTTTGAAACCAAGTCTCGCTCTGTTGCCAGGCCGAAGTGCAGTGGCACAATCTCAGCTCACTGCGACCTCCGCCTCTGGGGTTCAAGAGATTCTCCTGCCTCAGCCTCAGAGTAGCTGGGACTACAGGTGCGCGCCACCACGCCCAGCTAAGTTTTGTGTTTTTAATAGAGACGGGGTTTCACGATGTTGGCCAGCATGGTCTCGATTTCTTGACCTCATGATCCGCTTGCCTCGGCCTCCCAAAGTGCTGGGATTACAGGCGTGAGCCACCGCGCCTGGCTTTTGTTGTTGTTGTTGTTGTTGCTCTGTTCACCCACGCTGGAGTGCACTGGCACAGTCTCGCCTCACTGCAGCCTCCTACTCCTGAGTTCAAGCGATTCTCCTGCCTCAGTCTCCCAGGTAGCTGGGATTACAGGCACCTGCCACCACGCCCGGCTAATTTTTGTATTTTTAGTAGAGACGGGGTTTCACCATGTTGGCCAGGCCGGTATCAAACTCCTGACCTCAGGTGATCCGCTTGCCTCAGCCTCCCAAAGTGCTGGGATACAGGCGTGAGCCACCGCGCCCGGCTGTCTTTCTCATTCCTATGTAGATGTTTCAAGGTCATTACCTTCTGTTCACTTCTTAAAATATTTCTAGAAGATTTTACACTTCAAGAGTCCATGTATTCTTATCGCATTTTGTCCCTTAAGAACATGATATATAGGGCAGGAAAGCATTCTGAACGAGTTCCCTTAATCATCTATGGCAGAAACTTTTAGCATTTCTGAAAAAAAGTTTGCTGGTATAAATTTTCTTTGATGACTGATGAAATGAAATGAATTGCAAAGAGGTAAGGAACCATCTTCAGACGCTTTACTGTTTAACAACTAATTGGCTCTTCTATTTCCTGACTGATATTAACTTATACTGTTTAATACTTTATAGCAAGGGTAAGCAAGTTAGACCTAAAGTTAAAATCCAGCCTCCTTTTTACAGCCATTTAACAAAGAATGTATTTTACATTTTTAAGAAAAAAATGAGAGACAGGAGGGAGGAAGAGAAGAGAGGGAGGAAGGGAGGCAGGCAAATTATGTTCAAACAACTGATTTGGCCCATGATGCCTAAAATTTTACAATCTGGCCCTTTATAACAAAAGTTTGCCAATCCCTGCTTTCAACTGTAGGGAGCACATAAAGGTCTGTTGAAAAAGAATTGAATAACTCAAATAACATAATGGATTGGGTATCTACACTTCCCAGATGAAGAAAATGAAGCTTTGATTGTGGCTTACCCAACAGAGCCCAAACTCAGGTCTTCATTTGCTAGATTCAATATGCTTCAGCTTAAATCTCAACTCCACCACTGACCAGCTGCTTGATCTCGGACTAGTTACCTAATCTTTTGGGACCTCAGCTCTTTATTTGCAAGAAAGGCATTAAAATATTGCCTGTCCCATGGTGTTGCTGTGAAGTGTAACTGAATTAACACATAAAGTTAGCTTAGATACTGCCTAAATATCACGATGTAACTTATTATTATATTTGAAATGCTTTTTACAGCATCTAAAGAGGCTTTTATGAAATGCTAGTTGAACTGTGTGAAAAAACATTTCATACAGAAATAAATTTTTTTAAAAGAGTTAAATTTATACATATTTCTCATGTATAATACATAATTCTCAGAGGCTTTTAATGCTAATATCATTGTGGATCACAAAGAGATACAATTTTTAGTGTTTCCCAAATGTGCTTGACTATGGATATATGCATCTTTGTACCTACTTATGTTTTTATGCGTTACTCTGTTTATCTATGGATCTATCCATTCATCTATCTATCTATCTGTCTATCTATGTATCTATGTATCTATCTATGTATCTATCTATCTATCTATCTATCTATCTATGTATTGTTGTATTTGGGAGAAGGAGTATTTTATATCTATTTTTCTAAAAAGATAATTTAAAAAACCTTCATTTAGAAGATTTTTTTCCCAGATTTCATTAAATGTCAGATCTCCTTTATATGATTGGGGACATGGCCTTTTTTTTTTTTGAGACGGAGTCTCGCTCTGTCACCCAGGTTGGAGTGAAGTGGTACAATATCGGCTCACTGCAACCTCTGTCTCCCAGGTTCAAGCGATTCTCATGCCTCAGCCTTCTGAGTAGCTGGGATTAAAGGCACATGCCACCACCACACCCAGCTAATTTTTGTATTTTTAGTAGATATGGGGTTTTACCATGTTGGCCAGGCTGGTCTCAAACTCCTGACCTTGTGATCTGCCCGCCTCGGCCTCCCAAAGTGCTGGGATTACAGGTGTGAGCCATCATGCCTGGCCAACAAAGACTCTTTTTAATATAATTTTATTTCATATTCCCCCACAGAGCTGAGAATATGATTTCAGCATGTAAAATGCTCAATAAAGGCCGGCTAGCTTCCTTGCTTATCTGCTTGCTCACTTGTCAGCAATTAGCCTGATGCAGGGCTAACCATCTTGTAATTGAGAAACATGCACAGTTCTACAGTAGTTCATAGGAGGAACACCTTATCCTGAAGGTGAGAGGAAAATGAGAATTAGGGTTGCTTTCTAGATAACTGATTTTTGAGCTGAATCCTGAGCTGCAAGCTGCAGAAATTAGCTAAGAAAATGAAAGAATGAAAAGGTTGTCAGGCTGAGGGAGTTTCCATGATTTCAAGGAGATAAGATAGTATTCAAGTGATTGGAGAGGGTAAGGGAGTGGGAAGGGGTGAGCCCCTATTAAAATCTAAACATACTAAGCGAAATAAGTCAGTCACAAAAAGATAAAAACTGTATTATTTCACTTATATGAGGACCCCAAAATAGTCAAAATTATAGAGACAGAGAGTAGAACAGTGATTGCCAGAGGCTGGGGATAGGGAGAAATGGTAGTCGTTGTTTAACAGTTTAGAGATTCAGTTTTGCAAGATGAAAAGAGTTCTGGAGACAGACGGTAGTGAGGTGATGGTTGCACAAGAATATAAATGTACTTAACACTGCTGAACTGCACTTAAAATGATTAAGATGGTAAATTTTATGTTACGTGTGTTTTGCAATAAAAAACATGTTCTCACTCATAGATGGGAATTGAACAATGAGAACACATGGACACAGGAAGGGGAACATCACACTCTGGGGACTGTTGTCGGGTGGCGGGAGTGGGGAGGGATAGCATTAGGAGATATACCTAATGCTAAATGACGAGTTAATGGGTGCAGCACACCAGCATGGCACATGTATACATATGTAACTAACCTGCACATTGTGCACATGTACCCTAAAACTTAAAGTATAATAATAATAACAATAAAAAAACGTTTTGGGAAAGAAAAGCTGGGCACAGCACAGGGCACTTTCCGTATATAGTTTTTTTTACTAATATTCACACTAGTTCTGCAAGATAGCTAAGAAAACTGCTTTGTAAGCTTTATTTACTAAGTAAATTTCACAAAGCCAGACACCTGGCATGGGGCAGCGTCAGGATTAAACGCAGGTGGGAAGACTTTAAAGCCTGTGTGTTTTCTTGTTGGAATGCATAGCAAGAAATTCCTTCACAGTGCCAGTGCCTTTAGAGGGACACTGAGGCAGGAGATATTTTTGGAGGCTTCTCAACTCTCAGTTCATAGGAGATTGCCTCCCTCTCCTACAAATTTAGACCCAGACAAAGTTTGGGTATTTGTTTCAGACACTGCAACAGAATTGTTCAACTAATATGTCTTTTCTGCGCATATTTTTGCAATGTCTATGACTAAATTGCAAAGCAATTGATATATATTAAAAGTGCAAAATCCAAGAACCAAAGATTGCAAGGGGGATTCCACCTTCTAATAATTAAGCTTGCTGGAATGAGGTCTTAGTTTTGTCCTTAACTATACATAAGTCTTCTATTACCTTTATGATTTCTCTTTTTGAGAATATAAATTTTGATCATCCAAAATAAACTTCAGTTATAGTAACAGGAAAATGATGTCAAAACAAATATTAGCCCATTATTCCAAAGCTGTGGTTATTTGAAAAACAGTAAGAGCTGACATTTAGTGGATGTTTATAGGCACTAGCTTTAAGTGCCTTTTATTTGTTTTCATCGTATCATCACAGAAACCCTATTGGCAAGTACATTTATTATTCCCATATTATAGGTGAGAAAAATTGAAGTATAAAGATTTTATGTAAAGTGTCCAAGATTACTTAGAACACAAGTAGTCTGATGGCAAAGAGCTCTGAACCACTCTGTTTTGCTATCTTGACTTTACTGTGTATTTAAGACTCATATATTCATGGGTATTTTTGTTTTATGGAACTGTCTCTCTATTCCTACACTTATTTTTCATTTCTGATGCAATTATAATACATTATGTATTTATGAAATATTATAATTTATGCAATATTTTAATTTTTAGTACAAGTTTCACTTTTGTTCTCTTTTAAACATCTTTCTTAGCATTTTAATGGTTTTAACATCTACTTTAACATCTTATTCTCATTTAGCATGTAAATGAGAATATATCTAAATATTCTTATTTAACATCTACTTATTCTCAATTGATTATTCTTCCAAATAAACTTTAAAATCACATTATAAAGTACATGTGCATACACATACATAAATTCTCTTGAAATTCTTATCAGATTTTCAGCAAAATTATGTGTTATTTTGAAGACACATAATATTCTTAAAATATTAAGTTTTACCATCAAAAAGCTTTAACGATTGCCTTAAATTTGTGTCAGTTATTACATGTTACATTTATTGATATTTTATATTTGTATGACTTTTGGTATTATAATTTTCTAACTAGTTATTGTCGATATGGAGAGAACTATTGTGTTTTACGTATAGTAAAAGCCCTTTTATCCAAAGCAGCCAGTGCTTGATCAATTAATTGAAAAGTCAGTTACAAGGAAATTAATTTTTTAAATGTATACATTATAAAAATTTAACTTAAAACATATAAATGAACATTTTTACCCCTAACCCTCTGATGTATGATCAAGCCTTTTTGTGTATGTGTTTTGTGTGGGATGATTATTGCAAACTGAAGTTTTCTGATGTGAACCACATTCCCAAATCATTGTCTACAATTTGCAATATCAGTGTCTTTAAGGATTCTTCTGAAACAAAATGCATGCTACATTATCCAAGATTTTTATGATCTTTTCCCTCAAACATATATAGTAGCTCTGCCCATCTTAGCTAATTAATCAGTAAGTTATTGTTTGTTTGCAATTCATTTTTATCAAATAATTTCAAAATATTTACATTGATATCCACTGAAAGAATCCTCTTTCACATTCATGGTTCAATAGTGTATACAACGTTTCATGCACTATTAACTTTTGCAATATTAAGTGTACTTGGTTTATTGACAGTTGGAAACAAACACAGTTGACTTCACAAGCAAAAACCTCAAATGGTGGGAGTAGAAGTGTTCAGATGTACTGGAGTGAAATCTTGCTTAGAACTGGGTGTCCTATGGATACCCTCCATAGAGGGAAAGAGAACAAAGTGACTAAATGGAAATTAGTTAATTATTGGTCATCTTAAGGAATTTCCATATTAGTTCTAACAATTTCTTAGTTGTCTTGAGGTTTTCATAGGGACAGTCAGATATCTATCATCTTTATTGGTTGGAGGACATGGCTTATTTCACTTTGTAGAACTTTCTGAAAAAACGTTGAATAAAAGAATAATAGGTTGTCCATGGTGCTATTTTTTGCTTCTTAAAAACATTCTTTTGCTTCTTGAATCAATCTAAACATCTTTTTATAGGAGATATATGCCTATCAACATTTATTGTAATAATTGATATGTTTTATTCTGCTTCCAAAAACTTTTTTAAAAATATTTTTGTTCTATATAATTTCTTACCTATTTTTGTTTGCTTCTTTTTCTTTTGAACAATAGTTTCATTCTTTCATTTTTTTCTTATTTTGAGGGAAAAGATAGATGATAGACACAATGCATATTTGAAAAAATACATTCTATTTGTACTTACTATTAGAGTAATTAATATTAAAAAGTAAAGAATATAAGTAGAATAAACTTTTCTACAATTATTCACATCTAAGTGATATTATAGTTTATACTGAATCATTTCTTAAACAGTTTGAGGAAATTAGCACAATATTACCTATCTTCTCCCCTACCCGCTTTTCATACTTTTCAAAATCAGTTGAGATATTACATCCAGATTACTTTTTTTTTTTTTTGAGATGGAGTCTGGCTCTGTCGCCAGGCTGGAGTGCAGTGGCGTGATCTCAACTCACTGGAACCTCTGCCTCCCGAGGTCAAGTGATTCTTCTGCCTCAGCCTCCCAAGTAGCTGGAACTACAGGCGCGTGCCACCACATCCAGCTAATTTTTGTATTTTTAGTAGAGATGGGGTTTAAAAACTGTTTCCCATAATGCATTTTTCAAGAACTATACTTGAAATTTTTGCTCTTTATAAAACAATATTTGAAATAATTACTTAGATATAACTGTGTTTTACTATGCTTTAATTCTCTCCACTTTTCTATTACAAATACCCAATATTGACTTTTAATTTTGATATTTTTAACTAACTAAAATTTTTAGTTGTTTTCAGCATAGATATGAAGGACAGAATTCCAGAGCATTGGCAAATCTAAAAAATTCCGACAATTTTATTGAGCATAGGATTCATTGATCAGAATGCGTTTTTCTTAAAACATCACATCCTGGGTTTTTATGCCACAAAATAGATATTTGAGATAAAAATTTGCCTGAAAGTAATTTTTTAGAAAGCAGAGTTTTTTTTTTCTGCTATGGAATTTTTAGTTTCCTCATCATCTTTCCTTATTTCAGCTAGCTTCACTCTTGTGACTGCCTATCAAGCAACTAAATGCCTTTACGTGTCAATCTATTTGATTTCCAAACACAGTTGAAGTCTTACAGAAAATACTTCAATAAATAAAAATAAATAACATACGTCAGAATAAAATTGCAATAAAGTTGTATTCCCAGTCCTCTATAAGACCAAAACACTGGGATTAATAAAAATGATTGAATCATCTAATATTTTATCTATAGACGTTTGCCGTTATACAATTATGAAACTTTAGCAGAAACAGAGACCTAACTCATAAATCTATGTTTATTACATTTATATTTTATTGTGTATATTTAAGGTGTACAACATGATATTTTGATATACATATACATAGTGAATTATGTAGTATATTCAAGCAAATTAGCATATCCATCACCTCACATAGTTGGCACTTTTTTATGGTAGGAGCAACTAAAATCTACTCTCTTCACAAATTTTCAGTGCATACTACAGTATTAACTATAATCCTCATGCTATATATGCATTAGATCCTGCACTTATTCATCCTACACAGCTGCAAGTTTATACCTTTGGACTTACCTATCCTATCTCCTCTCCCTCTCTCCCCTAGTAACCACTGTTCTACTATCTTAAACTTATATTTTAAAGTAAACTTATATTTTAAAGTGTAATGTAGAAACACTTTAGAAATCTGTTTCCTTCTCTTCAAGAAAATACACATGAAGATTTTGGAGGAAAATAATTACCTATGTTTAATTACAATTAGAGTATCAGGTTGGGTGCAGTGACTCATACCTGTAATCCCTGCACTCCAGGAGGCTGAGGCTGGAGGATAGCTTGAGCCCAGGGGTTTGAGACCAACCTGAGCAAGAAAGAAAGACTCCATCTCTACAAAAAATATAAACATTAACTGGAATAGTGGAGTGGGCCTGTAGTTCTAGCTACTCAGGAGGCTGAGGTGGGGGAATCACCTGAGCTTGGGAAGTAGAGGCTGCAGTGAACTGTGATCACGCCACTGCACTCCAGCCTGGGTAACAATGTGAAACCCTGTCTCAAAAAAAAAAAAAAAGGGAATCTCAATGACAATTAGGTAATTCCCACCTCAGAAACAAAGTCCTCCCTCTTTATTTTACTCAGGCAATAAAGCAACTCAGCCAAGGATGGCTCAGTGCTTTTGCACAAGGCATGCTTGCGTGGTAACCTGTCTTCAACCAGTCTGGCCCCACTGAGTTCGTGTTCCGTGTGTTCACCACAGTCCCTGAATTTCAGGTTCTTCTCTTCCTTCTCTTCCTCCTCTTCTACTTGATGATCGTCTGTGGCAACACAGCCATCATCTGGGTTGTGTGCACACACAGCGTTCTCCGAACCCCAATATATTTCTTCTTGTCCAACCTGTCCTTTGTAGAGATCTGCTACACCACCGTTGTGGTGCCCTTGATGCTTTCCAACATTTTTGGGGCCCAGAAGCCCATTCCATTGGCTGGATGTGGGGCCCAAATGTTCTTCTTTCTCACACTTGGTGGTGCTGACTGTTTCCTCTTGGCGATCATGGCCTATGACCGCTATGTGGCCATCTGCCACCCTTTGCACTACCCCTCATCATGACCTGCAATCTGTGCGTGCAGATGCTGGGCGGCGCCGTGGGCCTGACCCTCTTCCTCTCCCTGCAGCTCACCGCCTTAATCTTCACCTTGCCCTTCTGCGGCCACCGCCAGGAAATTAACCACTTCCTCTGCGATGTACCTCCCATCCTGCGCCTGGCCTGCGCTGCCATCCGTGTTCACCAGGCTGTCCTCTATGTCGTGAGCATCCTCGTGCTGACCGTCCCCTTCTTGCTCATCTGCATCTCCTACGTGTTCATCACCTGTGCCATCCTGAGCATCCGTTCTGCTGAGGGCCGCCGCCAGGCCTTCTCCACCTGCTCCTCCCACCTCACCGCGGTCCTGCTGCAGTATGGCTGCTGTGCCTTGGCATACTTGCGTCCCCAGTCCAGCTCCTCTGCAGATGAGGACCGCCAGTTTGCCCTTGTTTACACCTTTATCACACCATTACTCAACCCTTTGATTTACACCCTTAGGAACAAGGATGTCAAAGGTGCCCTTGAAAAAAGTGCTCAGTACCAAAGGGACACCTGAGTCCTTCTGAAGGCTCCGAGAGACTGAAAGGGGCACCTGGGCATGGGACAATGGTAAAACTCTTCCATCCAAATGCTAGATTTGCCTTTATTGTATCGGAATTTGGACTTTCATTAATTCTCTGTGCCTGATGTACTTAGTTGCTACAGAACATTCTCATTTTTTAAAAAGGTCTCCCAAAACCTTAAAACTCCAAAAAGTGTAGACTGCTATCATTCATTTAACTCCAAATTTATAATTTTACCTTTCCTCTAAAGCAATATAAAGGGAAAATTTTATTTTAAGAAATTGGCTCATGTGACTGTGGGGGTGAAAGCAAAGAGGGGCCAGGTGTTGTGGCTCACACCTGTAATCCCAGCAATTTGGGAGGCCAAGGTGGGTGGATCACTTGAGCCCAGGAGTTTGAGACCAGCCTGAGCAACATGGTGAAACCCCATCTCTACAAAAAAAATATAAAAAGTAGCTGGGCATGGTGGCACATGCCTGTATTCCCAGCTACTTGGGAAGCTAAGGTGGGAGGATCACTTGAGCCTAGGAGGTCGAGGCTGCAGTGAGCTGGGATCACACTACTGCACTCCAGCCTGGGCAACAGAGTGAGACCTTCTCTAAAGTAAATAAATAAAAGCAAAGAGGAATTGTGGGAGTCGGTCCTATTGTCCTATAAGGCAGTTACCTCAGGGGATGCCATTAGAGAAAAAGTAGAGTTAATCTCAGTCAAGGGTGAAGTGGCTGCTTTACTGGCAAAACACTCACCAGAATTCAGGGGTTCTATATTCCCAGCTTCATCAGAATCCTCTCATATGTCCCCATTTCAATTTTCTAGAGCCCATTTCTTCTCAATTCATGCCCTCACTTTAACAGTACACATCTTGCAAGGATGGGAATTCAATATGCATTGTAAATCACCAGTTCACAGCATGATATTCTGCATTTGGTTTTCAGAAACCTCAGTTCTACCACTACAGGAGATATGGGTCACTTTGAGGACAGACATACAAGTTTTCACATCATTTATGCAGTGCTTGAGCTTAGAATTTGAGCTCCTGAACTCATCCTTTCTTTTCCACTTGGTCTAGTGAAATTATGTAATAGAAGCAGCCAGTCAATTTCATTATACTCATTAGTTTGAAAATAGTATGTGAAAGTATTATATGCACGTTCACCCAGAACTTTGCCTCTTATAAATATTTGATTGGATGTATCCAATAGTGATATTTTGCATATCCCTATTGCCACATCACACCATGGACCTTTAGCATTATGGAAGGTAATTTGCTTACCCAAATCTACTGATTTAAATATTAATCTCATCTGAAAGATAATCTCACAGGAGTGTCTAGACTAGCAAAG
The DNA here is from genome assembly GCF_028858775.2 of Pan troglodytes. Lineage (NCBI taxonomy): Eukaryota > Metazoa > Chordata > Mammalia > Primates > Hominidae > Pan > Pan troglodytes. The sequence goes on along the minus strand of NC_072407.2, from coordinate 60,554,288 downwards.
ATAACACATATAACTAACCATCACAGCCCAGAAGATGACAAAGAATCTGATATAAGTTTAAATCTCAATGGTATTATGTTTCTTCTATACAAAACTCTAAGGAAAGGCTTGTAACAATAGTTAACTATAGAAATAGAAACTCATCAGCTGGGCACGGTGGCTCATGCCTGTAATCCCAGCATTTTGGGAGGTCATGATAGGGGTATCACGTGAGGCCAGGAGTTCAAGACCAGCCTGGCCAACATGGTGAAACCCCGTCTCTACTAAATATACAAAAATTAGCCAGTCACAGTGGCGTGCACCTGCGGTCCCAGCTACTTGGGAGGCAGAGGCAGGAGAATCGCTTGAACCCAGGAGGCGGAGGTTGCAGTGAGCTGAGATTGTGCCATTGCACTCCAGCCTAGGCAGCAGAGCAAGACTGCATCTCAAAAAAAAAAAAAAAAAAAAAAGGGAAATAGAAACTCCTCATGTGAAATATTGCTTTGAAACATAAAGCCATCAACTGAGTCTTAAATACAATATATATTTAGTTTCAAGAAATTCTCATTCTTACTGTGTTTTAATTTTTTATTGATAAATAGTTGCATATATTTATGGGATACATCATGGTCTTTTGAGATATGTGTACGGTAATCCCCCCTTATCTAAAGGGGATACATTTCAAGACCCCCAGCGAATGCACAAAACCATGGATAGACAGAACCCTATATATGCTATGCTATGTTTCTTTCATACATATATACCTATGATGAAGTTTAATTTTAAATTAGGCACAAAAAAGGTTAACAACAATAACTAATAGCAAAACAGAACAATTACGACAATATGCTAGCTTTGCAACTCTCGCACTTTGGAGGCCATTGTTAAGTAAAATAAGGGTCACTTGAACACAAGCACTGGGCTACAGCAACAGTTGATCTTATACATGAGACAACTAACAAGTGACTAACAAGAAGGTAGCACGTACAGTGTGGATATGCTGGACAAAGGGATGATTGACATCCTGGTTTGGGGAATTTCATCATGCTACTCAGAACAACATGCAATTTGAAACTTTTGAGTTATTTCTGGAATTTTCTATTTAATATTTTCAGACCTCAGTTGCCTATGGGTAACCAAAACCTCAGATAGCAAAACATGAAAAAGGGAAGACTATTGTATACAGTAGAAAGATTAAATCAAGCTAGTTAACATATCCATCATCTCACCAACTTATTTTTTTTGTGGTGAGGATGTTTAAAATCTATTCGTTTAGCAATTTTGAAATACATGGTACATTATCGTTCATTGTGGTCACCATATAGTACAATAGATCATTAAATCTTATTCTTCCAGTCTAACTGAAACTTTATACCCTTCGATCAAAATCTCCCTTTTCTCCATCCCTCCCCAGCTTCCAGACTCTGGTAACTGCCTTTTTTATATTGATTCCATATCTTGGCTATTGTGGACAGTGCTGCAATGAACAAGGGCCTGCAGACATCTCTTCAACATGCTGATTTTATTTCCTTTTTATATATACTAAGAAATGGGATCATTCTCGTTAGTTTTAATCTTTAGAAAAATGTTAAACCCTTAGTCTAATAAGTTATTGAAAGCAGTGTGACATTGTTTAAATGAATAGATACTTGTCCTCCTAAGTATCTTCTAATTCTCCACTCATTTTCTTTAAGGTCCTAAAGAGTCACTGCATTTTACTGCTGGATAGTCAGTATCCAGCAGTAAAATCAGAATAAAGAACAGAGTTGGTTCTATTTTTGTCAGACTTTTTGGGCACTTCACACAAATCAAGTAATTTCTCTGGATCTCAGTTTCTTCATAAAGATATCTGACAATAGGATTTTCAAAATCCTCATAATCAAATATGCATAATCAAATTTTAGTAGCTTGTTGTTTCAGACATGCTTTCTTCCAGCTTCAAGTCCTTCACAAGTTCTATTCCCTTTCCCCTTTGTTTGAACTGCTTTTCTCCATAATTTCATAGTTATTTTTTTTCTTAATTTACAGATTTCATCACAAATGTCACCTCTTCAAAGAAGATGCTTTCCATGGCCTCTTCTTCTAATCATTCTCTATCCCATTAACTTGTTGTATTTTCTCCATGGAGTTTATCACTGTCTGATAATATCTCCTGTACTTATTTAACCTGTTGATCATCTGTTTCACTAGATATAATGTGAATCTTGCCTGTTTTATTCATCTTTGTATCCCCAAAACTTAGAACAGTGATGGACACATCATATTACATATAAATATGTTTAATCATCAGTCAACGGTGAACCAAACTCTAAATAGGTGAACCTTAAGATTGTGTAATTATCACCTAGAGTCATAGTCACATCTCGAAGAGTACATATCAAACATATGTTCCATTGTAAGGATCTACTATACCAAGGAAAATGAGAAAAAGATAAATATAATAAGAACAAACATTTTTTAAATTAGCAGACTTTAATATGGCAAGATAATATCTGGGCAGGTATGCTCAAAACCTATGAAATTTTTATGGTATGTTGAGTGAATATGTATGCTTTCTTCAAATTCTGGAAAACCATAATAAGGGAGTTATTTTTAAAGTAACAGAGGAAAGTAACAAAAGAAAATTAAATGTCTTCCATTGTTCCTTTATCCAAGCCAAGGTATCAGAGCCTCCTTTTTTGCATATAAAATATAAATATAGTCTCAGTTTTCCAGGGCAGTAAGAATTTGGGACTTGGGCTGAACCTTGCTATGACAGATATAATGGGAATAAACTTGAAACAGGAGGCTCAGAGGACGGTGTTTAGGGAACTTTGTATTTGTTGGAAAATTATTTTGAGCACCAAGAATATTCCTAAAGGGTAATACTGGTCTTTATTTTGACATGTATACTCCAATATTCCATTGACTGGAGATGCTGCACTGTTTTAAACAACCAGGTCTCATGGGAACTCACTCACTTTCACAAGAACAGCACCAAGGGGATGTTGCTAAACGTTCATGAAAAATCCACCCTCCATCATCAAACCACCTCCCACCAGGCCCCATTTCCAACACTGGGAATTACAAGTTGACATGAGTTTAGATGAGACACAGATCCAAACCATATCACTGACTACAGTAAAATTCTCGAAGTTAATCATTATGACACAGATTGCAAAGACCTCCATCATAATATAGATAGCAGAATAGCCTTTAAATGTCTTTTGTTGTAGCCTTCTATAAACTGTGTCATTGAAGAATAATTTTTTTTTTCACAGTGCAGCCCAACTGTTGGATGCAAAGTTGTTTTCCTTAAAGGCCCCTAAACAAGTAATTTGACTAAGAAATAATCTTTTTCTCCTTTTTTATTTGTATAAATACAACAGGTAGAAGTGCAGTTTTGTTACATGGGTAGGTTGTGCAGTGGTGAAGTCTGAGCAGTCAGTGTAACCATCATCCAAATAATATTTTATCCATTACGTAGTTTCCTATCCCTCACCCCCTTTCCAGCCTCCCATCCTTCCAAGTCTCCAGTGTCTGCTATTGAACACTGTATGCCCACTGTACACATTATTTCTCTCCCACTTATAAGTGAGAACATGTGGTATTTGTCTTTCTGGGTCTAATTTGTTTCACTTAAGGTAATAGCCTCCAGTTCCATCTATGTTCTGCAAAAGACATGACTTCATCCTTTCTTATGGCTGAATATTATTCCGTTGTGTATATATACCACATTTTCTTTATCCATTGACCCGTGGATGGACACTTAGGTTGATTCCAAATCTTTGCTATTGATAATATTGCTGTGATAAATATATGAGTGCAGGTATCTTTTTCATATGATGATTTCTTTTCTTTTGGCTAGATATCCAGTAGTGGCGTTGTTGGATCTAATAGTAGTTCTATTTTTAATTCTTTGAGAAATCTCCATACTGTTTTCCATAGAGGTTGTACTAATTTACATTCCCACCAACAGTGTATAAGCATTCTTTTTCTCTGCATCCTCACCAAAATTGACTTTTTAATAATAGCCATTCTGCCTGGTGTAAGATGATATCTCATTGTTTGCATTCTTTATCTGTCATTACTGACTTTCCATTTTGGGTAGGAACCATTGCTGGAGAGCTAGTGTGATCCTTTGGTAGTGTCGTCACATTCGGATTTTTCACAGCTCAGAATTCTTACACTTCTTCCCTCTCATCTGGAAAGACTGACACTTCTAATATTCGTAATTATTTTCATGCAGATAGGATTTTTTGTTTGTTTCTTTATATATTTTTTTCTTGACATTTCCTCCCCTTCCTAGGGTGTGTGACTGTAGAGTATGCTGGATAGGGTCTTAGGCTATGCACTTTCCTAGGCAGGTTTTATATTGGGCTGTGCAGTCTGGCCTAAAGACCAGTAGATGGTGCTTATGAGTAAGAGCCAGCTGTGGCCCTATATGTTCCTTTGAGAAGGAGCTCACCAAGTTAGTGTCTCTTTTGCACAGGTTCAAGGGTAGTCCTACTTGATGACAACCCACCAAGTCTCTCTGGCACCTGCTCACCAGTCTTCCTGGACCTGAAATCTTGCTCAGATTTTCCAGAGCATTTTGCATTTCTGTAAGTGTGCCCATTGTTTTCTGAAGTTTTGATTTTTTATTTATGCTATTTCGCTGAATGTTTTTTCCTTCACTTCTTATATCATTTTTTTTTATTCCCTTACATTGTGCTTTGCCTTTCTCTGTTGCCTCCCTCATTAGCTTAATAACTAACCTGAATTCTTTTTCAGGTAAATCAGGGATGTCTTCTTTGTTCAGATCCATTGCTAGTGAGCTAGTGTGGTGTTTTGAGGGTGTTAAAGAAGCTTGTTTTGTCATATTTCCAGAGTTGGCTTTCTGGTTCCTTCTCATTTGGGTAGGTTCTGTCAGAGGGAAGGTCTAGTGCTCAACGCTGTTGTTCAGATTCTTTTGTCCCACGGGGCGTTTCCTTGATGTAGTACTCTCCTCCTTCTCCTAGGTATGTGACTTCCTGAGAGCTGAGCTGTAGTGATTGTTATCTCTCTTGTGGATCTAGCCACCCAGCAAGTCTACCAGGCTCTGGGCTGGTACTGTGGGTTGTCTTTAGAGTCCTGTGATGTGAACCACCTGCGGGTCTTTCAACACTTGCTCCAGTGGAGGTAGCAAGGGTGTGAAGTGGACTCTGTGAGGGTTCTAAGCTTTGGTTGATGAGTGCACATTTTGTGCTGGTTGGCTTCCTGCCAGGAGGTGGCACTTTCAAGAGAGCATCAGCTGTAGTAGTATGGGGAGGAACAGGCGGTGGACAGGGCCCTAGAACTCCCTAGATTATATAACCTTTTTCTTCAGTTACCAGGGTGGGTAGAGAAGGACCATTAGGTGGGGGCAGGGTTAGTCATGTCTGAGCTCAGACTCTAGTTGGATGGGTCTTGCTGTGGCTGCTGTGGGAGATAGGGGAAAGCTTCCCAGGTCAATGGAGTTGTGTTCCTAGGAGGATTATGGCTGCCTCTACTGTGTCCTGCAGGTTGTCAGGGAAGTGGGGGAAAGCCAGCAGTCACAGGCTTCACCCAGCTCCCATGCACCCCAAATGGCCTGTGTCACTCCCACCGTGCCCCTGCCAACAGCACTGAGTCTGTTTCCAGGCAGTGGGTGAGCAGGGCTGATAACTTGCCCCAGACCACCCACCTCCCAGCTGTGAAAGCAAATATGGCTTTCCTTCTTTTCTGGCCTATGGAGTCTGCATGCTGGATTCATGCCCTCCCCAAAGTTCTGGCCAGGAGACTTCTCTATGGGTTCAAATTGTTACAAAGTTCAGCTGGAGGTTTCTTCCTCCCTAGGACACTTCCCAGTGCCTCTGGCAGCCCTCCTCAAAGACCCCTGAGAGGTGAGGCAGAAATGGCTTGCTAGGGGACCCGCAAGCTCACAGGCATTTTCCTGCTGCTTCCTCTACCCCTGTATTTTGCTTGGCTCTCTAAATTGACTCAGTTCCCGGTAAGGTCAGAATCTTCTCACATAATCTAGACCTCAGATTCCCCAGTGGGGTGTGTGTGTTCAGGGGCAGATGATCTCCCTTTCCCACTTCCACAGTTTGGGCACTCACAGTATTTGGGGTGTCTCCCAGGTCCTGCAGGAGCAATCCACTTCCTTCAGAGGATCTGTGGGTTCTCTTGGCTTTCCTAGTGTATTCCTGCAGACGTTCTGGAGAAAAAGTTCACAATGCGAGACTCCACACGCTGTCCTGTCTGTCTGAGTGGGAGCTGAAATCTAGTCTTGCCTCCCATCTGCCATGATCTCCAAATTATAGTTTGCCTTTTTTCACTCAGACTATTGGATTTTTTGCTATTGTGTTGTTTGAATTCATTATATATTCTGGTGATTAATCCTTTGTCAGAGGGGTAGTTGGCAAATATTTTCTCCCATTCTGTGGGTTCTCTCTTCACTTTGTGGACTGTTTCCTTTGCTGCGCAGAAGCTTTTTAACTTCATGTTGTCCCATTTGCCCATTTTTGCTTTGGTTGTATGTGATTGAGAGTATTACTTAAGAAATCTTTGCCCAGACCAATGTCCTGGAGAGTTTTTTCAATATTTTCTTATAGCAGTTTTATAGTTTGAGGTCTTATATTTAAGCCTTTAATCCATTTTGATTTATTGTTTGTATATGTGAGAGATAGGGGTTTACTTTCACTCTTCTGCAAATTCAGTTTTCCCAGCATCATTTGTTGAAGAAACTTGTCCTTTCCCCAGTGTATATTCTTGGCACCTTCATTGCAAATGAGTTCACTGTAGATGTATGTATTGAATTCTAGGTTCTCTATTCTGTTCCATTGTTCTATGTGTTTTTATGCCAGTACCATGCTGTTTTTGTTACTGCAACTCTGTAGTATAATTTGAAGTCAGGTAATGTGATGATTCTAGTTCTGTTCTTTTTGCTCAGATGGTTTTGGCTATTCTGGGTGTTTTGTGGTACCATAGAAATTTTAGGATTATTTTTTCCATTTTTAATTAGGCATAAGATAGCTCTTCAGCAAATTATGTAGAGCCCTCACTAAAGTGTGAATCCAGTATCTTCTGGTTAGACTGTTTTTCCCAGTGAAATTATTTCATAAAGAATCTCTTTGATGATCTGGCAAGATGGCCAAATAGGAACAGCTACAGTCTGCAGCTTCCAATGAGACCAACACAGAAGGTGGATGATTTCTGCATTTCCAATGGAGGTACCCAGTTCATCTCGTTGGGATTGGTTAGATAGTGGGTGCATCCCACGAAGGGTGAAGCAGGGTTCAGTGTCACCCCACCCAGGAATTGCAAAGGACCAGGGAACTCCCTCCCCTAGCCAAGGGAAGCTATGCTGGACTTTGCCATAAGGGATGGTACTATCTGGCCCAGATACTACACTTTTTCCATGGTTTTTGCAAGCCACAGACCAGGAGATTCCTTCAGGCACCTGAGGGCCTGGGGTTTCAAGCACAAAACTGGGCAGCCATTTGAGCAGACACTGAGCTAGCTGAAAGAGTTTTTTGTTTTGTTTCGTTTGCATACCCCAGTGGTGCCTGGAACACTAGAGATACAGAACCGTTCACTCCCCTGGAAAGGCAACTGAAGCCAGGTAGCCAAGTGGTCTTGCTCAGTGGGTTCCACCCCCACAAAGCCCAGCAAGCTCAGATCCACTGGCTGGAAATTCCCACTGCCAGCACTGCAGTCTAAAGTCAACCTGGAATGCTCGAGCTTACTGAGTCTTGAGTAGGCAGTTTTCCCTGCACAGTGCAAAAAAAGCCACCAGGAAGTTCAAACTGGGCAAAGCCCATCACAGCACAGCAAAGTGTCTGTTGCCAGACTACCTCTCTAGAGTCCTCCTCTCAGGGAAGGGCATCTCTGAAAGAAAGGCAGCAGACCCAGTGAGGGGCTTATAGATAAAACTTCCATCTCCCTGGGACAGAGCACTTGGGGAAAGGGGCAGCTGTGGGTGCAGCATCAGCAGACTTAAACATTCTTGCCTGCCAGCTCTGAAGAGAGCAGTGGATCTCCCAGCACAGTGCTCAAACTCTGCCAAGGGACAGACTGCCTCCTCAGGTGGGTCCCTGACCCCCATACCTCCTGACTGAGAGACACTTTCCAGCAGAGGTTGACAGACACCTCATACAGGAGAGCTTCAGCTGGCATCTGGCAGGTGCCCCTCTGGGATGAAGCTTCCAGAGGAAAGAGCAGGCAGCTATTTTTGCTGTTTTGCAGCCTCTACTTGTGATACCCAGGCAAACAGGTTTGGAGTGGACCTCCAGGAAACTCCAGCAGACCTGCAGTAAAGGGGCCTGACAGTGAGAAAAAAACTAACAAACAAAAACTAATAATATCAACATCAACTAAAAGGATGCTCATGCAAAAACCCCATCCAAAAGTCATTAGCATCAAAGGTCAAAGGTAGATAAATCAAGGAAGATGAGGAAAAACCAGTGCATAAATGCTGAAAATTCCGAAAACCAGAATGCCTCTTCTCCTTCAAAGGATCACAATTCCTCACCAGCAAGGAAACAAAACTGGACATAGAATGAGTTTGATGAACTCACAGAAGTAGGCTTCAGAAGGTGAGTAATAACAAACTACTCCAAGCTGAAGAAGCATGTTCTAACCCAATGCAAGGAAGCTAAGAACCTTGATAAAAGGTTACAGGAACTGCTAAATAGAATAATCAGTTTAGAGAAGAACATAAATGACCTGATGGAGCTGAAAAACACAGCAAGAGAACTTCATGAAGCATACACTAGTAAAAATAGCCAAATCAATCAAGCAGAAAGAAGAATATCAGAGATTGAAGATCAACTTAATGAAATAAAGCATGAAGACAAGATTAGAGAAAAAAGAATAAAAAGGAATGAACAAAGCCACCAAGAAATATGGGACTATGCAAAAAGACAAAACCTATGATTGATAGGTGTGACTGAAAGTGACGGGGAGAATGGAACCAAGTTGGGAAACATATTTCAGGATATTATCCAGGAGAACTTCCCCAACCTAGCAAGACAGGCAAACATTCAAATTCAGGAAATACAGAGAATACCACTAAGGTAATCCAAGAGAAGAGCAACCCCAAGACACATAATCACCAAGGTTGAAATGAAGGAAAAAATGTTAAGGGCAGCCAGAGAGAAAGGTCAGGTTACCCACAAAGGGAAGCCCATCAAACTAACAGTGGGTCTTTCTGCAGAAACCTTACAAAGAAGAGAGTGGGGGGCCAATATTCAACATTCTTAAAGAAAAAAAAAATTCAACCCAGAATTTCATATCCAGCCAAACTAAGCTTCATAAGTGAAGGAAAAATAAAATCCTTTACAGACAAGCAAATGCTGAGGGATTTTGTCACCACCAGGCCTGCCTTACAAGAGCTTCTGAAGGAAGCACTAAATACGGAAAGGAAAAACTGATACCAGCCACTGCAAAAACATATGTGAAGGAACTACATCAACTTATGTGCAAAATAACCAGTTAGCATCATGATGACAGGATCAAATTCACACATAACAATACTAACCTTAAATGAAAAGGAGCTAAATGCCCCAATTAAAAGGCACAGACTGGCAAATTGGATAAAGAGTCAAGACCCATTGGTTTGTTGTATTCAGGAGACCTATCTCACATGCAGAGACACACATAGGCTCAAAATAAAGGGATGGAGGAACATTTACCAAGCAAATGGAAAGCAAAAAAAAGCAGGGGTTGCAATCCTAGTCTCTGGTAAAACAGACTTTAAACCAACAGAGATCAAAAAAGACAAAGAAGGGCATTACATAATGGTAAAGGGATCAATGCAACAAGAAGAGCTAACTATCCTAAATATATATGCACCCATATATGCACCCAATACAGGAGCACCCAGATTCATAAAGCAAGTTCTTAGAGACATACAAAGAGACTTAGACTCCCACACAATAATAGTGCTCCCACTATTATTGCTCCCACTTTAACACCCCACTGTCAATATTAGACAGATTAACAAGACAGAAAATTAATGAGGATATTCAGGCTTGAACTCAGCCTGGACCAAGTGGACCTAATAGACATCTACAGAACACTCCACCCTAAATCAACACAATATACATTCTTCTTAGCACCACATAGCACTTTATATGGTGCTATGCTCCCACTTTAACACCCCACTGTCAATATTAGACAGATTAACAAGACAGAAAATTAACGAGGATATTCAGGCTTGCACTCAGCCTGGACCAAGTGGACCTAATAGACATCTACAGAACACTCTACCCTAAATCAACACAATATACATTCTTCTTAGCACCACATAGCACTTATTCTAAAATTGACCTCCCTCATAATTGGAAGTAAAACACTCCTCAGCAAATGTAAAAGAACAGAAATCATAACAAACAGTCTCTCAGACCACAGTGCAATCAAATTGGAACTCAGGATTAAGACACTCACTCAAAACCGCACAACTTCATGGAAACTGAACCTGCTCCTGAATGACTACTGGGTAAATACGAAGTTAAGGCAGAAATAAATAAGTTCTTTGAAACCAATGAGAACAAAGACACATGGTACTAGAATCGCTGGGACACAGCTAAAGCAATGGTTACAGGGAAATTTATAGCACTAAATGCTTACATGAGACAGTGAGAAAGATCTAAAATTGACACCCTAACATCACAATTAAAAGAACTAGAGAAGCAAGAGCAAACACATTCAAAAGCTAGCAGAAGGCAAGAAATAACTAAGATCAGAGCAAAACAGAAGGAAATAGAGACACACAAAAGACCCTTCAAAAAAAATCAATAAATCCAGGAGCTGGTTTTTTGAAAAGATCAACAAAATAGACCACTAGCCAGGCTAATAAAGAAGAAAAGAGAGAAGAATCAAATAGACACAAAAAAAATGATAAAGGGGATATTACCACTGATCCCACAGAAATACAAACTACTATCAGAGAATACTATAAACACATATTTGCAAGTAAACTAGAAAATCTAGAAGAAATGGATAAATTCCTGGACACATATACCCTCCCAAGACTAAACCAGGAAGAAGTTGAATCTCTGAATAGACCAGTAACAAGTTTTGAAATTGAGGCATTAATTAACAGCCTACCAAACAAAAAAAGCCCAAGACCAGACAGATTCACAGCCAAATTCTACCAGAGGTACAAAGAGGAGCTGGTACCATTCCTTCTTAAACTATTCCAAGCAATAGAAAAACAGGGACTCCTCCCTAACTTATTTTATGAGGACAGCATCATTGTGATACCAAAACCTATCAGAGACACAACAAGATTTCAATTTTGTTGTTGAAATTTGAAAACAAATTTCAGGCCAATATCCCTGATGAACATCTATGTGAAAACCCTCAATAAAATACTGGCAAAACAAATCCAGCAGCACATCAAAAGCCTTATCCACCATGATCAAGCCAGCTTCATCTCTGGGATGCAAGTCTGGTTCGACATACACAAATCAATAAACATAGTCCATTGCATAAACATAACCAATGACAAAAACCACATGATTATCTCAATAAATGCAAAAAAGGCCTTTGATAAAATTTAACACACCTTCATGCTAAAAACACTCAATAATCTAGGTATTGATGGAACATATCTCAAAATAATAAGAGCTATTTATGACAAACTCACAGCCAATATCATACTAAATGGGCAAAAGCTGGAAGCATTCCCTTTGAAAACCAGCACAAGACAAGGATGCCCTCTCTCACCACTCCTATTCAACATAGTATTGGAAGTTCTGACCAGGGCATTCAGGCAAGAGAAAGCAATAAAGGGTATTCAAATAAAAAGAGAGGAAGTCAAATTGTCACTGTTTGCAGATGACACAATTGTATATTTAGAAAACCCCATTGTCTAAGCCCAAAAACTCCTTAAGCTGATAAGCAACTTCAGCAAAGTCTCAGGATACAAAATCAATGTGCAAAAATCACATGCATTTATATACACCAATAATGGACTAACAGAGTACCAAATCATGAGTGAACTCCCATTCACAAAGAGAATAAAATACCTGGGAATGCAACTAACAAGGGATGTGAAGGACCTCTTCAAGGAGAACTAGAAACCACTGCTCAAGGAACTAAGGACGCAAACAAATGGAAAACATTCCATGCTCATGGATAGGAATAATCAATATCAAAAAAACGGCCATACTGCCCAAAGTAATTTACAGATTCAATACTATTCCCATTAATCTGCCATTGACTTTCTTCACAGAATTAGAAATAAACTACTTTAAATTTCATATGGAAATTTCAAATAAGAGCCTGTATAGCCAAGACAATCCTAAGCAAAAGAACAAAGCTAGAGACATCATGCTACCTGACTTCAAACTATACTACAAGGCTACAGTAACCAAAACAGCATGGTACTGATACCTACACAGATATATAGACCAATGGAACAGAACAGAGACCTCAGAAATAACACCACACATCTACAACCATCTGATCTTTGACAAACCTGACAAAAGCAATGGGGAAAGGATTCTCTGTTTAATAAATGATGTTGGGAAAACTGGCTAGCCATACGCAGAAAACTGAAACTGAACCCCTTCCTTAAACCTTATACAAAAATTAACTCAAGATGGATTAAAGACTAAAACCATAAAAAAACCTAGAAGAAAACCTAGGCAATACCATTTAGGACATAGGCATGGGCAGAGACTTTATTACTAAAACACCAAAAGCAATGGCAACAAAAGCCAAAATTGACAAATGGGATCTAATTAAACTAAAGAGCTTCTACATGGCAAAAGAAACTATCATCAGAGTGAAAAGGCAACCTACAGAATTGGAGATTTTTGCAATCTATCCATCTGACAAAGGGCTAATACCCAGAATATACAAGGAACTTAAACAAGTTTACAAGAAAAAAACAAATGACCCCATCAAAATGTGGGCAAAGGATATGAATAGATACTTCTGTAAAGAAGACATTTATGTGGCCAACAAACATATGAAAAAAGCTCATCATCACTGGTCGTTAGAGAAATGCAAATCAAAACCACAATGAGATACTATCTCATGCCAGTTAGAATGGTGATCATTAAAAAGTTGGGAAACAACAGATGCTGGAGAGGATGTGGAGAAATAGGAACACTTTTATACTGTTGGAGGGAGTGTAAATTAGTTCAACCATTATGGAATACAGTGTGGCGATTCCTCAAGGATCTATAACCAGAAATACCATTTGACTCAGCAATCTCATTACTGGGTATATACCCAAAGGATTATAAATCATTCTACTATAAAGACACTTGCACACATATGTTTATTGCAGTACTATTTACAATAGCAAAGATTTGAAAAACTCAAATGCCCACCAATGTTAGACTGGATAAAGAAAATGTGGCACATATATACCATGGAATACTATGCAGCCATAAAAAAAGAATGAGTTCATGTTCTTTGCAGGGACATGGATGAACCTGGAAACCATCATTCTCAGCAAACTAACAGAGGAACAAAAATCCAAACATTATGTGTTCTCCCTCATAGGTGGGAGTTGAACAATGAGAACACATGGACACAGGGAGGGGAATATCACACACCAGAGCCTGTCAGGGGGGTGTGGGCCTAGGAGAGGGATAGCATTAGGAGAAGTACCTAATGGAGATGATGGGTTGATGGGTGCAGCAAACCACGATGGCACATGTATACCTATGTAACAAACCTGCACTTTCTGCACATGTATCCCAGAACTTAAACTACAATAAAAAAGAGACACAATTGACAAAAAAAGAACCTCTTCAATCATACACATAAAAATGTGCACACAAGCACATGTGAGCTCCCACTATATATATGTGTGTATATATACACACACACAGAGATAATCTACTTGTAGATGAGATATATATAGATACAGATATCTAAAGAGGAGAAATGAGAGAAATAGCTAAGAATCTCGGCCTTACACATGACACAAAAATGTGAACAGAGAATTTTATGGAATGCTGACTTAACAAACATAATTTATGCCTGGGTGTACTACAGAGTTCACCTACAATAATGTAATTGTCTTTTGAATTTGCCCCATACTTTGTGTTAATGTGCCTATGTGCCATGTAGGTACGGAATACATAAATGAACTTGCCCATGCTTGTCCTAGTAAATTACTAACTTTATTATCCCTTCTGGATAGTGATTTCTTAGAATAGGGACAGGGATTTGTGCTATAGGAAAGCTTTACAGAGTGCCAAGTTCAAAATAGTAGGATGAACAAACAAATTCTTGTTCAAACCTGAGTTTTTATAAAGTAGTATCTCTCTATGGGCTGTCAGCTGGCTCCCTGCATCAGCATCACTGGCAGCATTTGCTACCCCAAGGTCCCATACCCAATACAAACATAATTTATGCCTGGGTGTACTACAGGGTTCATTTACAATAATATAATTGTCTTTTAAATTATAATTCCCCCAATTACATTTGGGGGAATTGCTACCCCGAGGTCCCATACTCAATACCACCCACTCAGATCTTCTGCCAATAGCGTAAAAATATCCATTTAAAACAAATTTTCAGTGACTTTATGTATTATGTAATAATATTATGTATCTACATAACAATCCAAAGTTTATATGTCAAACATTTGCAAATCAAATCTTCTTTTTACATTGACCCACATTAAGATACCAGAGCTTATTTATCTTCATTTTTACTGATCTTTCTGAATCACTGTTAATCATCCTTAGGTTTCAGCTGTTGAGGTCACATCCCCAGTGATCCACCCCCCATGAAGCTTCTCTCTGTGAAGTCCTCGTTTTGTTTTGTTTTTTGCTTGTCTAAACTAGGACATGAAAGTCCCTAAGATGATGGCATTTACAGGAATTCCACAAGGAGGCTGTCTGCTTTGATAATTGTGAACCCCACTCACATTTTTGGAGTTTTTAATTTTCTTTTTTTAAAATTTGGTTTCTTAAAATATCGGCTTTCTTGAAGGAAAGTATGCCTGTATCCTCAACTCCTTTTGCTCAAGTTCCCTTTGGGATTAATTAAATACAGTCTGTATATCAAGGTGGAGGGGAGTAGAATTATTGCAGCAGCAAATTACTCATTTCATGAAGTACTTGGTCCATTACTATAGTATTTCCCGATAGTTACTTTGTAAAATATGGAACATTAGAACACCATTTTTGGTTGATTGGATATCTGAGTTTCCTTCATCTACTTCTCCAAATATTTTCCCCCAGAGAGATGATGAATGGGAATGTGAGTATTTGTGAGACTGGGGACAATGGCTCTAACAACACACCCTTGCTCTTACAGAAGGACAGTGGTTGAACCAGGATGCCAACCCACGCCAAGGCCAACCAAAGACTTATAACTTTCTATTTTGCTGTGGTCTGCTATTTTATATGCATGCGTATGTGTGAATACATGTGATTATTTGTGCATCTGTAACTGCATAGCATGAAAGATGGAGAAACTTCTGGACAAATGGACTACTTGATGGGGAAAAACTAAAGAGACTTCCTTGGTGTGATATATTTTATCCCATTTTAATACATACACCCAAAAAAACTTTATATGTTGAAGTCCTAACCTCTGATACCTCGGAACGTGACTATTTGGAGACAATACATTTTAACTTAATTACTTAAAGAAGTAATTAAGTTAAATTACTTAAATTACTTAAAGAAGTAATTAAGTTAAAATGAGATCATTAGGGTGGACCCTAATCCAATATGACTGGTGCCCTTCTAAGAAGGACAGAGACATGTACACAAGGAAGACCATGTGAAGACACTGGGAAAAGACAGCCATTGGCAAGCCAAAGAGAAAAATCACAAAAGAAAGCAACTCTGACAACACCTTGATCTCGGACTTCAAGCCTCCAGAATTGTAAAACAATAAATTTCTGTCACAGAAGCCACCCAGTCTGTGGTACTTTTATGGCAGCTCTAGCAAACTAATACACATATCTACCAGACAAAAACTTGCGGTACCATTCTCTCACTCTCTAATGTAGCTTAGAGAAGAAAAATGTTTTCATCACATAGTATTCAGAATCATTAAATATGTCATATTCTTCACACATACATGCATTGTAACAGCATTCTCCCTACCTAGTCACCTGAAAATAACTTTTGAAATCATGCTACACAATTTCCTGTTCCATAGTCAATTCTTTAGACTCTTACTTGAAGTCAGGAAGTAGCAGACCAAGATTTTAACATCATTATTGTCATATAATTCCACGTTCTACTTATAGAGGTAGAAGATTATAGGAGAAATTATTGAAGAAAGTACAAGAAGCCCTATATATTTTCACAGTCATACGTCCTCTATGTTACCCCTTCAGTTGTATCTAATTTCATAGCACGAGTTGTAGGACCCTTCACTTGTTCCCTTATTCCCCTAAGCAAGAACCCACATAGACAACTTGCTTCTGAAGAAAATTTGCATACATACAGAAGTTAATCTATATTATTCAAAATGGATAGTTGGTAAGGAAGAATTGTTGGTGTTTCATTAGAATTGATCAAGAAGAATGCTCTCATTCTAAATTAGATTACTATTCTTCATCCATTTAACTGAAGTATCACTACAACAGTAAAGAAAATGCATCAGTGTACCATGGATGGATGAGAAAAAGACAAATATACAGTCTAGACATCTACAATTCTATGCTCACCTACCAACCTCCCCATCTTTATCTTGAGTTGAAAGATTCATTTCCATACACTTCCAGATGTGAATCTTGAGTTATTTATTTAATCATTTAATAAATAGTTTTGAGTATCTTCTATATGTCTGTTCCAATGGTTCTTAACTGGGCCAATTTTGACTGCCAGGGGACCATTTGGCAACATCTGGAGATATTTTTTATTAATACAACCAGAGTATGGTTACAATGCATGTATGTTTCATCTAGTGGGTAGAAACCAGGATGTTGTGAAACAAATATCCAGCCTAAAAGGTCAGCAGTGCCCAGGCTGGGAAATCCTAGTCTAGCCTTTTGTTACTCATATTATATGCATACAAGTTGAGAAAAAGGAGACTTGGTTGTTGCCGTCACTGCGCTTATACATGAATAGGAGAGATAGAAGTTAATCAAATAGTAAACAAATAGAAGTAAAATTGTAATGGTTGCAATGATTGAGAGGTCAGTGAGATTCCAAAAGGAACATTCCAAAAGATGCATTTGACCCTGACATAACCAAGGTCAAAAAATCTTCCCTGAGGAAGTTGTCATACAACTGGGACAAAGGATAATTAGAAGCTTATTAAGTAAAAAGAAAAGAGAAAAGACATTCCAAGCAGAGTCAACAGTCTGTGCAAAGGTCTGGTGGTGAGAGGAAGCATGGTGAGAAGAAGGGACTGAATGAAGGACAGAGTCGCTGGAGAAAAGAGGAGACTAGAAGTTAGCAGAGATTAAACCTTATATTGGCTTTGTAACCTATATTATGGTTCATCCTTGTATTATAATATATGCCAGATTTCACTTTCACTGAAAAGCAATTGAGGTTTTTTAGTACCCCAAAAGCTACTGACATAAAAAAATTGTTTAAAGAATACAGAGTCGTGTCAGAAAGACTCAGCCAACTTGAAGAGGTTCCCACTAGTCAAAAATGGAGTAACATGATGAGGATAACTACAATGGAGAGGGAGGAAGTTCTAACTATTTTTAAGTCAGAGCATGTGGAGAGATTTCTGGAGTGGCTGTCAAAGTTCTTTGCCCTTGATCTGAGTGGTGATTACAAAGGGATTTGACTGATAATATTTCACTAAGCTATATGGTTGTTTTGTGTGGTCTTTCTTCTGTGTTTTTGTTTTATTTCACAATAAAAAGCTATGAAAAAATTTTTAAAAAGCAACTGAGGGCAATGTGGCTGGGTGAAGTTTGATGTAGAGGGAAGAATATACCTTAGGATCAGGCAAACTTCATTTCAGCTACTTGCCGCATCTATTCTTGGACAACAGGAATAACAATAACTTCGCAGGCTTATTACAAGGATTAAATGATATAATGTATACATGTGATACCAATAGTATCTCCTTCTTAGTGGTGTTGCACAAATGAAATTACTTAATATGTGCAAATTGTGTGGAATTTAGTAAGTGCAATATTAGGCTAGCTGTTATGATTATTATACTGCTTGGCACATAGCAAATAGTTAATACATTTTGCTTCCTACCCCTCCCATTCCCTCTCTCCTCCATTTATTGGCACCAAAGGTACCTCAGGAGTCCCTGACTCTCTCAGATATCCCAGCCCTGATTGCTGTTGGGATCTGGCCGTCCTCTCCACAGACACACAGACACACACACACACACACACACCCCAAAGAACTACCTTAGTCACTCTAGACCTCTTCAGAATTGCCTGTGAATAAGTGGGCACTTGGATACATATATTCACACACAAACATGTAAATATATGTTATAAAAATATAAATATTTTTACACATGACCAACCAACATTTTTTCAAAGGAATTAAACTAATTTGCTAAGATCTATGGGAATGTCTCTGCTCAAAGAAAATTAACAAAGAAGGATATCATGGAAAGTTTAATGTATGAAACCTATTTAATTGCATAATAAATGTTAATTTATTATGATCAGGCAAACTTAACGTGATAATTATTAATTGAAGCACTATTAATAACATAACACTATGCTAGGACCCATAGCAGAAAGATAAAAATAAAATAAAGTCTCAGTTCTCTGGGGCAAAAATAATTTGGGAATTATTATTACAACAGACATGGTAGGAATAGACTTGAAACAGAAGGCTCAAATGGCCTTGATTAGGGAACTTGGTGTTTTTCAGGAAATTATTTTGGGAACTGAGAATGTTACTAAGTGGTTGAATACTAGTCTTTACTTTGACAAGCATACTCTAGACCCTCCATGTGACAGGGGATTTCAAGTGGAGACACAGTTTTAGTTTGGACTAATTATCTGGTAACAGGAGACAAGGTCAACAATCACTAAGCTACCTTCTTCTGGGAGATGGAACTTATGAGACAAGACTCTAGATTACAAAGCAATTGACTTGCTACATGGCTTTTGTTTGGGAGGTTACATAAGGCTCAGTCCCACTGGGCAGGCTCTCCAGGCTCATGACCCTCCCTTCTTGATCTACCAGAGCAGTCAGACATCACTGCTAGGTCCTCTCTTTTATGAATATCCCAGAGGAGGCTGGCTCAGTGTATCTCTCTCCTTTTCCAAGTTTAAGGTAAGAGAATCTCTTACCTTCTTCTAGATTTGCAGTGTTCCAACACTGACTGACACTGAGCTAGAAAAGTAAAATAGTGGCTTTACAAATAAAGACTCCAGGATTTCAGAACTAGTTCAGCCTATGACTTACAGTGTTTTCTCCGAATTTCACTGGGAAGCCCAATTTTTCTGGTTAGAATGGTAATAACTAATCTCGGTCAAAGAAATTTGAGGGATTTAATAAATATAAATTGCTATAAGGTTTAAGGGTTAATAAAAACCTTTTATTCATATGGTATCTCCTTTAATCTTCTGCTGTAAGGCAGATATTATTATCATACCCTTAATAGATACAATGAAAGCAGGGAAGAATTAACATTTATTATGCAACTAAATAGGTTTCATACATTAAACTAAGTGTTCTATAAATACTTTATCTCACCTAATTTCATCACAACTCCATTATGTAAGTATTATTATTTGCATCTTTTAAACATGAGGAAACAGAAATTAACGTGAGATGATCTTCCAGGAGATTATGTTATTAATAGTACACTGAGAATCTAGCTCAGGTTTGTTGAATGACAAATCCACTAAACCCCTTTTTTACACAACTCTTACTAGACATTTGTAGAGCTGTTCTAGCCTAGAGTATCTGGATTTCCAGAATGAACAGAAATAATGTATCTCAGGACATTCTTGCCAACTTGAGGAAGGCTACCTGGAAAGGAAAGAAGGAAAGTAAGAGAATGATGTGAAGTTTGACCTGGAAACACAGATCTGGGGGGAGGTTTCTGGGGATGATGAAGTGTTCTTATCTTGCGTCTGTCGTATGCAACATATTTAGTAACAACTTGGAATGGCAAGTTGATGGATGTGTTGATAAAACAATTTTCACTGTCTTGGAACCATGAACTCCACTATTTTATCTGTCTAGATCTATTTAATGTAACCATTCCTGTGATCTGTCACAGGCTGCACAATTTTTTAAAAGATATTTTAAATGAGAACATTTCCAGAGCTTAAATTGTGAGACACATCAAAACCATGTCATATGAGAAACAGCAAAAGGAAATTAGGAAGAAAAAAAAACAGGGCTACAGGATAACAGCGCTTTAGCATCTGGTGTTTTGAGTAGAAACGGCCATATTGGGCCGGGTGCGGTGGCTCACGCCTGTAATCCCAACACTTTGGCAGGTGATCACCTGAGGTCAGAAGTTCAAGACCAGCCTGGTCAACATGGTGAAAGCCCACCTCTACTAAAAATACAAAAAATTAGCTGGGCCTGGTAACAGGCACCTGTAATCCCAGCTACTTGGAAGGCTGAGGCAGGAAAATCGCTTGAACTCAGGAGGCAGAGGTTGCAGTGAGCTGAAATCATGCCATTGAACTCCAGCCTGGACAACAAGAGTGAAACTCCATCTAAAAAAAGAAAAAGAAAGAGAGAAAGAGAGAAAGAAAGAAAGAAAGAAAGAAAGAAAGAAAGAAAGAAAGAAAGAAAGAAAGAGAGAGAAACAGAGAAAGAAAGAAAAAAATGGCCATATTGTGTAGAACAAAGGAACATTTAGAAGTTGCACAGAGGCAGGCTTCAGTTTATTACAGAAATGACTTTCAGAGAATCCAGTCTTTCCACAGCAGAGCAAGCAAACCAGGAGATAATGGGATTCCCCGGGCATTGAAGGTGACCCAGTGTCTACATACTGTATTGTAAATTCAAGTATCTAATAACTGGGGATCAAATTGGCCATTTTTGAGGTCCCTTCTTGCAGTTAGAATTTACGACTTATAATAGCTCTGATGTAAATATTTTAAATATTTTATTATAGGTGGAGTGTTCAGATTACAAATATTATAGAGAGCAGTATTCAGATGATAACTATATGACATGACGGATACGCTGATTAGCCTGATTTGATCATTCCACAATGTGTATATGTATCAAAGCATCACATTGTACAATTATTATTGTCAATTAAAAACAAAATATAACTTTTTGAAAAGATGATATGAATGTAATAGACTACAATAAAATTCTCAGAAGTTGTCATTGTGACACAGATTTCAAACTGTCTCTGTATAATAATATAGATGGTAGACTAGCCTTTAGATGTGTGCCTGTTGTAGACTTCCATATGCTATGTTCTTGAATGATAGAATTATTTCCACAGCGCAGCCCAAATCTTAGATATGAAGTTGTTTTATATAAGGACTCCTAAACAAGTGATTTGATTATGAATAATCTTAAATCTTTCACTGCATGGCAAAGTGAAAGTAGAAAATGAAGAAAACGTATAAATAACATTTTCAAGCTGTATTATCCATTCAACATATAATTATTGAGTGTCTAAAATTTGCACAACATTAGGCGTGCTTATATGGGATGATCAAAATGTAAATAAAGCAGAATGGCTGCCCTTGAATTTATAAATAATAATGATGATTATCTTTTATTAGGTTGCCATTACTATGGACAGTTCATTGTGATATCTTACATTACTATTGCATTTAAACTTACAGCAATTCTTTTGTCTAAGTATAATTATTATTCCCATTTTTCAAATACAGAAATTGAGGCTTAGAGAAATTATATATTACCTAACATCATGAAGCCAGGAGCTGGAATTATTCAAACCACATCACTTCCCTTCACTGCTGATTTCACATTGATACACTGCCCCTCCTCCACATGATATAGTATAATGTGCAATATGCTAAGTGGCATTAGAAACCACTCAAAGCATTATTGAAGTTCAGCTCAGGAAAAGAGACCAACTGAAATAGATACCACTTGTTAGCTGTTGGAAAAACAGCAGAGAGCCATTTCTGCCCTAGGTGCTCTTAATATTTGTAGCTGCCTACTCATATTTTTCCCCATGCTTGTGACACTGAGGTGGGTTTGTGTGAATAATTTTTACTGGAAGTGGTGCTTCTGGGTAGAGATTTCTCTTCAAATCTCATATTCAATGACAGGAAATATTAAAATTTGGCACGTTGAAACAAGGCCACACGTTACGTCTTTTCCACCTTATTTAATATGAGTTGGTCTGGGAAAAGAAGTGGAATGGATGCCCTTTGCAAATTACGTCTGTTTATTAAAAGGTTTTTGTGGAAAAGATATGGCTTCTCCCAGATTTCACATTAGCTTCTGAGAAATATGAAAAATAGACGGGCTTAGACTTTCATAATCATGCCCAAATTCACAGGAAGGCTTCTTAGATTTCCAACATCTTGGGATCACATATTTTCTCATACCTCCACCCACGCCAGGAGGAAACATATGATAAAACACCTTGTTTCCTTCAAGCCTTATACTTCTGGTCAGATAAGGATAGAAAAACCAATAGTAGACAGGGTTTTGCTTTCTGAGGCGTATCCCTGACACTGTCATACTCAGGCCTCTGTTAGCCCTTTGCTTCATGGGTAATTTTTTTTCTTTCTTCACTTCCCATCACTAGTTTTGAGAGTTACATTGACATATCACTTATTCAATACCCCAGGAGATATTGAGTGTAAATATTAGGTTGGTGCAAAAGTAATTGCAGTTTTTGCCATCAAAACTAATGGCAAAACCGCAACTACTTTTGCACCAACCTAATAAATATGTGAATGAATAAGTGAATGAATAAATGGCTTATCTCCCTTACCTTAATGATTTCTAGCCCCAAGAATTCCGTGACACTTTCTTGTGAATTCGCTGAAAGAATTGAATTTTCATTCCACTCTTTCTGAAAATAGCTCCTGAATCCCACCCACTTCCTCTGCCATTTTTCTTCAATAGTATCTTACATAGTTTGGCCCAACTCTTGGCAGGTAGAAATTGAGGTGTAGATATTAATGTGGAGAAACTTGGTAAAAGTGGAGAAAAGAAAAAGAACTAGTCTTGATCCTTCCAGTTTCTAACTCCAGTGCTGATTACATTAGATTCATGGCTCAGAGTGTAACTTAATTTATCTTCAGTCTGATTCTTCCTTCTGTACTTGTAGCTCTCCACAGAGAAATACTGTTAGCTCAATTACCTGGGAAAATCACTCAGTGTTGATGGAATTTGTGTTCCTGGCCTATCCCTCCTGCCCAGAACTGCATATTCTGTCCTTCCTTGGGGTCAGCCTGGTTTATGGTTTGATCATCACTGGGAACATTCTCATTGTGGTGTCCATTCACACAGAAACCCATCTATGCACATCCATGTACTATTTCCTGGGCAGCCTTTCTGGGATTGAAATATGCTACACTGCAGTGGTGGTGCCCCATATCCTGGCCAACACCCTACAGTCAGAGAAGACCATCACTCTCCTGGGCTGTGCCACCCAGATGGCTTTCTTCATTGCACTGGGCAGTGCTGATTGCTTCCTCTTGGCTGCCATGGCCTATGACCGCTATGTGGCCATTTGCCACCCGTTGCAGTACCCTCTCCTCATGACATTGACTCTTTGTGTCCACTTGGTTGTGGCATCAGTCATCAGTGGTCTGTTCCTGTCCTTACAACTGGTGGCCTTCATCTTCTCTCTGCCATTCTGCCAGGCTCGGGGCATTGAGCACTTCTTTTGTGATGTGCCACCAGTTATGCATGTTGTTTGTGCTCAGAGTCACATTCATGAGCAGTCAGTGCTGGTGGCAGCCATACTAGCCATTCTTCCTCATCACCACCTCCTACACCTTCATAGTGGCTGCTCTGCTCAAGATCCACTCAGCTGCTGGCCGCCACCGGGCCTTCTCCACCTGCTCTTCCCACCTCACTGTGGTGCTGCTGCAGTATGGCTCCTGTGCCTTCATGTACCTGTGCCCCAGCTCCAGCTACAACCCCAAGCAAGATCAGTTCATCTCACTGGTGTACACATTGGGAACCCCACTGCTCAACCCACTTATCTATGCCCTGAGGAACAGTGAGATGAAAGGGGCCGTAGGGAGAGTTCTTACCAGGAACTGCCTTTCCCAGAACAGCTAGGAAAGACGAGGGGACAGCCTATCAGGCAAGTATTTGGTTCCAGCCCACCAAATCTGTATGAAACTGAGATTTCTATCATTTGGTGTTAAAACTCATCTAAAAGATGGTATAAATTATATGGATACTGTTTATGTGTGCCAAAGATTTTTAAATATTTCTACAATTTGACTCTGTAATTTCTCTTCTTGGAAAGAACTACATGAGCATAAAGTGATATAAAGTGGCAAGTATAATACTTTGTCCAGTTACCAGCTGAGAAGAGATAGCTCACTCAATAGATTTTAACTAAAAAAATATTTAAAAAGGGTTATCTGCAGTGGTTATAGGTAAGGAAACCAATAAAATGTGGCAGAGCACTAACACGCTAGCAATAGCAGGAAGCTTTCTCAGCCCTAGACCTAAAAGGTGTGCCATAGAAGAAGGGTGCAACATTATCAGAGTCCAGTGACAGCTAGATCTAAGGAGATAAACCACTTGGTAGAAACTGTGGCATCAGAAATAAAAATAAACTATGGCAGAACTATGGCCATGCAAGGAAGAGACAGGGAGGCAAATACCCCAGCGTCTCTTTGCTCAAAATCTTCCATTTCTTGCCCTGTCTCCATGGACCAAACTCAACTGGCAGCAAGAGGGGAGGGGAGACTGGGTGAATCAGTCCACAGAAGTCAGTCTCCTAGGGCACAGGGAAAGGCAGACAAAAACCTTGAGAACCAGGGTCAAACAGAGAACAATCAGAACAAATTTGTTGTTTATTATAGCATCATACATAAAAATGAAAATAGGCCAGTTGCGGTGGCTCATGCCTATAATCCCAGTACTTTGGGAGGCTGAGGTGGGCAGATCATGAAGTTAAGAGTTTGAGACCAGCCTGGCCAACATGGTGAAACCCCATCTCTACTAAAAGTACAAAAATTAGCCTGGCATGGTGGCGTGTGCCTGTAATCCCAGCTACTTGAGGGGCTGAGGCAGGAGAACCGCTTGAATCCAGGAGGCGGAGGTTGCCGTGAGCTGAGATTGCGTCATTGCACTCCGGCCTAGGGGACAGAGCGAGACTCCCTCGGTCTCAAAAAAAAAAAAAGAAAAGAAAAGAAAAGAAAAGAAAAGAAAGAAATCCACTTCTCCTATAATAAAGTATTGGTTAAACAATTACTATGTAAAAAGATATTATTCAGCCTCAAATTTATATTTTCAAATACTAGTTATTAGTAATAGATAACATTAAGTGCTTCCTGTGTGCCAGAAATACATATTCTATCAATCTTCAAAAAGCTCATTAAGACTATTATCTCTGTTTTTTATATAAATGGGAAAGTTCTCAGAAAACAGACCCTGACAGTGAAACCAATACAGTAGGTTCCACTTACCTGCAGATTTACTTTCCACAGTTGCAGTTACCCGCGGTCAATGCAATATAAAAATATTAAATAGAAAATTCCAGAAATGAACAATTTGTAAGTTTTAAATTGTGTCCTGTCCGGAGTAAAGTGTTGAAATCCCAAGCCATCCTGCTGTATCCCACCTGGGAAATGAATCGTCCCTCCCTTTGTTCAGCATATCCACATTGAATACACTACCCATCTGTTACTATGTATAGAGTTCAGTAATTATCCACAGCTTCAGGCATCTACTGCAGGAGTCGTGGACTGTATCCCCCTTGGACAAGGTAAGGGGGGACTATTGTATCTGTACATAACTATGGATCAGGAAACCAGTCCTAGGGAACATAATTGAGCTGTAATAAAGGAAGATTCTCTGCTGCCAGAGTGGAGGATACCAATAATGTGCCAAATTGGATTCAAAATTGCTATGGAATAGTGACTGCATTGTGCCTCCTGTTTCTCACCCTTTTGAATGGAGGTGTCTATTCTCATGTAAATATGGAGTTGATGCTAAGTACAAGATCCTCAATTTTGAGCCTGGATTATAAATTTTATCTTTAAGATTTGTTTTATGGCACAACATATGTTTCATTCTGACATCCCACGTGCCTCTGATAAGAATGTGTGTCCTGTGGATGTTGAGTGAAATCCATTAAGTTAGGTTAGCGAATAGTGTGGTTCTAATCTTCAATATCTATGCATATTTTTATCTACTTGTCTTACCAATTACTGAAGGAGGTGGGCTTAAATCCACAACTGTTATTATGGATTTGTCCATCCCTCCCATTAGCTCTAACAATTTTTATTTTCTATATTTTGAATCTATTATTAGATGTAAATATATTAAGATTTGTTCTATCTCGCTGATAAATGAACCATTTTTATCATTAAGCAATGCTCTTTTTAATTGCTAATAATCTGTCTGATCCAGAATTCTACTTTGTCTTAATAGCTGCATTGTCTTGTCTATACTTATATTTGCATGATACTTATTGCTCTTCCCTTTTATTTGTAACTTTTTTCTCATATGTAAGGTGTGCCTCTTGTAAATAGCATGTAATTCATACTTTTTCTTTTTAACTCGCTCTTATTGGAGTGTGTATATACCATCTTCCCATATGTTTTTTATTTACTCTTTCTTTTCTTTGTTCTTTGGTTTCTCCTTTCCAACCTCTTTTTGAATTTATAGAGAATTTTTTTCTGCTATGTTGGCTTTTTAGCTATATTTTTTCATTTTATTTTGCGGCTGCATTCTTATCACAGCCTACCACAAATTATTATGATACCACGCCGCAAATATGCATGAGACTTTTTAAAGTATAATTACATTTACTGCCCTCCCATATTTGTGCTCTTAATATATGATATTTCACTTATAAATTCCATCATAAATTGTTATTTTTGTTCTAAATAGTTAATCATTTTCAAATAAATTTTAAAATAGTATTTTACATTTTAACCTTAAGTTTATGAATATTATAATTATCTTTTTTCTTTAACAATTTTAAAGATGTAATTTAATTTTCTTCTGGTTCCCATTATTTCTGATGAGAAATCATTTGTCTTCTCAGTTTGTTTTCCCACATTCAACATCCCTTCAGGATAAAAACTCTAAACAAATCAGGTATAGAAGGAACATTCCTCAATACAATAAGGCTATATATTAAAAACTCATGGTTAACCTCATACCAAATGGTAAAAGTTGAAAGCCTTCCTCTAAGAACTGGAACAAGGATACCCACTTCTACCACTCTTATTTAACAAAGTACTGGAAGTCCTAGACAGAGCAATAAGGCAAGAAAAAGAAACAAAGTGCATCCAGATTGAAAAGGGGGAAGTCAAATTGTCCATCTTTGCAAATAACATAATCTTATATATTTTAAAAAAACCTAAAGACTTCATCAAAATCGTCTTAGAACTGATGAACAAATTTCAGTAAAGACTCAGGGTGCAAAATACACATACAAAAACCACTTGGTGTTTACTTCCACACACTAATAACAAACTAGCTAGAAAAAAAGCAAAAAAGCAATCCCATTTATAATAACTACTCCTAAAAAATACCTAAGAATATACTTAACAAAGGAAGTAAAAGATCTCTACAATAAAAAGTACAAAACAATGATGAAAGAAATTGAAGAGGACACAAAAAAATGGAAAGACACCCCAAGTTTATGGATTGGAAAATTAATATTGTTAAAATGACCATATTACCTAAAACAATCGACAGATTCAGTGCAGTTTCTATCAAATACCCATGGCATTCTTCACAGAAATTGAGAAAACAATATCAAATTCATGGGTAACCGCAAAAAGTCTAAATAGCCAAAGAAATACTGAGCAAAAATCACAAAGCTGGAGGCATCACACTACCTAACTTTAAAATATACTACAAAGCTATAGTAACAAAAACACTATCATATTAGCATCACACTATCTAACTTTAAGATATACTACAAAGCTATAGTAACAAAAACACTCATACTAGCATAAAAGCAGCTATATAGATTAAGGAGCAGAACAGAGAACTCAGAAATTAATCCATGTATTTTCAGCAAACCAATAT
The DNA here is from genome assembly GCF_028858775.2 of Pan troglodytes. Taxonomy (NCBI): domain Eukaryota; kingdom Metazoa; phylum Chordata; class Mammalia; order Primates; family Hominidae; genus Pan; species Pan troglodytes. The sequence goes on along the minus strand of NC_072407.2, from coordinate 60,526,269 downwards.
TTTATACAGTTGCCAAGAACATATACTGGGGAAAGGACAGTCTCTTTAACAAATGATGCAGAGAAAACTGGATACCTATATGCAGAAAAATGAAACTAGATTCATCTCTTAACCATATGCAAAAGTCAATTCAAAACAGATTAACGATGCAAATTTAAAACATGAAACTAAAAAAGCTATAAGAAAACATAGGAGAAACTCTTCAGGACATTAGTCTAGCCAAAGATTTTGTGTGTAAGACTTCAAAAGCATAGGCAATATAAACAAGAATAGGCAAATTAGACTATATCAAACTAAAAAGCTTCTGGACAGGAAAGAAAACAACCAACAAAATGAAGAGACAATCTGCAGAATGGGAAAATATATTTGCAAACTATTCATCCAGAGAGGGACTAACATCCATAATACACAAAAAATTTAAACAACTGAACAGCAGAAAGAAAAATCAAAACAAAGAATCCAATTTTAAAATGGGCAAAAACATCTGAAAAGACATTTCTCAAAAGAAAACATAAAAATGACCAACAGGTATATGAAAAAAATGCTCAACATTATTATTCATCAGGTAAATGCAAATCAAAGCCACAAGGAGATACCATCTCACCCCAGTTAGAACGGCTATTATAAAGACATAAAATAAGAAATAGACCAATGGAACAGAACAGAGACCTCAGAAATAATACCACACATCTACAACCATCTGATCTTTGACAAACCTGAGAAAAACAAGAAATGGGGAAATGATCCCCTGTTTAATAAATGGTGCTGGGAAAACTGGCTAGCCATATGTAGAAAGCTGAAACTGGATCCCTTCCTTACACCTTTTACAAAAATTAACTCAAGATGGATTAAAGACTTAAATGTTAGACCTAAAACCATAAAAACACTAGAAGAAAACTTAGGCAATACCATTCAGGACATAGGCATGGGCAAGGACTTCATGTCTAAAACACCAAAAGCAATGGCAACAAAAGCCAAAATTGACAAATGGGATCTAATTAAACTAAAGAACTTCTGCACAGCAAAGGAAACTACCATCAGAGTGAACAGACAACCTACAGAATGGGAGAAAATTTTTGCAATCTACTCATCTGGCAAAGGACTAATATCCAGAATCTACAATGAACTCCAACAAATTTACAAGAAAAAAAACCCCATCAAAAAGTGGGTGAAGCATATGAACAGACACTTCTCAAAAGAAGACATCTATGCAGCCAAAAGACACATGAAAAAATGCTCATCATCACTGGCCATCAGAGAAATGCAAATCAAAACCACAATGAGATACCATCTCACACCAGTTAGAATGGCGATCATTAAAAAGTCAGGAAACAACAGGTGCTGGAGAGGATGTGGAGAAATAGGAACACTTTTACACTGTTGGTGGGACTGTAAACTAGTTAAACCATTGTGGAAGACAGTGTGGCGATTCCTCAGGGATCTAGAACTAGAAATACCATTTGACCCAGCCATCCCATTACCGAGTATATACCCAAAGGATTATAAATCATGCTACTATAAAGACACATGCACATGTATGTTTATTGCAGCATTATTCTCATTTGGAACCAACCCAAATGTCCATCAATGATAGACTGGATTAAGAAAATGTGGCACATATACACCATGGAATACTATGCAGCCATAAAAAACGATGAGTTCATGTCCTTTGTAGGGACATGGATGAAGCTGGAAACAATCACTCTCAGCAAACTATCGCAAGGACAAAAAAACCAAACACTGCACGTTCTCACTCATAGGTGGGAATTGAACAATGAGAACACTTGGTCACGGGGTGGGGAACATAACACCCTGGGGCCTGTTGTAGGGCAGGGGGAGGGGGGAGGGATAGCATTAGGAGATATACCTAATGTAAATGACGAGTTATTGGGCGCAGCACACCAACATGGCACGTGTATACATATGTAACAAACCTGCACGTTGTGCACATGAACCCTAGAACTTAAAGTATAATAATAAAAAAAAACTGCTAGCAATGATGCAGAAAAAAGAAAATTCTTATACACCATTGGTAAAAGTGTAAATTAGTACAGCTATTATTAAAAAGAGTATTGAAGTTTCTGTGAAAACTAAAAGTAGAACTACCACATAATCCAGAAAGCCACTACTGGGTCATTCTCCAAAGGAAGATAAATCAGAATATCAAAGAGATACCTGCAGTGCCATGTTTAGTGCAGATCTATTCACAGTAGTGAAGGTATGGAATGAAGTGAAATATCCATCTACAAATGAATGGATGATGAAAATGTGGGATATATAAACAATAGAATAGTATTCAGCCGTAAAAAATAATGAAATTCTGTCATCTGCAGCAACATGAATGAACCCAGGGGACAATATGTTAATTGAAATGTCAGACACAATAAAGTAAATACTGCATATTCTCACTCATATGTAGAAACTGAAACAAAATTGAGCTCATAGAAGTAGGAAGTAAAACTATGGTTATTTGAGGTTGGGAAGGGTAGACAAGTTCAGAAGATAGGAGAGATTTGTGAATGAATACAAAATTACAGCTAGATGGGTGGAATAAATTCTAGTGTTCTGTAACACTATAGGGTATATATGGTTAAAATTAATTTAGCATATATATTTTAAAAGCTATAAGAGAGAATGTTGAATGTTTACAACACAATAAAATAAATGTTCAAGGTGACAGATATGCTAATTACCCTGCTTTGATCAATACACATCGTATATGTGTATTAAAATATCACTCTGTATTCCATAATTGTGTACACTTATTACATGTCAACTAAAAATAAAGGTAAAAAACAAAAAATTGAAATATCACGTGATCCAACAATCTCACTATTTGACATTTATCCAAAGGAAAGTAAATCAGTATAACAAAGAAACATCTGCACCCCTACATTCACCTCAGCACTATTCATAATACCCAAGGTATGGAATCAACCTAAGTGTTCAAGGTAAAAATACACAATGGGATAATATTCAGTCATAAAAATATTAAAATCCTCTCACTTGTGGCAATGTGGATGAGCTTGAAAAACATTATGTTAAGTAAAATGTTAGGCGCAGAAAGATAAATATTGCATGTTCTTATTCATATGTAGAAGATAAATAATTTTACCTCATCTAAATAGTGAGTAGAATTGTCGTTATTAGAGCCTGGTAAGGGTAGAGGGAGGATAGGATAGAAGGAGGATAGTTAATGAATACAAAAGTACAGCTAGATTGGAGAAATAAGTTCTAGTGTTCTACAGCATTATAGGGGACTACAGTTAACAAAAAATTATTTCATATTTTTAAATGGCTAAAGAGAATTTTGAATGTTTCCGACACAAAGAAATGATAAATGTTTGATATAATGGATATACTAATTAACTTGATTTTATCATTAAACATTGTATACCTGTATTAAAATATTACTCTCTACCCCACAAATATGTACAATTTGAATAAATTGTGTCAATTTGAATAAATAAGTAAATATTTTACAACAAACAAAAGCAAAAAAAGTTAATAATGAAAAATGTGACATGAAGTTTAAGCAAGCAAAAAGGATTGAAAATATAATAAATTTATAACAAGATAAAGAAACAAATAACATCTGTATAACAAGAACAGGAGTCTATGGAAAAAAAATTAATTATGAGTTAGAAATAGACCAATATGGAAACAAAAGGAAATAATAGAAATAAAAAATAGCCTTTAAAAAAAGTTTAATAGGTGGCACAAACATGTGACAAAACAACTTACATGAAATGAAAATCAGCAAATTGAAACCAAGATTGAGAAATCCCACAGAATACAGCCAGACACATAGGGCTATTGAAATATAGAGAGTTTAACAAATAATTCCATTAAAAGGTAGGCAAATGACATAAATAGACATTTCTCAAAGGAAGATATACAAATGGCTAAATAACATCTGAATAAAAATACTCAACATCATTAATCATCAGGGAAATGCAAATTAAAACCATAGTGAGATACCACCTTACCCCAGCCAGAATGAGCATTAGTAAAAAGTCAAAAAACAATAGTTGTTTGTGTAGATGTGGTGAAAAGGGAAAGCTTACACACTGCTGGTGGGAATGTAAGTTAATACAACCTTTATGGGAAACAGTATGGAGATTTCTCAAAAATCTAAAAGTATATCTACCATTTTATCCAGCAATTTCACTACCGGGCACATACCCAAAGGAAAATAAGTCATTATATCAAAAAGACACCTGCGCATCTATGTTTATTGCAGCACAATTCACAATTCCAAAGATAGGGAGTCAACTTAAGTGCCCATCAACCAAGGAGTGAATAAGGAAAATGTAGTACGTACACACTGTGGAATACTACTCAGCCACAAAAGAAAAATAAAATAATGTCTTATGCAGCAACTTTGATGGAACTGGAGGGCATTATTCTAAATGAAGTAACTCGGGAATGGAAAACCAAATATCATGTAATCTTACTTATAAGTGGGAGCTAAACTGTGGGTACACAAAGGCATACAGGACGGTATAACAGGCATTGGAGACTCAGAGGGGAAGAGGGTGGGAGGGGTGAAAGAGAAAAACTATATTGGATACAATGTATACCACTCAGGTGACAGGTGCACTAAAATTTCAGACTTTACCACTGTACAATTCATCCATGTAATCAAAAACCACTTGTACCCCTAAAGCTATTGAAATACTAAAATAAAAACAAAATAAATTTTTTAAAAATATGAGAACATATAAAAGACAATGAGGATTCATAAATTATTTAAATAAATATTTAATGTAAATGCCGTGTACCTCTTAAGAAAAACGTTGTTCTAGACTCTGTAAATTCAGTGGTAAAACAAAGTCCCAAGTACAGAAAATAAAATAGGTAATTAATGACAGAATCTGTCGGTCGCTTTATATGATGTGAAGAAAAATAAGAAAAAATAAGAGGAGCACAGAAAGTCAAAATTTTTTTTATGAAGAGTTACATAGGATTCCTTCTTGGATGAGGCAATATACATCTATTGTAGCAATCTAGGCAAGTATAGTTGACCATCCATTCCCACAGGTTCCACATTGCATATTCAACCAACCTTGGATTGGAAATATTTCAGAAAGAGAGAGAAAGTTTACAGAAGGAGATAATATATTTGCAATATATGTCGAATAAGGGGTTAATCCAAAATATATAAGGAATTCTGAATCATTGAGCAGAGAGATGAAAGTGCAAAAAACAAGACATATGAACATCTGTCAGAAAACCATTTCAGGCAGAGCAAAGAGCAAATACAGATTCTTTAAAGTAAGAGTGTGTTGACATGCTCAATACTGCTGCTACTGTAGAAAATGAGGAGGGGAAGAATCCTTATGGTAATGTAGTGACAGATGATGATGGTGATTGATGATAATGATGGTGATGAGGATGGTGATTGATGATAATGATGGTGTTCGTGGTGGTGATGATGGTCATGGCAACTGATAATGATAATAATGTTGATGGTGGTGATGCTTATATGATGATGATGGGGATAATGATGGCAGTGGTATTGGTGGTAATGATAATAATAATGGTGATGATAGCTAACATGTACCAATAGCTTGCATGGTTTGACTCATTTTATCCTTACCAAAACATTAGGAGGGAGATATTATTATTATATCCAATTTATAGATAAGGAAACTAATGCACGGAGAAGTTAAACAATTTTCCATGGTAACAAAACTAGTAAGAGGTCCAGCCAGGGATCAAACCCAGACAATGTGTCATCTTAATCATTATCAGTAGGCTCTGTTGCTCCTCACAAAACTGCAGGGAAGCTGTGTTGCTTGAGGCACTAAGTGAAAGGTAGGGCAGCAGAAGGTGGTGTGGTCAGAGATGATGTCAAAAATAACACAGAGTCAAGATCACAGGAATTTATAGGCCAAAGTAAGGACTTTGATTTTACTCTAAGTAAGATTCAAAGACACTGAAAGGATTTGAGCAGAGGAATAGCACTATCAGACTTACATGTTAAATGAATCACCCCGCCTGCAAAGTAGAAAATATACTATTTTAGAGAAATATTGAATCAGAATCTTTTTACGCATCTATTGTAACAATCTAGGCAAGTATAGACAGTCTTACATTTCCTCAGGTTCCATATCGTGGATCCAACCAACCACAAATTGAAATTTAAAAAGAGAGAGAGATAACATACAGAATGAGAAAATATACTTGCAAACTTTATACCTAGTAAGAAAAAAGACCAAAATTACAACTGAATCATCAGAACTGAAATCAAAAATCAAAGGGAAAGTGCCAGAGCCCAGCAGAGAGCTCAGGGGAAGAAGCCGGAGCACAGAAAAAGATGGGAACAAGAGGCTGGCAGAGATAAGCTAGGAACACCAAGAGAGTTAGTATTTCATTGAAAGGATAGTTGGGAATGTTTTGGCTCCCCTTTCCCCTGCAGCAGACCATCAATATCTAAACTATCAGAGAACTCTTCTGCCCTCCTGAATACAGATACTGGTATGGGCAGTGATTTGGAAACTTACTGAAAGCATTACACCAGACTATCAACTCATACAGGGTCACTCACTCTGCCTTCATACCCAAACAGCAGTGGTGGGGCACCATACTGGGGGTGCAGCCATCCAGAGACTATGTCCTGCTCAGAGAACCTCAGCTCTTGTGTCTCCACATAACTGGAGCCTCCACAGACATTCCCAAGCACTATAACTGTGGCAGTCACTCAGGGCTGGCTGGACCCAGGGGGAGATGTAGGAGTCCCAGTGGTCTAGCTCTTGGGGAGTGCTGCTCCTAAGGAAAGGGAGAGCGCAGTGCACCAAAATATCACCTGTTGGGACAAAGGAAACAGAATATATGCTTTTCTGTGCCTGAGAGCTCACTACTTTTGGACTGTGAATGATTGTACCACTTCCAGCAGAGATGTGGGCACTGTGCTCAGCTCTGCAAAGGAAGAGTGTAGTTCCATCTCCCCAGCCAAGCAGCCTCAATGTTCCAGTCCAGGTGTAAAGAGGGGGATTTCTCCTTCTCCTTCCCACCCTCTCACTGCTGCAGACACAGGCAAAGCTGCTTCCACAGAAAATTGACACAGGGGTGCTGGAAGACAGCCTTTTTAAGGCTATTAGGGGTAACAGCATCCACAGTGGCAGTGTGTCCCCCAGGTTCGGGCTTGCATGAAATACAGGACCCCTTACCCCTTTCTAGACAAGAGTGGCAGCGTTTCTGCAGAATGGAGTAGGAGAACAATAAAGCTGTGTGTTTTGGATTGAAAAAGGAGGTTCCACACTGAAGACATTTTAGCAGTGAATTGTGGGGCAGGAGTCTTTTGTGGCTTTTGCCTACACTGCAGACTGGAGATAGACAGAGTTGTCTGACCAATCTGAGTGTCCCAAGAGCTAGGACAGGGGTGTGATAAGGAAAGAAAGAAGTGATAGTTTTTCCAGATGAGAAGATTCTGGAAATATGAATAATCATGGTGTCACTACACTCGCAAAGGATCACACTAACTCTCTAGCAATTCATCCTAACCAAAATGAAATCTTTGAAATACCAGGTGAAGAATTTAACATATTTATTTTAAAGAAGTGCAATGAAATTCAAAAGAAAGTTATAAAACCAACACAAAAATAAAAAAATCAACTCAGGATGTGCATGAAAAATTTACCATAAAGATAGTTTTAAAAAAAGAACTTCTGGAAATGAAAAAATTGTTGAAAGAATTAAAAAATATACTTTAAAAGCTTTAACAATTGACTATACCAAGCAGAATGAATAATCTCAGAGCTTGAAGACAAGACTTTCAAACTAACTCAGCTGGAGAAAAAAAATTGAAAAAGGAATTTGAAAATGAACAAAGCCTTCAAGAAGTATGAGATTACATAAAATGTTCAAACCTATGAGTCATAGGTATTCATAAGAGAGAAGAAAAAGTAAAAAATTTGAAAAACCCATTTAAGGAGATAATTGAGGAAAACTTGCCTAGTCTTGACAGAGATTTAGATATCCAAATACAAGAGGATCAGAGAACATCAAGCAAATACATTGCAAGAAGGATTTCATCAAGATACATAGTCATCAGACCATTTAAAGTCAAAGTGAAGGAAAAGACCCTAAGATCAGCAAGAGAAAAGCATTTAGTCACCTATAAAGAAAATCCCATCAAACCGAGAGCGGACGTCTCAGTAGAAACCTTAGAAGCCAGAAGAGATTGGAGTCCCATTTTCAGACTTCTTAATGAAAAAAAATAAATAAAAACCCCGTCAACTGTGAATTTTGTTTCCTGGTAGAATAAGCTTCAGAAATGAAGGAGAATTAAGGTATTTCAAAGATAAGCAAATGCTAAGAGAATTTGTCATCACTAGCCCAGGCCTACAAGAAATGCTCAAAGCAGTTCTAAGCATGGGAATGAAAGATTGATGCTTGCCACCATAAAAACACATTAAACTATAAAATTCATGGGTCATATAAAGTGAAACTGCAAAGCAGTACAAGTGAGACTGCAAAGCAGGTAGGTGTCAATTAACATTATGATAGGAAAAAAACTAATATATTAATATGAACCTTGAATGTAAATGCCCTAAATGCTACACTTAAAAGATAGATATTAGTGGGATTAACAGACAACCTACAGAATTGGGGGAAATATTTGCAAATTATGCATCTGATAAAAGACTAATATCCAGAATCAACAAGGAACTGAAACAACTAAACAAGAAAACAACACCATAAAACATGGGCAAAGGACATAAACAGACATTTTTCAAAAAAGACATACAAATGGCCAAGAAGCATATGAAAAGAATGCTCAACATGATTAATCATCAGAGAAATGCAAATTAAAACCACAATGAGATACTATCTTCAATTAGTCAGAATAGCTATTATTAAAAAGTCAAAAATAACAGATGTTGGTGAGGATGCAGAGAAGAGGGAACACTTATACACTGTTAGTGGGAATGTAAATTAGTTCAACCTGTATGAAAAGCAGTTTGGAGATTTCTCAAAGAACAAAAAATAGATCTACCATTTGAATTAGCAATTCCACTACTATGTATATATTCAAAGGAAAAGAAATCATTATATCAAAAAGACACTTGCATTTGTATGTCTATTGAAGCAGTGTTCACAATAGCAAAGACAGGGACTCAGTATAAGTGTCCATCCATGGATGACTGGATAAAGAAAATATGGCATATGTATGCCATGGAACACTACTCAGCCATTAAAAAAAATAAAATCATGACTTTTGCACCAACATGGATGGAACTGGAGGCCATTATCTTAAATTACTCAGAAATAAAAAGTCAAATGCTGCATGTTCTCACTTGTAAGTAGAAGCTAAATAGTGTGTACATATGGATATAGAGAGTGGAATAATAGACATTGGAGACTTAGAAAGGTGGGAGGGTGAGAAGGGAGTAAAGGATGAGAATTACCTAAATTACCAACCATATATGACAGACCTATAGATAGTATCATACTGAGTGAAAAAAACTCAAAGCTGTCCCACTAAGATCTAGAATGAGGATGCCCACTTACACCACTGTTATTCAACATAGTACTAGAAGTCCTAGCTAGAGTAATCAGACAAGAGAATGATATAAAGGGATACAAATTGGAATGTAAGAAGTCAAATTATCCTTGTTTGCAGATGACATAATTTTATGTTTGGATAAAACCTAAAAACTCCACAAGAAAACCATTAGAACCAATAAATAAATTCATTAAAGTTTCAGGATATAGAATCAACATATAAATATCAGTAACATTTCCATATGTCAACAGTGAACAATCTGAAAAAGAAATTTTAAAAGTAATCCCACTTACAATAGCCATGAATAACATTAAATACCTAGGAATTAAGTTATTGAAAGAAGTGAAAGATTTCTATAATAAAAACTATGAAACACTGATTAAAAAAATGGACAAGGACAACAAAAAATGGAAAAATATTCCATGTTCATGGATTGGAAGAATCAATATTGTTAAAATGTTCATACTACCTAATGCAGTCTACAGATTCAATGCAATCCCCATGAAATACCAATAACATTCCCCACAGAAATAGAAAAAAACTGTTTTAAAATTTATATGGAACCACAAAAGACCCAGAATAGCCAAAGCTTTTCTAAGCAAAAATAACAAAACTTGAGTAATTACATTAGCTGAATTCAAATTATACTACAGAGCTATAGTAACCAGAACAGCATGGTACTGGCAATAAAAACAGACACAGAGATCAAAGGAACAAAACAGAGAACCCAGAAACAAATCCACACACCTGCAGTGAACTCATTTTCAACAAAGGTGCCAAGAATATACATTGGGGAAAAGACAGACTCTTCAATAAATGGTGTTGGGACAACTAGATAGACATATGCAGAAGAATGAAACCCTTAACTCTCACCATATTCAAAAATCAAATCAAAATGGATTAAAGACCTCATACTATGAAACTACTGCAAGAAAACATTGGGGAAATTCCTCAGGACATTGGTCTGGGAAAAATTTCTTAAGCAGTACCTCACAAGCAAAGGTACCCAAAGCAAAAATGGATAAATGGGATCACATCAAGTTAAAAAGCTTCTGCACGGCAAAGAATACAATCAACAAAGTGAAGAGACAACCCATAGACTGGAAGAAAATGTTTGCAAACTACCCATCTGACAATGGATTAATAACCAGAATATATAAGGAGCTCAAACAACTCTGTAGGAAAAAAATCTAATAATCCAATTTTAAAAATGGGTAAAAGATTTGAATAGACATTTCTCAAAAGGAGACATACAAATGGCAAACATGCATATGAAAAGATGTTCAACATAATTCATCATCAGAAAAATGCAAATCAAAACAACAATGAGGCATCATCTCACCCCAGTTAAAATGACTTATATCCAAAAGACAGTAACAAATGCTGGTGAGGACGTGGAGAAAAGGGAACTCTAGTACACTGTTGATGGGAAAGTAAATTAGTACAACCACCTTTGGAAAACAGTTTGGAGTTTCCTCAAAAACTAAAAATTGAGCTACCACATGGTCCAGAAATCCCACCGCTGGATATATACCCAAAAGAAAGAAAATCAGTATATCAAAGAGATATCTGCACTCCCATGTTTATTACAGGAATGTTTATAATAGCTAAGATTTGGATGCAACCTAAGTGCCCATAAATGGATTAATGGATAAAAGAAAATGTGGTACATATACACAATGGGGTACTATTCAGCCACAAAAAAGAATGAGATCCAGTCATTTCCAACCTGTATAGAACTGGAGATCATTATGTTAAGTGAAATAAGTCAGGCACAGGAATACAAACATTGCATGTTCTCACTTATTTGCTGGATCTAGAAACAAAACGATTGATCTCACAGACTTAGAGAGGAGAAGGATGGTTACCAGAGGCTGGTAAGTATAGTGGGGGGTTGAGGTGGGGAGGTGGAGATCATTAAGGGGTACAAAAAAAAAGTTAGAAATAATGAATAAGACCTACTATTTGATAGTACAACAGGGTGTCCATAATCAATAATAACCTCATTGTACATTTTGAATAACTTATAAAGTGTGATTTGATTATTTAAAACTCAAAGGATGAATGCTTGAGGAGATGGATACCCCATTCTCCATGGTGGGCTTATTTCACATTGCATGCCTGTTGCAAAATCTCAATACCCCACAGATATGTACACCTACCATGTACCCACAAAAAGTAATTTTGGAAAACATATGCTAATACCACACCATTTTATATAAGACACTTGAGCATCAACAGATGTTGATACCTTTGGTGTTTAATGGAACTAATCCCCCAGGGACACTGAGAGATGACTGTAATTATATTCTGGATATATTTTGAAGGTAAATTGAGTACAATTTTATACAGACTAGATATGGGGCATGAGTAAAACAGAAGAGTCAAGTGTAACTCTAAAACTTTTTTTGATCTAAGAAAGTAGAATGAGATGTCACTTACTAAAATGAAGAATCATGTGAGAAAATCAAATGTAGTGGAGAAATTTAAGAATTATGTTTTGGGTATGTTGCATTTGAAATATCTTTTAAATATTTAGCTCAAGAGTTCAGAAGAAAGGTTATAACTACCAACAAATTTAGAAATCATTAGCATATTTATGGCATTTTAAATTCCCTCTCTTCATTTTTATCCTCTCAATATTCTTGGCTAGACTCTCATTATTGTTCTGACACCCAAATGTTGATATGCACCAGGGCTCAGTCCTTGATCCTTTTCTTTTTTCTGTCTTTACTGACATCTTAAAATAACCTTGTTTGGTGCCATGGTTTGTAATATATTTAAAATGATTGAAAGGGCCTCATATAGATTAATTATTCAAAAAATCAGCAATGTTATTAGCTATTACCACTGCCTTAGAATCACTGACCACAGCAGGCTTCATGCTACTGAGCTTGAAACAATTTGTCTTTGCAATTACTGTGGAACATGCTTGATTATGCATTTCGAACTTGTCATTACTAATTCTGCTGAATGAAGCTAGAGATTTATCAAGAGATTTAGAGAAAAGCAAAACACATCTAAATATAGGCTACTTGTGCACTTAACTAGTATGGTACTTTTGTATGGTACTCATACAAAAACAGACACATACACCAATGGAACACAATAGAGAACACAGAAATAGGGCTGCGCACCTACAACTATCTGATCTTTGACAAACCTGGCAAAAACAAGCATTGGGGAAGTATTTCCTTTTTAATAAATGGCGCTGGGATAACAGGCTAGCCATATGCAGAAGATTGAAACTGGACCTCTTCTTTACACCATATAAAATTTTAACTCAAGATGTATTAATGAGTTAAATGTAAAACCCAAACTATAAAAACCCTGGAAGATGACCTAAGCAATACCATTCTGGATATAGAAACAGACTAAACAGTGTAAGAGTTCATGACAAAGAGGTCAAAAGCAATTGCAACAAAAGTAAAAAAAAAAAAATGACAAGTGGGATCTAATTAAACTGAAGAGCTTCTGCACAGAAATAGAAACTATCAGCAGAGTAAACAGACAAACTACAGAACAGGAGAAAGTATTCACAAACTATGTGTCCAACAAAAATCTAATATCAAGCATCCATAAGGAAGTTAAATAAATTTACAAGAAAAAAACCATTAAAAAGTGAGCAAAGGACACGGGCAAGCACTTTTCAAAAGACACAGATGTGAGCAACAATCATATGAAGAAAAGGTCACCACCGCTGATCATTAGACAAATGCAAGTCAAACTACAATGAGATACCATCTCACACCAGTCACAATGCCTGTTATTAAAAAGTCAAAAGATAACAGATGCTGGTGAGGTTATGGAGAAAAAGGAACGTGTATACACTGTTAGTGAAAGTGTAAGTTAGTTTCATTATGGAAGACAGCGTGGTGATTCCTGAAAGACCCAAAGACGGAAATATTTTTTGATCAAGCAGTCCTGTTACTGGGTATATACCCAAAGGAACATAAAACATTCTATCATAAGGATATATGCATGCATATGTTCATCACAGCACTATTCACAATAGCAAAGACATTGAATCAACCTAAATGCCTATCAATTATAGACTGTATAGAGAAAATATGGTACATATACATGATGGAATACTATGCAGCCATACAAAACAATGAGATCGTGTTCTTTGCAGGAACCTGGATGGAGCTGGAGGCCATTATTCTTGGCCAACTAACACAGGAACCAGAAAACCAAATACCACATGTTCTCACTTACAAATGGAAGCTAATAATGAGAACACATGGACACACAGAGAAGAACAACACACACTGGGGAATTTGGGAGAGTGAAAGATGAAAGGAGGGAGAGGATCAGGAAAAATAACTAATGGGTACTAGGCTTAATACTTGGGTAATAAAATCATCTGTACAACAAACCCCCATGACACAAGTTTACCTATGTAAAAACCTGCACATGCATGTACCCCTGAACTTAAAAGAAAAATAGATTTTAAAAAGTGGTTTGCTTACCAAAATTACAGTATTAGAGTATCCTGAATTTGTCCATTTTCTTTTACCCATGAGTTTTATAACTTCAGACATTTACTTGTACATGTTAGCAACCATTTCTTTCAGACTGAAGAATTCTTTTTAGTATTTCTTATAAGACATGTCTGGTATTCATAAATTCCCTCAGCTTTTTTATTTATTTTCATTTTTTTGTCTTGGACACTCTATCTTTCCTTCATGTTTGAAGGATAGCTATTCTGGGTCCAATATTCTTGGTTGGTAGTTTTTTTTTTTTTTTCTTCAGCAATTTGAATATAGCACCCTAATCTCTCCTGGCTTGCAGGATTTCTGCTGAAAAATCTGCTAAAAGTCTTATTGAGGCTCTGTTAATTGTGCTGATTGTTTCTTTTTTCTTCCTGCTTTGAGTATTATCTTTGTCATTAATTTTCACTTAGATAATTACTCTTTGGGTAGAATTTGATTGCTGACTTCTGAGCTTCTTTTTACTGGATGCTGTTGTCTTTCTCTAGATTTGGGAAGTTTTCAACCATAATTTTATTAAATATGCTTTCAAGATCTTTTTCTCTCTCATTTTCTTTGGGAATTTCAGTTACACAGAGGTTTGTTCACTTGGTGGTATCCCACAATTCTTGTAGACCTCCTTCACTTTTTAAAATTCTTTTTTTCTTTCTGATCTGCTGATTGGCTAATTTTATATGTTCTGCCTTGAAGGTCACTAATTCTTTTCTTTGTTTCATCAAGTTTTTCATTTACTATTGTATTCTTTATTTCTAAGATTTCTACTTTTTTACTTTAACTTTTTAGTTCAAGGGTACATGTGCAGGTTTGTTACATAAGTAAATTTGTGTCCTGGGGGTTTGCTGTACAGATTATTTCATCACACAGGCATTAAACCTAGTACCCATTAGGTATTTTTCCTGATACTCTCCCTCCTCCCACCTTCCTGTCTCCAATAGACCCATGTGTGTTTTTCTTCTGTATGTGTTCATCATTTAGCTCCCACTTATAACTAAGAATATGTGGTATTTGATTTCTGTTCCTGCATTAGTTTTCTAAGGATAATGGCTTCCAGCTCCATCTGAATTCCTGCAAAGAACATAATCTCATTCTTTTTTATGGCTGCATAGTATTCCATGGTGTATATATACCACATTTTCTTTATCCAACCTACCATTGATAGGCATTTAGATTTGCTATCGTGACTAGTGCTGTGATGAATATATGCATGCATATGTCCTTATGATAGAATGTTTTATATTCCTTAGGGTATATACCCAGTAACAGGATTGCTGGGTCAAATGGTATTTCCATCTTCGGGTCTTTCAGGAGTCACCATGCTGTCTTCCACAATGGTTGAACTAATTTACACTTTCACTAACGGTGTATACACGTTCCTTTTTCTCCATAACCTCACCAGCATCTGTTATCTTTTGACTTTTTAATAACAGGCATTGTGACTGGTGTGAGATGGTATCTCATTGTAGTATGACTTGCATTTATCTAATGATCAGTGATGTTGAGCTTTTTTCATATGACTGTTGCTCACATGTGTGTCTTCTTCTGAAAAGTGCTTATTCGTGTCCTTTGCTCACTTTTTAATGGGGTTATTTTTTTTCTTGTAAATTTATTTAACTTCCTTATGGATGCTTGATATTAGATTTTTGTTGGACACATAGTTTGTGAATACTTTCTCCTGTTCTGTAGTTTGTCTGTTTACTCTGCTGATAGTTTCTATTTCTGTGCAGAAGCTCCTCAGTTTAATTAGATCCCACTTGTCATTTTTTTTTACTCTTGTTGCAATTGCCTTTGACCTCTTTGTCATGAACTCTTACACTGTTTAGTCTGTTTCTATATCCAGAATGGTATTGCTTAGGTTGTCTTCCAGGGTTTTTAGTTTTGGATTTTACATTTAAGTTTTTAATCTATCTTGAGTTAAAATTTGTATATGGTGTAAGGAAGAGGTCCAGTTTCAATCTTCTGCATATGGCTAGCCTGTTATCCCAGCACCGTTTATTAAAAAGAGAATACTTTCCCCATTGCTTGTTTTTGTCACGTTTGTTGAAGATCAGATAATTGTAGGTGCGCTGCCCTATTTCTCTGTTCTCTGTTGTGTTCTATTGGTGTGTGTGTCTGTTTTTGTACAAAAACCATGCTGTTTTGATTACTATAGCCCTATAGCACAGTTTGAAGTCTGGTAGCATGATGCCTCCAGCTTTGTTCTTTTCGCTTAGGATTGCTTTGGCTATTCGGTCTCTGTAAACCACTTAAATCTCAAGTATGAAAACTAAAAGACAAACTACTAAAAAAAAAATCTTCAACAGTTAGATAGGAGACAGGCAATATAAAAAATCTAAATTTAAGGTGAGCACGCTGGTGCATGCCTGCAATCCCCACATTTTGGGAGGCCAAGGCAGGAAGATCATTTGAGGCAATTAGTTCAAGACAAGCCTTGGGAATATAGCAAAATGCTATCTCAATAAAAGATAAAAATAATTAACTGGGCATGGTAGCTTGTGCCTGTAGTCCCAGCTACTTGGGAAGATGAGGTGGGAGGGTTGCTTGAACCCAGGAGTTTGAGGCTGCAGTGAGCCATGATCACACCACTGTACTCCAGCCTAGATGACACAGTGAGTCCCTGACTCAAAAAATAAAAGAAAATAAAAGACTTAAAGAGGATGTTAGTCGAAACATCAAAAAGTCAAAATGTAGAGGGATGATATTCAAGTGTAGAGTTTGTTTTTGATACTTTTTGTGATCAAAGTCCTTATCAATATAAAATAACCTGTCATAACTATGAGATAATTTTTTAAGCCTCATGGTAACCAGAAAGCAAAAACCTATAATAGCAATTGCATAGAATCAAAACATACTACTAGAGAAAATAATTACCCACAAAGGAAGACAGTAAGACAGGAAAAAGGAAAGAGAGAATCCCAAAAGAAAATAAGTAACCAGAAAAATCAGTAATAAATGCTATCAATAATAACTATGAATGTAAATGGATTAATTCACTAATGAAAGACATAGAGTGGCTGAACTGATTGACAAACAAGACCCAACTATACACTGTGTACAAGAAACTCACTTCACCTATAAAGACATACACCAACTGAAAATGAAGGAATTAAAAGAAGATATTTTATATAAATCGAAACCAAAAATATCAGGAGTAGCTACACTTAAATAGAATACACTTTTAAGACAAGAATGGTTTTAAAAAGACAAAGATCATTAAATAATGTAAAAGCAGTCTATATGGCAAGAGGATATAGCAATTGTAAATATATGTGTGTTGAACACTGGGGCACCCAAATAAATAAAACAAACATTAAAAGACCTAAAGGTAGAGTTAACTGCAATACAATAATAGTAGGGGATTTCAACTCTCCACTTTCAGCAATCTAGAAACTACACTCTAGACCAGCAGTTTCCAATCTTTTTGTCACCAGAAACCAGTCTCATGAAAGACAACTTTTCCACGGACTGAGGTTGGGGAGGGTGATTTCAGGATGATTCAAGTGCATTACATTTATTGTGCACTTTTTTACAACTCACTTGCCACTATAAAGGCTGAGACCGGGTGCAACTTAATTGTCACTTGCTACTCACTTATAGGGTTTTGATATGAGTCTGCAAGTAATTTATTTATTATGGTCTCTGTGCAGTCGAACCTCTCTGCTAATGTTAATCTGTATTGGGAGCTGCTCCCTAGAGCTAGCATCACCACCTCAGCTCTACCTCAGATCATCAGGCATTAGATTCTCATATGGAGCACACAACCTAGATCCCTCACATGCCCAGTTCAAGATAGGGCTGGCACTCCTGTGAGAATCTAATGCTGCTGCTTATCTGACAGAAGGTGAAGTTCAGGCTGTAATGCAAACAATGGGAGAGGCTGTAAAGACAGACAAGGCTTCACTTGCTTGCCTGCTGCTTGCCTCCTGCTGTGCATCCTGGTTCCTAACAGGCCACAAACCAGTACTGGAGTTGGGGACCCCTGCTCTAGATGAAATGCACCTAACAAACATTTACAGAACCTTCCATCCAACAGCTGCAGAATACACATTTTTCTCAACAGCACATAAAACGTTTTCCAGGATAGAACATGTATCACAAAACAAGTCTTAACAAATTTTACAAAATCAACATCATGTCAAGTGTTTTTTCTAACCAGAATGGAATGAAGCTAAAAATCAATAACAAAAGGAAATTATATAGGAAATCAATAACAGTTGGAAATTATACATATTCATGTAAATTAAACATACTCCTGAACAACAAATGGCTTAATGAAGAAATTAATAATGAAATTGAAAACCTCCTGAGACAAACAAAAATGGAAACACAATGTACCAAAACCTATGGAATAGAACAAAAGCATATAAGAGGAAAGTTTATAGTAATCAATGCCTACATCAAAAAACTAGAAAGACTTCACATAAACAAGCTAGTGATGTGCCTCAAGGAACTAAAAGAGCAAAAACAAAACAAACTTACAATTAGGAGAAAAAAGAAATAAAGAGCAGAGCAGAAATCAGTGAAATTGAGACTTTAAAAAATACAAAAGATAAACGAAAGAAAAAGTTGTTTTTTAAAAAAAAACAAAATCAACACATTTTTAGCTAGACTAAAAAAAGAGAGAAGACTCAAACAAAATCTAAGAAGAAAAAGAAGCCATTGCAACTAATACCATAGAAACAAAAAGATCATTAGAGTCTATTATGAACAACCATAACCAATAAATTGTAAAACCTGAAAGGAAAATAAATAAGGTCCTGGACAAATTCAACCTACCAAGATTTAACCATGAAGAAACAGGAAATTTGAACATGTCAAGAATGTTAAAAATAAATAAATAAATAAATAAATAAATAAATAAATATGTTAGTGAGTAACAAGACTGAATCAGTAATAACAAGTCCCCCGTCAGAGAAAAGCCGATGGCTAGATGGCTTCACTGCTCAATTCTACAGAACACTTAATGAAGAACTAATTACCAATCCTACTCAAACTATTCCAGAAAGTCAAAGAAGGAATACTTCCAAAATCATTCCATGAGGCCAGCATTGCCCTGATAGCAAAACCAGGCAAGGAGACACACACACACACAAAACATAAAACTACCGGGCAATATCCCTGATGAACATAGTTGTAAAAACCAACAAAATGCTAGCAAACTGAATTCAAGAACACATTAAGATCATTTACCCTGATCAAGTGAGAATCATCCCAGGAATGCAAAGATAGTTCAACATACACAAATTCATAAATGTGATACATCACGTTAACAGATTCAAGAACAAAACCATATGATTATTTCAACAAACAATGAAAAAGCATTTGACAAAATTCAATATCCCTTCGTGATAAAAACATTCAACAACCTAGGTGTAGAAGGAACATACCTCAAAACAATGAAGGTTATATAAGACAAACCCATGCTAATATCATACTGAACAAGGAAAAACAAAGCTTTTCCTCTAACGTTTGGAATAAGACAAAAATGTCTACTTTCACCACTCCTCCTCAAAGTAATAATGGAAGTCCTAGCCAAAGCAATTAGGCAAGAGGATGAAATAAGGGGCATCCAAATTGGAAAGGAAGAATTCAGATTATCCTTATTTGAAGATGACCTTATCTTATATTTTGAAAAACCTAAGGATTCCACCAAAAAACTGTTAGAGCTGATAAATGAATTCAGTAAATTTGCAGGCTGCAAAATTAGCATACAAAAATCAGTAATATTTCTATACATCAATAGCAAACGCTCTGAAAAAGAAATCAAGAAAGCAATTCCATATACAGTAGCTACCTTAAAAAATACTTAAGAATAAACTTAACCAAAGAAGTGAAAGATCTCTATAATAAAAAATACAAAATGCTTTTCAGTCAGGCTGAGTTGTTCTTTGTATCATGTCTAGTGACTCCATGGATTATAACAGAAAACATGGCGGCCCAAAGGGAATGGACCCAATGTTGTCATCAAGAGCAACTGAAATGAGATTGTTAACTTTGATGGTATGAATTTAAAGGAGTCTCTTTTGGGGGTAATCCATGTTTGTGGTTTTGAGAAGCCTCCAGCTATTCAGCCCAGAGCTATTGTTCCTTGTATTAAAGATCCAAAACGTAATTCTGGCACTTGGAGACTATATGGGAGAAACTTGTCGTGCCTGCATTGGTGGAACAAATGTTCAAAATTAAATGCAAAAACTGTAGGCAGAAGCACCACATACTGTTGCTAGTACACCATGGAGAGTGTTTGATATGCTAAACATAAGATATTTTTCTCCAAGGTGGATCAAAATGTTTGTTTTGGATGATACAGATGAAATGTTGAGCTGAGGGTTTAAGGATGAAATCTATGAGATTTTCCAAAAATTAAATAGAAGTATTCAGGTTGTGTTGCTTTCTGCCACAATGCCAACTGATGTGTTGGAAGTGACCAAAAAAATTCATGAGAGATCCAATTTAAATTCTGGTGAAAAAGGAAGAAGGAATCAAACAGTTTCACATTAATGTTGAAAGAGAGGAATGGAAGTTGACTACACTTTGTGACTTGTACGAGACACTGACTATTATGCAGGCTGTCATTTTTCCCAATGCAAGGTAATGCAAGGTATGAGGTGGACTGGCTGACTGAGAAAATGCATGCCAGAGACTTCATAATTTCTGTTCTGCATGGTGACATGGACCAGAAGGAGAGAGATGTTATCATGAGGGAATTCTGATCAGAGTCAAGTGGTGTTCTGATCACTACTGGCTTGATGGTTCACGAGACTGATGTGCAACAAGTGTCTTTGGTTATAAACTATGATCTAACTACCAATAATGAAAACTGTATTCACAGAATTGGCAGAGGTGTGGCTATAAATTTTGTTACTGAAGAGGACAAAATAATTCTTCATGACATTGAGACTTTCTACAATAATACAGTGGAAGAAATGCCCATGAATGTGACTAACTTTATTTAATTCCTGGGATGAGATAGTTCAGGATGCAGTGCTCACTGTTGCCAAATAGGCAACCACAACATGCATTGTGCTTCTTTCTTTGGGAATATTTGAGTCTTATCTCAATGCTCAAAACAGATCATGGGGCAACATTAGTCATGAGCTCTTGTGAGGAAAGTCATTGGCTTTATCCTCTTTAATATTAGACTATTAGGGTGGGTATAAAAGATGGTGTCTGTAAAAACTTTCTTTCTTAGAAATTTATTTCCTAGTTCTGTAGAAATGATTGTAGTAGATGTTCTCTATCATTTAGTAATATACTTGTGGACTAAAAGATATAAGTGCTGTATAAAATCAGTAAATTATGTTAAACTAGCATATCTGCCTTTATTGTGTTTTTCATTAGCCTGAGTAGAAAGGCCTGTAAAATTGACTTTTTAGAAACCATTTGAATTCATTTTGTCTGATATTGTAATTATTCAATAAAGCATTTAATTAGTGCTAAGCGTGAACTGCAACCTGCTGCTAACCCCCAGCAAGCAATCATCCTAGGTTGGGCTTAATCCCCAGTAAAATTGCCATATTGCCCATGTCTTAATGAAGTTTGAATGTTAAATAAATTGTAAATTCACTTTTAAAAAAAACTACAAAACACTGATGAAGGACATTGAAGAGGAAACAAAAAAATGGAAAGCTATCTCATGCTCATGGATGGGAAGATTAATATTGTCAAATGCCCATACTGCCCAAAATAATATATAGATTCAGCAAAATCCCCATCAAAATACTAATGACATTCTTCACAGAAAGAGAAAAAAATCTAAAATGCATATGGAGCTGATAAAGACCCTGAAGAGCCAAAGTAATCCTGAGCAAAAAGAACAATGTTGGAGCCATCACATTACCTGACTTCACAATATACTATAAAACTATAATACTCAAAACAGGATGAGAGAGATTGACATAAAAACAAACACATAGACCAATGGAGCAGAACGGAAAATCCAGAAATAAATCTATGCATTTACATCCAACTCATTTTTAACAAAGATGCCAAGATCCTACATTGGGGAAAGGATGCCCTTTCAATAAATGGTGCTAAGAAAACTGTATATCCATATTCAACATAAACTAGGCCTCTATCTCTCATCACTTTCAAAAATTAAATCAAAATGGATTAAATACTTAATGTAAGACCTGAAACTATGAAACTACTAGAAGAAAACATTGGACAAATGCTTCACAACATTGTTCTGGGTAAAGATTTTATGGAGACCTCAAAAGCACAGACAATCAAAGCAAAAATAGATGAGATTACATCAAACTAAAAAGCTTCTGCATGACAACGAAAACAATCAACTCAAAAGAGTACTGGAATGCAAGAAAATATTTGCAAACTATACATCTGACAAGGCATTAATAACCAGAATATACATAAGCAACTTTAACAACTCAACAGCAAGAAAACAGTTAATCCAATGAAACAATGGCCAAATGATCTGAATAGACATTTCTCAGAAGAAAATATACTAATGGACAACAAGTATATGCAAAAATGCTGAACAGCGCTAATCATAAGGGAAAAGCAAATCAAAACCACAATGAGATATTATCTCACCCCAATTAAAATGGCTGTTATCAAAAAGAAAAAATACAGATACTGGCAAGGATGGGGGAAAGGGGAACACTCTAAACCATTGGTAGAAATGTAAATTAGTACAGCCAATATGGAAGTTCCTCAAAAAACTAAAAGTAGAACTACCATATAATCCTGAAATCCCACTGCTGGGTGCACTCCAAAAATAAAAAAATATCAGTATAGCAAAGAGATATCTGCATTCCCATGTTTATTGCAGCACTATTCACAATAGCCAAGATATGGATTCAACTTAAGTGTTCATTAATGTATAAATATATAAAGAAAATGTGGCATATATACACAGTGGGGTACTGTTCAGCTATTGGAAGAGGAATGAAATCGTGTCATTTGCAGCAATATGGATGGAACTATGGAGGCTATTACATTAAGTAAAATAAGCCAGGCACAAAAAAAAAAAAAAAAACATGTTATGTTCTCACTTATTTGTAGAGCTAAAAAAGCTGATCTCATGAAGATAAGAGTGTAGAATGATGGTTACCAGAAACAAGGAAGAACATGAGGGAGTGGCAATGAAGAGAGATTCATTAACAGGTATAAAAATACAGCTAGTGAGAAGGAATATGTTGTGGGGTTTGAAAGCACAGTAGAATTACTATAGTTAACAAGTATTTATTTTATATTTCAAAATAGCTAAAAGAGAAGATTTGAAATATTTTCCAACACTAAGAAATGATAAATACTTGAGGCAATGAATATCCTAATTACCCTGACTTGATATTACACATTTTGTACATGCATCAAAATATCACATGTACTCTCTGAATATGTATAATTATATACCAATTTAAAACTGTAATAAAATGCATAGTTTATAGAATATTAGAAATAGAAAGACCCATGAGGTCCATGTAATACGAAGTTTCATATCACAAATGAAAAATCTCATAAAAGAGCTTTCCTACTTGCCTGAGGTCAACAGTTACTAATGGCAGAGCCATGACTTGACCCTAGAACTCCAGATGCGTAACCTGCTGTTGAGTTAGTTCATTACACATTTCATGAGCTCAAGTTGCAATGAATGTCTGCCTTCAACAACTCACTGGAAAAATTTTTCTTGAATGCAACATCAGTAAGTCTCTGTTGGGTAGAGGAAAGGAATGAGAATACACACTTGAAATCCCCAGACAACAATTTTCTACAGTGACCACAGAAAAGAGCTGCCTGGAAACCTTGCCTTAGTTGATTGACACTGGAAGTTTTTTCCAATATTTTCTCTAGTTGGGTTCAGTTTAAGAGGAACCACTGGGGAAATTCCACCTCTTTGGAGACTCATTAATTTTAAAGAGATTTCATAAAGGATACTAAATAATCTGACCAAATTCGGCAAGACTGGACTCTGAGTAAATCTATCAGAATCTGTTTTCTATCATTGAGAAGATGCAAGACTTCTCATTCAGGACTTGAAGTGTGATTATTCCATAGTATCACTCTTCCGAAGGAGGTCCCTCTCACCCTACTCCATCCTTAACCCAAATTTCGAAGATGTGATTCTTCTCCTGAATATCAGCATACAAAGGAAACTTCCCCCATTGTCATCCAAATACTATGAGGGTATCATATACTGTCTGCTTGTCATTTCCAGGAAATGCTGACAACATGAAACTCATGGACCCTCATTTCATTATTCCCTGTAAGAAGATAGACAGAATCTCTCTGGGAGAGCTTCTTTCATCATCTATAGCAGGAATTCTTAGCACCTCAGCAAAATGTTAACCAGCTCATAAGTGAATTTGGTTAGGTGGCTGATGGAATGAAGCAAATTTCAAAGTGGTAAGGAAACGCCCTAAAAGACCTTTTTATTAGTTTGATTTTGACTTTTTTTCTAAAAATAATAATAAAAACACACATTTTATAATGCTTTGTAACTGGTTCATATACATCAATATTGAATTTTTGTGGACAACAAATGAATTATCAGAGTAAGGATTACTATCCACTTTTACAGATACAGAAAAGGGAACTCTGATAAATGGTTGAATTTCCTAGCATCGCATGCCTAATAAATGTAAAGCAAGGATGGAATTCAAGTCTTTTGCCTTTTCTATCAGTGTTCTTTCTGTAGGACAATCCTGAAGAACACGGCATGGAACTCCTTTTTTTCAAGCAACATCATTAAATCATAAGCAGCTTCCTGGTGTTATGTGAAAAAAATTGTATTCTATGGTAAAATGGAGCTGGGAATTTCTTCAGGTAAAAGTAGGCTGGCTGCTTTACATCAGGACTTCACAAAACATTGTGCTAAGTGCATTGTTAATATCAGAAAAAGTGTGAATGTTTTCAGATTTGACACAAAGACTTTTATTTCTGGGACATCATGAAAAATTTATGTTGTAAGGAACACAATTTAGAAATGAGCTCCTCAGAGAATGTTTAAATTCTCTTATGCATTGTGTTCTCTTGCAAAGCTGAAATTGGTAATCATGCCTCATAATTCTCTTCCACATAGCTGAGCCCAAGACTTGAGTTCCTAACAAATACTCAATATTTGCCTGCTTGGTTAATTTATTAATAAGGTACAGTGGCTGTAGAGTCAAGATGAGGAGAGGGTTTTCTGGAAGTTCATAGAAGAAGCACCTATCACTGAGATGTGGAAAAATGAAGATCAGGGAAAGATGACACTTGAACTGAGCTCTGAAGGAAGAGTAGAAGCATGGAAGAGAACAATGTCCAAGGTGAAGGGGGTAGATGATGCAGAGTCCTCAGAGCAAGAGAGATCATGGCAAGGAACTGAATATTGGTTAATAAACATAGGGCTGCGAATGCAACAAGGAGAATGATAAAAGAATACCTACTGGAAATCAGGCAGTGCACTTAATAAGCCTTAATGTTAATCCTCACAATAACACTGTAGAGTAACTATATTATACTCTCTGTCAGTATAAACCTGAGATTCATGGAGATTCATAATTTCATCCATAGTTCTAAAACTGGTAAATGACAAATCCAGGACTCAGATTCTTGTTGAGAGACCAAATGTCTCCTAAATGTGTGATCAACTAGGAATGGCACAGCGGTGAGTGCCATTAGAGAAAATAACTTGGGTAAGAAAAATATTGAGGAGTTATTAAATTATTCTACAGATGGCATTGTCTCCCTTACTTGTGTGCATAGCACTAGACTAAGCTTGGGCATGTGTTTCCACTATGCAGCAAGAATCATACTAATGTGCCCTTTCTGCATAGCTGTTTGCATGCTTTTAACTAAGTTCAGTGTAGATGAAAAGGATATATTGAAGGCACATCTATGTGCTCCACTCTCCGCTAACTAATACAATAGAATCTGAAATCTGGCCTCAGGTATGCCTATATGTAGCACATGCCTTTGGACAAGGCTTAATCTTGGTAAGCCTGAGTTTTTGCATGAAAGACATAAGAGGATAGAATTAAGTGTGTCTTGAGTTCCCTTAAAGATATAGAGTTTCTATTTTATATATTTTTTCTAAATGAGCATGCATTTAACATATTTGACTGGGCTTTTCTATGGTTCCGTGGCTCCCTGACATTTTCAAAAGTCCTTCAGTTTTACATGTAAATATTTATGTATTAGTAGTACACATAGATTACACATTGCAACACTGCCCATCAGCCACTGAGAGATAACTCCTACCTAGATGAGTTTCTCAATATTATCAAACTTATTGGTTCAACAAGTGTATCAACTGCTTAACTGCTGTGCTTCCTACCAACTGTTTATCAGCTGAATCCATCCCACCTAGGTTCTTCTTTGTTGCATGTAGTAAACAAAAATATAAAGACTGGACTGAGAAAAACCCCAATTTGTGTGAGGCTAAAACAATTAAATAGGCTAATTGGGTTATAGAAGGAGCCACTGACTATTGGCTTTGAAAGAAAGTTTAAAAGATATGAGATTTAACTTCAAATTAGTTCAGATATGATGAGGATACAGTCATAAACAAGGCAGACATCCTTGACTTTATGGAGCCCAAATATAACCCTGACTGAAATTTTTATCAAACAGGCATTGCCAGGAGTTCATTGTTTTAAGCATAAGCTGTCAGGGAAGCAATAAGGGCACCAAGAAATCAGTGAATTCTGTGGATGGTGAGGATGACAAGGTTGAAAATTTCTCTGACAACTTTGGGGAGGGTAACAGAATAATGAGAATAATAAATACTGCTTATATATTTGCATGGTGATAATTTTTAGGTGATAAAATTTTTTATGTTTCATGCCATACTATAGGTTGATGCAGATCCAGAAGACAGAAATTTATTTGCACAGAGCTCTTCTATTGTTTTTTAATTTGACAAATGCAAAATAGTATGGAGATTCCTCAAAATATTAAAATAGAACTACCTTATGATCCAGCAATTCCACTACTGGGTATATATCCAAAGGAAATGAAAGCAGAATTCCAAAAGATATCTGTACTCCTGTGTTCATTGCAGCATTATTCACAGTATCCAAGAAATGGAATTAACCCATGTGTCCATCAACAGATGAAGAGATAAAGGAAATGTAGTATATATGCACAGAGATCTTTTAGAAATGAAATAAGGGATGGGTCCAGGAAATATTTCTATTAAGAACTTTCAGGTGCCACCAACCCCTCACCCATTCGCCAGATAAAAATGTTGACATAAATGAAAATGTCATATATTCCATTCATGCCAATGGACAGGTTACTTCAAGATAAATGGCCAACAGAGTTGAAATTGCATGACAGAATCAATTAATTCTAGTTAAATACTTCAATAAGATAGAAATGTATACAAAGATTGTATCACACATCTGGAATGATTAACCTAAAAATAATGATAATACTTATTATTACATTTCATGAAAAGCTGGGAGGAAATGTGTGTTTCTACCACACAATAACATTAGCTTCTCACCAATTTCTATTTTGATCAAACTCCAGAGTGCAGAATATAACTACCCAGTTACTTCACTGTATTTCATCTCACTGCATATCAAATGTCTTGCTACTAAGAAAAAAAGCAAATGTGTCATCCAAGTGTGAATATATGTCACAACTGATAATATTCAAGAAAATATATAGGGACTTTGAAAATAATTCCCAAAGGAGCCCCAGAAATGGTTTGAATAAGGTAAAATCATTAAAGTCCAAAGCCTTTGAAAGTGACCACTGGAAAGGAAAACACTATTCTGTAAGTATAAATTCTGATGTGTTTGGTTTTTAATAGGTTATAGCCTCACATTGAACATGTGTGCTGATTTTTCCTGGCAACCACTCCATTGTGATATTTTAGCACACATTGAGCTCTCCCAATGCTACATGTTTTGCTTTATTGACAGCTTATGTTTTTCACCAAATATTGGCTGCTCCCAATATTGATCATTTGATGTTCACGTCTTAGTAAGATAGAATCATTTTTAAATGCCTTTCTGGGTCAAAAACTATCTTATTTGTTTTTTTGTTTGTTTGGTGTTTGTTTGTTTGTTTGTTTGTTTAGACGGAGTCTAATGGAGTGCAATGGCTCGATCTCGGCTTACTGCGACCTTCGCCTCCCAGGTTCAAGCGATTCCCCTGCCTCAGCCTCCCGAGTAGCTGGGACTACAGGCATGCACCACCACGCCCAGCTAATTTTTTGTATTTTAGTAGAGACGGGGTTTCACCATGTTGGCCAGTATGGTCTCGATCTCCTGACCTCGTGATCTGCCCGCCTCCGCCTCCCAACCTGCTGGGATTACAGGTGTGAGCCACCGCGCCCGGCCTCTGATTTGGTTTTGACGATATATAATTACAAATTTTCTACTGAAATCTCACTTCCATTTTGTTCTTCTTCCTTTTCTCTCTTACTCTTCTTCTTATTTAAGGTCTAGCAGAGCAACTGCGAGATCTAGGAGGCGCCTCACTCTCTACTCTGGAAAAGATAAGAACTGAAGAGTAAATAAATACCTGAGAGAAACACATCACTGCAAGAAAAGAGGCAGAAGTGCAGGTACATTCATTGGAACTATGTCTCAGAAATAGTACATATTTGAAACATTTAACCTTCATAAATTTTTTATAAGGATCCATATTCATATCCTCAATTATACATTAGGGAACCAAGGCTCATCAAGTAATGTGGTCAATGCAAAAATTAAATTAGTAAGTGAAGAAACTGGGTTTCACACCCATATCTAACTTCAAAATCCATGTGACTGACACTACCATCCTTCCTTGCCAACACTAGTTCAGATACCAAAGGATAAAAGTAGACTTTTAATTTATTATATGATTGCAAAATTGTGTATGCTCATTATAAAATTTGTAAAAACAGAAAGCCATAAGCAAAAAGATCCACAATCCCACCCACCTAGCAATACCCATTGTTAATATTTTGAAGTAGGTTCTATTTTTTAAGAATAGATATAATTATTTTTTAAGTAAATCATGATATAATGCTGTTTTATAATCTGCTTTTTTATGAACCTTCCCAATCTGCTTATTTTTCCACAATGTCATTTTTAGACAATTACACACTGTTCCACAAAATTAATAGACTACAATTAATTTAAGCATTCTAAATTGATATTTAGGTTGATATGATTTTTTACTATTATAATGAAAACGATGACTAACATTCTTGTCAATGATTTTATGAGCATGTTTAGTTTATAAGAATAAATTTGTAAAGCAATATTGCCGAATCAAAGTGCATGCATTTCTTCAAGCCTTTCACTATATTACCAAATTGTATTTCACAAATTTTTACAGCAATTTATACTTTCACCAGCATATTTGGGAATACATCTCTCCTTGCAACTTTAATAACACAAGGAATTATCATTTTTCCATTGCTATTAGTTGATAAACAGAAAAGAGGATTCCATTTTGTTTAATTGTATATTTATTTGAATACTAACAAAACTTAATTTGTATATATTTGTTTGCTTTTGCATGTTTCTTTTTTGAATTTCCATTATTTGTTTTTCTGATAGGTTTTTTATCTGAATTGTCACTTGCTATTCAATTTGCTTATTGTGTTTTTGCCTACAAAACTTTAACATTTTTATTCTGTTGCAATATCAACATTTTTTTGTACTCTGCCCTTTCCTCATTTGGTTATAAATGTTTATCTACCCTGAAATCTGAAAAACAGTTAATCTACACTCTCTTCTAGTTTTCTTTTACTTTTAAAAATATTTGAAACCTAAGTCCATTAGAAGTAAATTTTGAACCTTTTTTTTTTTTTTTTTTTTCAGACGGAGTCTGCTCTGTCACCAGGCTGGAGTGCAGTGGCCAGATCTCGGCTCACTGCAACCTCCACCTCCCAGGTTCAAGTGATTCTCCTGCCTCAGACTCCTGAGTAGCTGGGATTACAGGCGCGTGCCACCACACCCAGCTAATTTTTGTATTTTTAGTAGAGACGGGGTTTCACCATGTTGGCCTGGATGGTCTCGATCTCTTGACCTTGTGATCCGCCCGCCTCGGCCTCCCAAAGTGCTGGGATTACAGGCATGAGCCACCATGCCCGGCGAAACATTTAATCTTTATACATTTTCTGTAAGGATCCATAATGTCTATGCATTAGGGTTAACTTCCAAAATGATTCCCTCATTGTCCTAATGCCATATTAGGAAATTGATCCTTTCTAATTGATTTGAAATGGTAAAAATATTTAATATACTTCACATTGAATATGTACTCTGTGCTGGGACTGTTCTAAGTACTTTCACAGAATAATTTGTTCAAGTCTCACAACCTGAGAAGGTAGGTAAGTGTATTTTCACTTCTATTTTACAGATAATGAAACTTAATGCACGTAGTAGATAGTGACAATATATTATAATAAAGTGATGAAGGAAAGAGACCCTGGAGTCAGTCTACTTATGTTTAAATTCCCATTCCAACACCTACTATCTGTGTGATCTTGGGCAAGGTAGTTAACCTCCCTGTGCATCAACTTCTTCATCTGTAAAATAGTTATAAAAACCCTTTTATAGAGGGCCATTATGAAATGAGTTAATAAATGTAAAGTGCATAGAATAATGTCTGACACAATAAGTGCAACAGAACAGCTAGCCATTATTAGTGAGTCTTCCTATTCAATTATTCAGGATCTCTAGTGCTCTACAAGTACCATTGTGATTTATGATATGATAATATATAACATATTTTATAACTTGTTTGTTACACATCTTGATGTCATGTGATAAAAGTTTCACTCTGTTGTTTCACTCTTTTCAACTTTTTTTGTATTTTTACTTGCTTGTTTTTCTAGGGATTTTGATAGGATTTGCATGGAATCAAACATTATTTCAGAGTCAATTAACGTCAAAATATTGAGTGAGTTTTTCCATCCAGGCACATATGTGCAAAATTTAGTAGTTTTCTTCAAATCATTCTACTTGTTATTTATTGTTTCTTCACTGGTGTGTTATTTATCATTTATTCATTCATTAAGTTTGGTTGTTTTGGGGGAGAAGAACATTTTCTAACAGTATCATTGATTTAAAAAAAAGAAAGGAAGAATGCGCTGTGATTCAAAGCATAAATTACATAATTACCTTAATGATTTTACTTTGATTTAAATGATATGAGTGGACATTTATTCATCAACCTTTTGATATAGAGTCAAGAGCCTTACATTGAGTTTGTATTACCTGAAGTCAAAAGCTTTCTTGCCTGGATCATGTATTAATTCCAGTTTTAGCTTTTTTAACATAAAGTGAAAATTAGACTCATATCAAATATGAATATAAAATTATTCAAAATGTTATTACTTTCCCTCCTAGCCTATTATAATGGTCTGGCTCACACCTTATTCCACAGCAATTATTAGCAACTTGTAATTATCAAGTATTTCTCAAGCATTGAATTATTAATTTTCATTAAATATATATTCACAATAACACTTTATTTGATTTTGTAATATTTAATAAAATTACATACGTACAAAAATAAATGGACATGATATAAGCAGGGTGTGCAAAATCCAACCAATTTACATACATGCAAGTCAACTTCTGGGTGTAGGAATGTTTATACATTGTGGAGAGCAAGCTCAGATCTCCTGTGTTCAGAGTGTCAGGTTTAGCATATAGTATGTTGTACAGAGAAAATGAGGAGTATTGACTCATCAGATACATCAGTTAAGTGACGGTTAGTTAAAAGACTCTCTATTATATTTCATTTGGAACTAAACACCATGAAGACTATTTTATTCGTCCTGACTTCTTCAATTTATTCTGTTGTGTTTTCAGTTAGACAACCAAATCTGCATCTTTTTAAATTTTATTGCATTGGTTAAGTTCTAAAATACAGTGCTAAACAAAAGTGGATGCTAGCCTTTCTATGTCACTATATTTATATGTGATTGAATTTTTTTCATTTGTGAATATGAGGCTGTCTCTACTAGAACATAAACCCCATTTAGATTTATTTTCATAAATATTTGCTTTTCTCGGTTTACTTTAACCTATTTTATCTTGTAAGCTTGCTCACAGTTTTCTTTGTTTCTTTTGTTCTCTATGCTATATTTACTTTTTAAAAATCTTCTGATCATTTGGAATGGATATGCTGGTTTTTATTCTATTGACGATTATTATTCAGAAATATGTTTGAAATATGTGTTTGGATATATATGGTTGTGACTAATTTCTCTAGTCACATCTAAATAAAATATTTATGGAGTCTTTTTGTACATAGGTTTAGGAAATTAGCATATTTTCATTTCTCCCATCCCTCCCTATCAGTTTTTCTATTATATAAATTGTGGTTTTAAATATACATAATTTTAGTTTTCATATTTTATATTATGCACATCTTTAAAAATTATTCTTAGCAATTCTTTTTTGCTTTTAATAATATTTGCACTATTTAATATTAAATACATATTTTATTATTTGCTTCTCCAAAGCATATTATTTTACATTACAATTTTCCCAACCTTAAAGTATATGTTCTGATTACTCTGATTAATCATGCAGCAACTCATAGTCTTTGTTGAGGGATTTTTAAAATTATATTTAGAATGAAATAATTCCTAAGCCCTTCCAAATCTGAGAAAGTCTTTCTGTTGCTTTTGAACATAAATCACTAAGGCTTTGATACAGAATTCTTTCACCCCAATTTGTTTTTCTTAAAATTCTGTAGATATTTTGTATTGTCTCTTAAATTTTTGTATTAAAAATAAAGTTGTAGTCTAACCTGAAAGTGCTTAATTCACAGGTATTTTTAACTTCCCAGATGCTTGCAAAGGTCTTTCTTATTCTCTTGATTATGTTAATGCATAATTCAATCGTGCTATTGCATTTTTAGTTTCCTCATTGTCTTTTCTTATCTCAGGAAGCTCCACTTTAATTTTAACCTGACTCTGTTCACTTCCCTTTCATTTGAAACTATTTGAGTACAAAAGTTTAGCTTCCTGTTGGAAATTTAGATAAAATGTTCAAAAGAGAGGAAATATATGAAGAGTACATATCAGAAAAGATTGTAACAATGGGTGTTTTCCTACTTGTATGTGGAGTCAAAATAACTGAATGTAAAGTGAATAACTTATAGCCATAAAGCAATGGAAAGAACAAAGGATTGATTCAGAACAACAAGAATAACCTTTGCAGACATAATGTTGAAGCCAGTTACAATAAAGTACATGCTTTAGCATTTCATATATAAGTTGAAACATAGTTACATCAATCTGTAATGATAAAAGTCAAAAAGTGGTTACTTTTGTGAAGCATAAAGACTGAGAACATGAAGGATGTTTGTAGGTCACTGGAATCGTTCTATTTCTTAACCTTTGTAGTGGTTATACTGGCGTATTTACGATGTTAAAATAAATAAACAAATCAAGCTTCACACTTAGGATTTGTGAATTCCTCCACGTGTATGTTATATTTCAATGAGAGTGCTTACTGAAAAAAGTAAAAGACAAATTCATTTATCTAATTTTAAAATATGTGCAACCATACAACTCTTCACTGTAATTAAATACAAGCAAAATAATTAAGTCTTATCAATTGGATTGAAAATATCGGGGTGGGGGAAGATATTTCACAAGGAACATCTACATGTGTCTATATGTCTTGCCCCCAGGAATTTCTGCAGATGACTGTCTATCCCATTCATGAAGATCTCCAAGGAAAAGTATACCAAACCCTCTATCGTGAATTCATTCTCATGCACCGTGATTGGAAACTAGCTACTAAATAGTTAATTCCAAATAAAATTGTACACTCCTGCTTTTACTCAAGAAATAAAGCAACTCAGCCAAGAAGAGCTCAGTGCGTCCTATTCTTTTGCATAAGACATGCCTGTGGGGAAACTTGTCTTCAACCAGTCTGACCCCACTGAGTTTGTGTTCCGTGCGTTCACCACAGCCACTGAATTCCAGGTTCTTCTCTTCCTTCTCTTCCTCCTCCTCTACTTGATGATCCTCTGTGGCAACACAGCCATCATCTGGGTGGTGTGCACACACAGCACCCTCCGCACCCCGATGTATTTCTTCCTGTCCAACCTGTCTTTCCTGGAAATCTGCTACACCACCGTGGTAGTACCCTTGATGCTTTCCAACATTTTGGGGGCCCAGAAGCCCATTTCGTTGGCTGGATGTGGGGCCCAAATGTTCTTCTTTGTCACCCTCGGCAGCACGGACTGTTTCCTCTTGGCGATCATGGCCTATGACCGCTATGTGGCTATCTGCCACCCGCTGCACTACACTCTCATCCTGACCCGCGAGCTGTGCACGCAGATGCTGGGTGGGGCCCTGGGCCTGGCCCTCTTCCTCTCCCTGCAGCTCACAGCCTTAATCTTCACCCTGCCCTTCTGCGGCCACCACCAGGAAATCAACCACTTCCTCTGCGATGTGCCTCCCGTCCTGCGCCTGGCCTGCGCTGACATCCGCGTGCACCAGGCTGTCCTCTATGTCGTGAGCATCCTCGTGCTGACCATCCCCTTCCTGCTCATCTGCGTCTCCTACGTGTTCATCACCTGTGCCATCCTGAGCATCCGTTCTGCCGAGGGCCGCCGCCGGGCCTTCTCCACCTGCTCCTCCCAACTCACCGTGGTCCTGCTGCAGTATGGCTGCTGCAGCCTCGTGTACCTGCGTCCTCGGTCCAGCACCTCAGAGGATGAGGACCGCCAAATCGCGTTGGTCTACACCTTTGTCACCCCCTTACTCAACCCTTTGATTTACACCCTTAGGAACAAGGATGTCAAAGGTGCTCTGAGGAGTGCCATTATCCGTAAAGCAGCCTCTGACGCCAACTGAAGGCTTAGGGGCACTGGGCTGGGTGTCTGTCTGTTGCTGTGTCAAAGAACTCTAAATGACACAGAACTGTAGTACTTTCTCACACTGTGCACTTGATGTTTCTTTTTTGCCATATTTGCCGCAAGTTCACAATTCATGCTCATTTTTCTGAAGTGCTTTGACTAAGATATGAAAATTTGGACAGAACTTACAGCGTAGGAATGCTAGTTTACTTAGCTCTACTTTAAGGATTTGCAGCTCACCTATGTCAATTGCCATATTAGGAACACCCCATACATACTGTGAATAAAGGCTGATAGGCATGCTGCCTCCTGGGGAGATGATGTAATTTACCCTGTGAAAGTTGCCTTAAGTAAGAAATATTCATAAAGACATATTTTGCTCAAATAAACACATTTTTTTATTGTTTTGGGTATCAGTATATGACAAACAATAGCTTACTTAATGCATTAATTTCCTTTGCACCATACATCCCAACTGGTTGCTTTCATTTTCTTCATGCCAGAAAGCAGCTAGGAATTTTCTTTCATTGACTAATCACCTACTATGTACCAGCCCTGCTAGGGTATGGAGAATTACCTCTGGTCTATGCCAGCCCTGCCTGCATGAGCCCTCTGTGCTGGTGGCTCTCACACTAGTCTTTGCTGTTCCACCTTCCTCACGACCTCCTACACCTTCATGAGGGCTGCTGCTCACAGATCCACTGAGCAGGTAGCACTACTATGGCACTACTCCTACCTCAGCATAGTTTTGCAGCAGAATGGCTGTTACCTCTTCATGTACATGGGGTTGTGTTCCAACCCCAAATAAACCCTCAGGTAAAATCCACTTCCCTTTATGGTATTCACAGTGGACACCACACAGCTCAACCTTCTCATTTACACCCTGAGGAACAGCCAGGCCCAGAGGACTCCAGGGATAGTTCTTACAAGCAATTACCTCTCCCATAAGAGCTGAGGGAGGGTGCAATCTATCAGGTGAGGGTCTGGATCCAGATCATCAGCTGATTTTAATTAGCAGCTACAGGAAGAGAGTGAAGATATCTGCCAGTGGATATTAAACTGACCTAAGAAATTGTTATAACCTGGTGGGGTGCAGTGGCTCGCGCCTGTAATCCCAGCAGTTTGGGAGGCCAAGGCAGGCGGATCACAAGGTCAGGAGTTCGAGATCATCCTGGCCAACATAGTGAAACCCCGTCTCTACTACAAAAACAAAAGTTATCTGGGCGTGGTGGCATGTGCCTGTAATCCCAGCTACTTGTGAGGCTGAGGCAGGAGAATCGCTTGAACCAGGGAGTCGGAGGTTGCAGTGAGACGAGATCATGCCACAGCACTACAGCCTGGCAACAGAGCAAGACTCCGACTCAAAAAAAAAAAAGAAAAGAAAAAGAAATTGTTATAACCTTTTTGAATCCCATGTGGTTACGTTTACCAAAACCCATGAAAAGTTTCTATTCTTTAATTTCGGAATTCTTATTCTAAAAACATAACCTCAGAAAATTAACAGGATGTCAAACAAAACAAAATATAAGTGTGTTTCTTACATTTATAACATGAAAAGTGATTAAAATCTAATTTCCAACAATATTGGATACAGAAACACAGCATACTAAAATCACTAATATTTAGTAATAAAGGGCAATGTTTATCATTATACCTGTAAGTAATAAAATCAAGATTCAAGCCTGTATTTACCATAAAAGCCCAATTTTATAAAAATACGTACATGCATAATGAGGAATAGAAATACACCAAAAAGTTAACAGTTGTTATCTGTGACGTAGAATTATGAATTTTCTAGTTTTCCTCTTTATTAATTTTCCCTGATTTCCAAAATAAGATTGTGTTCCTCTTATAATCAGAAATATAATTTCTAGAAGGAATTTGAGGTTCATGTAGATTTATTTGGCATATAAACCTCCCATCATCATAGTTCAGATCCACTTTTTATATTTTTTCTAGATTAGGACTATTTTGGTGGGGGGGGTACTTCTTTTTCCCTTTGAAATTGCTTTTGGAACTCCTAATTTTTAACCCAATTTCACACAATGATAAGGAGAAGAACTATAAAGTGTTACATATTCTGGGGACAGTCATTGGATTTAACAATACATTAGAAATGCCTTGCTTTTGATATGGTTTGGCTCTGTGTCCCCACCCAAATCTCATCTCGAATTGTAATCCCTATGTGCAGGGGACAGGGAACTGGTGGGAGGTGATTGGATCATGGAGGCGGTTTCCCCCATGCTGTTCTCATGATAGTGAGGGATTTCTCACCAGATCTGATGATTTTAAAAGTGGCAGTTTCCCCTGTGCACACTCTCTTGCCTGCAGCAATGTAACATGTGCTTTGCTTTCCCTTCACCTTCCACCATGATTGCAAGTTTCCTGGGGTCTCCTCAGCAGTGTGGAACTGTGATTCAATTAAACCTCTTTTGTTTATAAATTACCTAGTCTCAGGTAGTGTATTTATGGCTGCATAAGAATGGACTAATACAGCTTCTAAGTACAGTAGTCCTCTCTTATCCAAAGGGAGTACTTCCAAGACCCCCGGAGAACATCTGAAACCATAGATAGTATCAAATCCTATACCTACTATGTTTTTTACCTACACATACATACTTACAATAAAATTTAGCTTATAAATTAGCCTCAGTAAGAGATTAACAACAGCAACAATAAAATAGAACAATTATAACAATATACTATAATAAAAGTTATGTGAACGTGGTTTCTCTCTCTCTCAAAATATCTTAATGTACAGTACTCCTCACTCTTCTTTTCATAATGATGTGAGGTGATATCATGCCTATGTGATTAGATGAAATGAGGTAAATAACACAGGCATTATAACACAACATCTGGCTACTATTGACTTTCTGATGGCCAGAAAAAGGATCATCTGCTTGGGGTGATCTTGGATCATCAAGCTATGACGATGTCCATGGTTGGATTTCAGAAGCATAAAATGTTATACAGTGTGGATACACTGGACAGAGAGATAATTCACATCCCAGACAGGACAGAATAAGATGACAAGAGATTTTGTCACACTACTCAGAAAGTCAGACAATTTTAAACTTATAAATTGATTATTTCTGAAATTTTCTATTTAATATTTTCAGACTGCAGCTGAAACTGGAAAGCAAAACTGCAGATGGAGGGAAGTAGTGAAGACCACTGTAAATGCTGGAGAAGAAAATAAACTCTCTAGTTAGCAGATTGCATGTCAACCTATCCAGGCCAAGTCGCATCAGGACATAATGAATCAATTATTTGTACACATTGTGCTAGGCACTGTCTGGAATGCCAACAAAAGGGAAGTTTGAAACTGAATTTTCATACCTTCTTTCATTCTTTATTTAATGTCACAAGTCATTCATAAAATTAACCTGGAACTCAAAAAGAAGAGGGTAAAATGTTACACTTGAAAAGAGGGTTGATTCAGCCTTTCAAATTGAATTATTGGGTTCTCCCAGTTACCTTCCTATACATATTCTAGATGAATAGAGTGAGTTCCCCTTTCTTATTTTTTCTTTTTTTATTTTTTAGTTGACAAGTAAAAATTGTATATATTTATGGCATACAGCATAATGTTTTAATATATGTAGGCATTGTCAAATGACTAAATAAATCTATTTAACATATGAATTATTCCAGACACATTATTTTTGAGGTGAGAATACTTAAAATCTATTCTCAGCCATTTTCAAATACACAATAAGGTATAATTAACTGTAGACACCATGATATACAATAGATCTCTTGAACTTATTTCTCTTGTCTAACTAAAATTTTATGTCATTTGACAAACATCTCCCCAATCCTGTCACCCCAAGCCTCTGGTAACCATCTTTTTACTCTGTTTCTGTTAGTTCAAACTTTTTACATTATATATATGAGATCCTGCAGTTATTTGTCTTTCTGTGACTTATTTCAGTTAATGTGATATCCTCCAGATTTATCCATGTTGTCACAAATGACAAGATTTAATTTTCCTCATCCATTCTTCGACTGGTGAACACTTAGGTTAATCTTATGTTATAGCTATTGTGAAGAAATGCTTCAATGTACATGGAAGAGCTCCTTTTCCTTACTGAAAAATTATTCCTTTATATGAGTCTTTCATTGAAATTGTTACATTCTAGAATGAGAATATTGAATGAAATAACAGTACACCACGAGTCAGATGATGGGACAGAAATGCTAATCAGTGATGTTTCTTTTGGGAAATGATGATCCCCTCATATCAAGGTAGCCTGTAGGTAGCATAAGTAGAAGACAGAACTCGCAAGAGTAGCTTAGCTTTCCTCCCCTGCAGGTTCACCACTTCTTTAAAAATTCTGCTCCTTTCAAAACTCTGCTCATTCCCTTCATCCAGCCATTTGGGTATGTGAATGTGTTGTTAGTGTTAATTGTCTTACAGAGAAGTATTTGCCAAGAAAGTAACCTCTCCCTCTACTGACATTCTCTTTCTATGTCTCTCTCATTGGAATTTTATTAAAATACATTTTATCAGGCAGTATAATTATTTGAAAATATGTCCCCCACTACTAAACAATAAGCACCTTGAAGCCAGAATACACTACAAAAGCATCACAGGTATGTTGTGACACTGGATTTCTTCATCTGTCTTCTGATTGTTTAATAGGTGAATGAAGGGTCAGACACAGTGGTGGAAGTAAAATGCTGATGTGAGATTCCTTCTCAGCATTTCTCAAAAAATATATATATTTTTAAAATCCAAACTCTGAGAAAAAGTAGTTGAGAAATCAAGAAAAATCAGAAAAAAATTAAAATTCTCCTGCAAGAACTAAATCATAACAGTTAACATAGAGACGTTACTGATTCGGAGGAATCCACTCATGCCAAAGGTAAAGCAAGAGCAGAAAGTGATGACGCATGCACAGTCAAAGGCTAAGTCTTCGTTTCCAAAACCAGTACAAGAGCATTAGCGGAGAAGCAGTTACTGCCTAATCAGTCAGTCTTGCTTGTGGCTATTTTCATGTGTGTGTTCATGGCTCTGTCTGCTGTTAACAGTGAGTCATTCTTACAAGTAAAATGAATATTATTACTAAGCTTATATGCCTAGGATATTTTATGCAAATATGAGTGGTGTTGCAAGAAATAATAAGTTTTGGAAGCAAATAAATATTTAAATTGCATCTGGAAGTGTGAATCTATGTAGTGCAGTTTACCTGCCTGGGAGATATGAATGTTTGGTTATTTAAATACCACCTAATAATGTTCACAGTGAGTTTCCCAGGGCTTGGTTATTTGCTATCACCTACTATATGCTGTATATAATATAACCCTGATATTTATAATTATTAAATAAATTCTAGATATCTATAATAATGAGTAAAGAGTATAAATAATATTGAAAATATTTTAAGAATAATTTATAGTTTTGAAATTTCCCAAGAATTCTGATTTCTCATACCCACATTTTGACAATCTAGGAAACCATAGCATGAATGTATGTTTCTGCATATCTGTGTTGTCTAATTAGATCTAATGAGTGTAGATGGAGAGGTGACTAAATAAGGAAATGGTTGATTGAGAAAAGTTATTATACAACAGCACATTCTGGCATTTTGATTTGTGACTATTGGATGAGTCAAAAATAACCTGTACCATCAAGAATCTCAACAGATAATTTTATAGTGATGTCCTCCAACTTCCATCCTCTTCTGTCTCTGTCTCTTTCTCTCTCTCTCTCTCTCTCTCTGTCTTTCTCGTTCTCATTCAGCAATGACTTTGAAAAACCACATTGTAAAATTAGAGGATCTGATGAAAATCACTAGAAGTTTGAAATGTGATGGTGATTATGGCTTGGGCCTATCTCTGCCCACTAGTTCCAACTTGAGAACTGTCCTAATTGCCTCTTTTTGGTTTCAATTTAGCTTTCATTAGAAGGGAAAAGTATGACACTCATAGTATTGGGGAAAATAAGTTATTCAAAAGAGACGGGGCACAATTGGGATAGGGGATAACCATCCCCAGAGACCACAGAACACACATTTGATGATCTGTAAGAAACTATTTTATGAAGACCCATTTATGCCATAATACAACAATTCTTTCAATAAATACTTCTTTTGTACATTCACTTATTTTGTTGTTTGTTTGTTTGTTTGTTTGTTGTTTGTTTTTGAGATGGAGTCTCGCTCTGTCACCCAGACTGGAGTGCAGTGGCGCGATCTCGCCTCACTAAAAGCTCTGCCTCCCGGGTTCACGCCATTCTCCTGCCTCAGCCTCCCAAGTAGCTGGGACTACAGGCGCCTGCCACCACGCCCAGCTATTTTTTTGTATTTTTAGTGGAGACGGGGTTTCACCGTGTTAGCCAGGATGTTCTCGCTCTCCTGCCCTAATGATTCGCCCACCTTGGCCTCCCAAAGTGCTGGGATTACAGGCATGAGCCACCGTGCCCAGCCTCACTTACTAATTTTTAAACAAATAATTCAACAGAACATACTATTTGCCAAATTCTCTGATTCCATGGATCTAATGTTCATGAGAGGAAAAAAGATAACAAATAAATAAATAAATAAATACACAAGGGCTATAAAAACAAGCAGGAAATTGGGGCAAGTGTTTAGGACAGGGTAGAGAATGTTGAGGGATAGTAAATTTGAATGGAGAAGAGGCCATGTCGTATTTCAGAAACTGGATTATATGTTTGGTGTTCATTGACAAAAGCATGAGATATCTGCTTTCAAAAATTTACAGACAATTGGGAAAATGGACATAGCTGTAAGTCAATCTTATTTTTCTCTAAAGAAGAGTAATATATGCAAGAAGACCGTGATGTAAGAAATGCCAAATGCCTGACTTGAGATACATTTTGATAAGTCCTTCTGTGCATTCTACAAGAGAGATTTATATTTCTTTCTATGACTGATGAGGTCCTCTTAGTAATCTTGGCTCCAAAATATCTAAATTGCCAACTACCTTCCACACTCATACCAGGCCCCACGCCTCCAGCAGATAGTCCTTATGGTTATAATACATAAGTGCCTCCAACTGGCGTGTTCTTTCCTGGGTCCTCTTACTCCTGAGAAACTGCCACATGTCTGGATGTTCCTGTCCTGTCCAATGTCTGTGCATTCACTTCCTGTTAGACTGTCTGTCTGCGAGGATGACAGCTTCACTGCGGACATTATCATAGGTAAGAGCATCCTTGGCTCCACTCTGCCTCCCTAATTCTCCCTGGAGAATCCCAAGAAAGACAACATCCCAACCTCCACTTATCTGAAAAAAATATGTAAGGCAGAAAACGATTTTATGCTGACTCTGATGTTATAGTAGAGTCAAACTCTACCTGAAACAAAATGAAGAAAATGGTAGGCTTCTTTTGTTCTTATTAGTATTTTAATTGAAGTGTAAATAACATACACTAAAATGCACAGATCTTCATTGGTTCTGTTTGATGTATTCAATAATGAAATATTTTCATCATTCTGGAAAATTCCCATTTCCCTTTCCAATCAATTCTCCTTCCTGCCTTGATCAACCACTATTCTGACTTCCATCACAAAGATGAGATTTGTCCATTTAAGAATTTCTAGAAATGAAGTAATACAGTATGCATTCTTCTGAGTTTGCCTTCTTTCACTTAACATAACGTTTCTGAGATATATACAGGTTGCTTTGTATTGCTGCAGTTCATTCTTTTGTATTCCTAAATAATAGTCCATTATATGAATCCAGAAAATTTGTTAACCAAATTTCTTTATCCATTGTGAGCTTGGTTTTAATATCTATTTGTTAACCAAATTTCTTTATCCATTGTAAGCTTGGTTTTAATATCTCCTTCTCTCCCTCTCTCTCGTTCTCTCTCTCTCTCTTTTGAGCTTAACACCTAAAATGGGCACTTATCATTAGATGATTTTCTGACTGACCCTCATATTTCAATTCCTCCCCACCCCCATCCCTCACTGTCTCAGAGCCTAACACACCTTTGTCTTAACCAGGCCTTTCTGGAGATATTTTGTTGTCAGTGTTTATCTCAAATCAGCTAAGAGAGGAGGCTAGGATTGTCAAGCTCTTAAATTATCCTCCCTAGTATGCTGACCTCTCTGGAGTAAAGAAAAGTTAATATTTAATGAGCTACTGACTATGTGCCAGTGATGCAGGACAGGCCTAGCCTGGGAGGGTCCTTGGCTTTGCCAAGGAAAGGATTCAAGGGCAAGCTGATGGGTTAGACAGCAATCTTTATTGAATGGCACTGCTCCTTGCTGAGCAGGGATAACTCATAGGTAATGCACGCAGATCAACATAGTATGAGTTGTTGGTAACTGTATTTATAGTCACTTATACCCACTTTCAATTTAATGCTAATTAAGGGGCTGGTTAATACAAATTGAGAGGCAGGTTATTTTGAACTTTCTAGGAAAGAGACGGCTCATTGCGTCTGGCTCATTGCTATGGAAATGGGTGTTAACTTCCAAGGTTGTTGCCATGACATTTGTAACTAGTCATGGCACTGTAAAAGTGTCTTACGCTAATGAGCAATGAAGACAGCTAGGGATTGCTGTAGCCACCATTTGCTGGGTTCAGCCAGTTTCTTCACTTTTATCCTGTCTGGACCAGATCCTGTTTTGATCAGCAAGGATGTGACCAGAAAAGATGTCCTGCTGGTCTCCTACCTCATCAGAGACCAAGTTAGGTGTTGTGCAAACATCATCTCCAGTTTACTGATATGGTAAAGGGGGCTATGAGGAGTTAAGCCACATGACCAAGGTCACATACTCAGAACATAGCAAAGCTGGAATTCAAACCCAGTTCTGTCTCACGTCAAAGTCTCTGCTCTTTCTGCTACATCTACCTGCCTCCAGGGAACACTGCACTAGGAAATCTTCCAGTGAGTTTTCATTTTGGTTCTGCCAAAGCTCATCACCTGGTATTAACAAGTCACCCATCACTCTGGGGATCAATTTACTCATTTTTACCATAAGTAGTACTCTAGTTGAACTTTGTGGTGCCCTCCAGCTCTAGATTCTATGACTCTGTTCATGGAATCACTCTACATTGTGTACTTTGTGAGTGACTAGAAAGCATCTGGTTAGGAATTGGCAAATGAAAATTCAAACACCTTATCCCGATATTAAAAACTTGCCATGATCATGCCCCAAGTTACCTTAAAACTTTGTTTCTTACTCATTTATATAAACTTCAGCCTCAGCAATGTTAGAATCTTTACTGAACCCAGAACACATCATACATGGTCCCGCCACCCATAACATCCATCCACTTCAAAATCCCTCTCTGTGTCTCCCCATCTGTATAAACCCTGCCCATTTCAAATGCATAGCTCTAGTTCACTTTCTCAATGAAATATTTACCATTACTCAAGTCCACGGATATCTCTCTTCTCTGAATTTCTGTAGCACTTTTCCTACCATGCTTGACATCTGATGGCACCCATTATACTGGTCTCCACCTGATATCGGTA
The DNA here is from genome assembly GCF_028858775.2 of Pan troglodytes. Classification (NCBI taxonomy): domain Eukaryota; kingdom Metazoa; phylum Chordata; class Mammalia; order Primates; family Hominidae; genus Pan; species Pan troglodytes. Next base: position 60,482,033 of record NC_072407.2, on the reverse strand, counting down.
CCTACAAGCTCTTGCTTTCTGTTCACATATTATATCTGCACATCAACTGTGAACTTCTAAAGGATAGAACCAGGATGTTAGTCATCATGACTCCCTATAATATGTAGGCCAGAACAGGGTACAGAGTGAACCCTAAGAAATGTTCCATTAATAAACACTGAAGAGATCAAATGCAGTCCGAGGCTCAGGAGATTTTTCAAAGTCTTTCTCTTTTGTCTGGTCAGAGTAGATGTAAAACATAAGAAAGGATAGTAAACAAAAAAAACCTTGAATTTCTTCTGAATAAATACTACAATGTGTTTGTGTAGCTTAATAAAATTGATAAGGTAATATTTCTAAAATGCAAACCATAACATTCAAAAATATTATAATTTGGAACTAAAATTCCAGATGATTTGAATCATACATAGAAGAGAGAGAATAAGAGAAGAAAGATGGTATTCTGAAATTTCATTCTGTTTGAAACAATGAAATATAATTCATGAATTTAATTGTTATTGGTTTATGTATGGTTCTTTAAAATATGTTTCTTTAACACTAATAGAATATGTATCACATCAATATATTTCAAGCTGATAGAAGAGGTAAAAGAAAATTAAACTCCATCAATCTAGTGATAGCCAAGAGAAGAAATATGAAATAGTTTTTAAAATGTAGTAAATGGGCTGAGCACGGTGGCTCACGACTGTAATCCCAGCATTTTGGGAGGCTGAAACGAACGGATTGGCTGAGGTCAGGAGTTCAAGACCAGTCTGGCCAACATGGTGAAACCCCGTTTCTACTAAAAATACGAAAAAATTTAGCAGGGCATGGTGGCATGCGCCTATAATCCCAGCTACTCAGGATGCTGAGGCAGGGGAATTGCTTGAACCAGGGAAGTGGACGTTGCAGTTAGCCAAGATCACGCCACTCTGCTCCAGCCTGGGCCACAGAGCAAGACTTTGTCTCAAAAAATAAATTAATTAATTAATAATAATAATAAATAAAATGTAGTAAATGGAAAACATAAATCCAATGGATCAGTAACCCTATATATGTGAATTGCTTAGATTTATTTGTTAAAAGACTGAAATGCTCAGATTATGTGTTAAAATCCAGATACATGTTCATAACATGAGACACACTTAAGGTACTTAAAGTAAATGGATCGACAGAGATAGAGCCAAGCAAGTACTAACTTTTTCAAAAAAGTAAATCTGACAATACTAGTATCAGACATAGTGGAATTCATAATAGCAATATTAAATAGGATCAAAAAGACTATTTCATGTTTATAAAAGTTTCAGTAAACCAACAAGTTCATTATGATTAATTATATCATATCCATAGTAACAACTTAGCAAGAATATTATTACCAAAAGGACAACTATTAGCCAATCTGACTCACCATAGATGTAAAAATATTACATAAATATTACCTAGCTAAATTTGACAGTGCAGCAAATGAATAATACATTATAGCCAAATTAGATGTTAAAAGCATAGGCTGCTGTAATATTAGAAAGTCAAATAATGTGAGTAACTACATATTAATCACTTTTTTAAAAATCTAATAATCTCAATAGATATTATAAAGGCATTTAGTGAAATTCAATATATACTTTAAATAACATTAAATATTTTTTTAAAATAAAGCTTAAAGTCTGACTGGTATGCTTATTAGCCCTCATTAAAACAGAATTTTGCTAGAGATACTAGTCAATGAAATAAAACCAGAAAAAACAAACAAGGAATCAAAACATTAAAAAATGAAGGTTGAAATTATCATTTTGCTGATGTTACTATTTTTCTCCTGGCAAAAGAAAATCAAGTTTGAACTATTATACTAACAAAAGAGTTTAGTAGAGAAATATGATAATAACAAAGAAATTCTACCCTTTTTCCTACATATCTGTAAACAAATTTACCTTAGCAAAAAACATCATGAGACACTCAAGAACAACTTAATAATCTATATGTTTGAAATAGAAAGAAAACTATAAAATGTCATTAAAAACATATAAGAAGACTTGAACAAATAAATGAAGAGACATTACAATTATAAACATTACAACTTGAAAAATAATTCATACCAAAGTCTATAGTAATATAGATTGTAATTAAGATGTGAGATGTGGGTTTTTTAAAGTAATTTTTATTTTTTATGCATAAATTTTTTATTTATTGATACATGTATTTTTATTGGCACATTGTCCCCCATATTTTTGGGTAATGTGATATTTTGATAAACTCATATAATGTATAATAAGCAAATTAGGGCATAGGGATATCCATCACCTCAAACATTTATCTTTTCTTTATGCTGGGAACAGTAGAATTTTTCTCCTTTAGCTATTTTGAAATATACAATAGATTATGGTTTACTATAGCCCCCTAATGATTTATCAAACAATAGGTCTTATTTCTTCTATCTAACTGTATTTTTGTACCCATTAATCAACAACTCATCACCTCCATTCCGTCTTCCCACCCCTGGGCCCTGGTAACCACCAATCTACTCTCTAAGGATGCGTGTTATTCTTGTGACTTACCATGGCAGTTACAGGTTTTGTTTCCAAGACAAGAGCTAAGTGGAAAAGCTCCAACCCCTTCAGAGGTTAGAATAGGAGACAGATACCTGCAAGTTCATCAAAAGTTGAACCATCACAACTGTGCCATACGCTCTGGGCTGAATCATTTATCTGATTATGTGGACTAAAAGAATGTAGAGGTCCAGAGCATCAAAGGGAAGAAATTTTTCTATTGATGAGCTTTCTCAGGGCACCTTTCATATCCTTATTCCTCAAGCTGTAGATGAAGGGGTTCATCATGGGTGTCACCACAGTGAATAGGACAGCACCAATCTTATCAGTGTCCTCAGGGTGAGTGGAGGAGGGGAAAAAGTACACGCCTGCAATGGTTCCGTAGAACAGTAATACAACTGTCAGGTGAGAGCCACAAGTGGAGAAGGCTTTCCACTTTCCCTGTGTGGAAGATACTCTCAGGACAGCTCTGATGATGCAGACATAGGAAAAGAAGATGAGTGTAAAGGGGAAGATGATAACTGATAAACCCACAATAAACAACACAAGCTCATTGATCAATGTATCTGAACAGGACAGTTTGAGCAGAGGGGCCAAGTCACAGAAGAAGTGTGGGAGAGTGTTGTGGTTACAGAAGAGCAATTGAATGAGCAGAAGGGTGTGTGTCAGAGCAATAATATTACTGAGGAACCATGAGATAACTGTGAGCAAAATGCCGAACCTGGGCCGCATGAGAGTTGTATAGTTCAGAGGGTGGCAGATCGCCACAAAGCGGTCATAGGCCATGGTCCCCAAAAGCAAATTGTCAATGACGACAAACACAATAGAAAAGTACATCTGTGTGATGCAGCTCTCATAAGAGATGGATTGACTCTTGGTTTGAATATTCACCAGCATTTTGGGGACTGAGTTGGAAATGGAGGAAATATCAGCAAAGGATAGATTGGCAAGGAAGAGATACATGGGGGTATGAAGGTACGTATCCAAGCTGATAGCCAGAATGATGAGCCCGTTCCCAATCACAGTGACCAGGTACATACCCAAGAAAAGCACAAAGAGGAGGTTTTGATGCTCATCCTGCTTGAAAATTCCCAGGAGAATGAATTCAGTGATGGTGGTTTGGTTTCCTTGATGCATATTTCTGCCGATCTGAAGAAAGGAACCAAAAGTCTTCATATTCCTACAAGAAAACCTAACATGGTATCATTTGGCTGCAGCCATTGCAGTAAGTCACTTGAATAAAGTTTCTTCTGCTTATTAAGTGGAAGTGCTACTTAATAAGGAAGTATTTCAGCAGTGCAGAGATTTGGAAAATGCCTTAGAGAAAGACAGGACATGGCCAAAACTTCTCAAAAAAAAGTGTTTTAAACTCTAACAGGATTCTGAATGTGATTTTTCCAGTTGGTTCTAAATGTAGTTTAAATCCCGCAAACTGAGGGTCATAGATGAGGCATACCCTATATTCTAAACATGTTATATACACCTGCAGAATTAACTTAAAAATGACCAAACTGGTTGCCAAACCACCTTTATCCTTTAAATCTAAGAAAACAGAAATTTCAAGTCTCGTGAAAGTGAAGAGTTTGGGGAAGTAAACACAACTGAGGGTTAGGAATCACTATGGCAGTGTACACCATTGTGTTGGTGCTTCATCCCACTAACGCCGGGGGAGAACTCCAAAACAAGTGCTTTTGGAGAATGAGTACAAGAAGGAGCAACCAGGGTTTTACTTCATCTGTGGCTACATATTAGCCTCAAGAAAATTTAGGGGGCACACATACACTTAAAGACTTCTGTTTGCCTCTTGCTTTTAAAGGGGCTCACTGGATCAGGCTACGATGGCAGGGGTAGAGAGAAAAGATGGTGGGGATAGAGGGAAAAGATGGTGGTTAGTAGGGCAATCTGCATTTTCACCCATGACATGGCATAAATATGTGAATTTCCCATAGGACACGTGATGCTATAGGAGGTCATTGGAGTCAAGTCACCTTGTTGAGATTCCAATCCAGAAACAGCCTATCAGGGCAGAGGAGGCTGTAGCAATAAGAAACCATGAGGTAGGTCTCTTATGAAAGAGAGATCTTAAAGAGATCAGGGACATAATTCATTGCCCTTGTCAGGGAACCGCATAATGAGGCAGTCCCAAATGGGAGCCCCTGACGAACCCCAAAATGGTCTCAAGAGACACCAGGCCTGCCACATATAAGGCACAAGCTGCTAGTATCTATGGCAACAGATATGAACACTTTTGCCTTTTTTCCCACTCCTGTTCTTCCTCCTTGACCTGATAAAACTGAAAAAGAAGGAAAGACCAAAATGACTAAAACAACAACAACAATAGTAACAACAACGGGTTTGAGGGAAGAGAGGCCAAAGAGCAAGGGAAGAACATATGCTCCCACCTTTCCACTGTATGACCCAAGCTACACATCAGATCTGAGCTCACAAGGGAGGACCCATGCTTTGAATTGATAGTGAAGCTGAAGTTTAAAATTGGGCTGGACTTGGTTTTTTAATACCTGGAAATGGGTCTTCAGTATCAAAGTTAAACATTTTTAAAACCTTAAGTGGCCAGAAAGGTAAACGGCTCTCACAAGGTGTCATCCAGGAGAAGGGAAGAGAGACTGGACCTAGTATGATTTTCCTTGTGATTTATTGGAAATAATTTCAGCTTGGGAACAAAGAGACATTTGTCTCCCTCTCACTTTATCCCTCTCTTCTACCTATCTCCAACATCACTTATCTCTCAAAGATTTTCTTTCCATTCAGAGGCCAGAAAAGAGACAATCTTCGTCTCTGAAATTCCTGAAAACTGAAAGGTATTAGAGATTGAGGCAGAGATCTGAAGTCTCTTTCCTCCTGAAATGCTTGGCTTACAAATCAGAGACAAGAGAAAACACATGCAGAAGGGAGAATCCACAACAAAACTGAAATGAGCTAAATAACTGGCAGGCATCTATATTGAAGATACAGACCGGCCTGTGGTTACCAAGGCCTGGGCTGGTTTGGGCTTGACTAGAGAGGGAACTGTATGTTTCTGAGTGACAATCTCTGATCTCTGCTTTCCGTTCTACCTTTCCACTTACCAGTAGTCCTGCACAAATTGTTCTGAATTATTAAGGTGACTGTCTAGCTGGTCAAGACCAATGCTGGATTCTGAAGAGATTCACCTCTGAATGATGGTAAAAATCTCAGAAAGTTACTGGTTTCTAGACCCAGTGGCTTTCCTTATCCTTAGCAGAGTTGCAGGTGGAGACTCAGTAGCTCTTAGGTATTTTTCAGATTAAACTCTTCCTCCAAGCTTCCTTCCAAGACCTTAATAGAATCACGGTGCTGGGCTCACCTGGGACATTCAGGTCCTTCCCATCCCTTTGGGATAATATCCCTCAAGTGTTTTCCTCAAGACACAGTAATTTTTACATCCCAGTCTTGATGAGGTAAATGGGGAATAGACAGACAGCTCTGCTTTTTTTCCCTTGTTTTGTCTTCACATGCTCTTCCCGCTTGTGATTTCCTATCTGTAACTTAGTTGATTATTGCTCTTCACAGGGAGGGAGTTGTTTGCGCTGTCTTCTTCTCCCAGCGAAATGGTCAGCATTTTCAGAGTTCTTTTCTGTGTCTTCTCTAATGCTTAATGGTGGGAAACACTTAGGAAATACCTAGAGAATGGAGTTGAATTTTTTGACTAGAGATTATGAATCCAAAGGGATGTCATATCTAGTGGAAGGAGATAGGGTATGGCCTTGGCATCGGTTAAATGAATGTTAGTGTTGGAAAAAAAGTTGGAGGCCTAATGACTCAGCATTCAGAGCTCTTAATTGCAAACTAAAGACAAATGCTGGGTTTCTAATTTTGCAAATAAACATATTGAAATGATATTGAGTGCTTCACAATACAATGGGAAGGATGGAAAAAGACATCCAGAAACGGACAGAAGCAAGACAGACTGCCCTGTCAGGGACTCAGGCAAAATTAATATATCCCTTCTTCCAATGCTTAGAGGTGCCTCACAATATAGTACACTGATTTCTCACTCAAGCTAAGAATGTTGATTCCCCCTTCAATAGGAAAAAACTCAACCTACGGATTAAGTGTATCAATGAATAATATTTAAAATAATGGGGTAATAGAGAAGGAAGAAGGCAAGTTATTCTATTTATTTATGCACTAACATACAAAAATCAGTAACATTTATATATGCTAGTAGTGAATTATCTGTAAAAGAAATAAGGCAAACAATTACATTTACAATAGCTACAAATAAAAAGTAACTAGGAATAAACTTAACGAAGGAAGGGAAAGATTTCTCCTCCAAAAGACTGTACAACTTTGATGAAATAAACTGAAGAAGACACAAATATATGGAATGATATCTTGTGTTCAAGGATTAGAAGAATTGATATTGTTAAAATAACAATACTACCCAAAGAGATCTACAGATTTTTATTACAATCCTTATAAAAATTCCAATGACATTCTTCACAGAAATAGAAAAAATCCTAAAATTCATACGGAACCATAGAAGACTCCAAATTGAGAAAGCAGTCCTGAACAAAAAGAAAAAAAGCTGAAGGCATCACACTACCTGAGGTCAAAATATACTATAAAGCTATAGTAACCAAAACAGCATGGGGCTGGCATAAAAACAGACACATAGAGCAGTGAAACAAAATAGAAAGCATAGAAATAAATTCAACCACCTAAAGCCAGTGGATTTTCAATAAAGACACCAAGAACAACACACTGGGGTGAAGACAATAACTGGTGTTGGTAAAACAAGATATTCACATGCAGAAAAATGACACTAGACTCCTATCTCTCACCATACACAAACATAAACCTAAAATAGATGGAAGACATAAATGTAAAACCATAATCTATGAAACTAACAGAAGAAAGAGAAACACTTCATAACATTAGGCTGGGCAAAAATTTTTAAAATTAGACCTCAAAAGCTCAGGCATTACAAGCAGAAATAGACAAATGAGGTTAAATCAAAGTAAAAAGATTTTGCACAGCAAGGAAAACTATTAACAGATTGAAGAGATAATCTACAAAATTTCAAAAAAATATTTGCAAACTATGCATCTCTCAAGGGGTTAAAATATAGACTATATAAGGAACTTAACAGCAAAAAAATATCCAATTGAAAATGGGCAGATCTTAATACACATTTCTCAAAAGATGACATGCCTAACAGATATATAAAAAATGCTCAACATCATTAATCATCGGAGGATTCCAAATCAAAATTATCTTGGGATATCTCCTCACTCTTATTAGGATGGCTATTTCTCAGAAGACAAGAGAAAACAAGTGTTAGCAAGGATGTGGAGGAAAGGGAATACATACGCTTACACACTGTTGGTGGAATTGTAAAATAGTACAGCCACTATGAAAAACAGAATGGGGTTTCCTCAAGAAATTAAAAATAGAACTACCATATGATCCAGCAATCCCACTACTAGGTATATATCCAAAGGAAATGAAATCTGTACATTAAAGAAATTTCTGCATTCCCATGTTTATTGCCGCACTATATACAATAGGCAAGATATGGAATCAACTTAAGTATTTAATAATGCATAAACAGATAAAGATGTGGTATATATACACAGTAGAATACCATTCAGCCATAAGAAAGAATAAAATTCTGTCTTTTGTGACACCATGGATGAAACTGGGGAACATTATGTTAAGTAAAAAAAGCCTGACACAGAAAGATATATAGCCCATGATCTCACTTATATGTGGAATTTTTTAAAAAAGTTGGCATTATAGAAGCAGAGAGTAGAAGAGTGGTTACCAGAGACTGGAGAGGAAATGGGGGAGGGAAGGATGGGGAGAAGTTTCCCACGACCCGTGAGAATTATGGAAGTTACAATTCAAGATGAGAGTTGGGTGGTGACAAAGCCAAACCATATCACCATGGAAAGCAGTCACCATCTTGTACCACAGAATCTAGGAATAATGGGAGAGCAGGAGTAGATCTGAGTGACACAAGAAATGGACTGTACTCAATACAAACCCTATACTGTCTCTTCTTCTAGTGACACCAAGCACCTCCCAAACTCTGCTACTTCTTTCCAAGCTCGCTGACATTCAGCCTATGTGCCAACCCTTTCTACACAAAATTTTCCTCCTCTCCTGGACTAACAGTAATAACCATATTGAGGAACATGGTTTCTGGCTTCCTATGTGGCCATCAATGGGCCAGATAATGCAATCTGGGAGTTCAGGAAAGTCGATGGGAAATTAGATGAGAAGAAACAGAGAAAATCAATATACCTTCCTTTCTGCCCCCCCATGGACTGCTCCCAGGTATACTTTCTCCTTCCATATGAATCCCACATGCTGAGTGAACATATCTAATAAGTAATGTTCCCTGACTCTTTCGTTGTGAACAATGACACAGAAATGCATTTCATTGCATTCCTTTGCACTTATTCTGGATTCAAGTCCCTCTACTCCCCCTCTAAATCTTCCTGGGGTTTTACCTTCCAAACAGAATATCAAAACTTAAATTCTCAGCTCAGGCTCTGCTTTCTAGAAGACCCATGCTACAACAGTAATAGACTAATGAAATCATAAATATTCCTCATGAACAAGTTGCAGAAATGAGGATTCCAATTCCACCCATATTTCCTTTCTAGCTGTGACTAGATTGATATATAAATAAATAGTTGACAGATATAGATAGATAATTAATAGGTAAAAATAATAACTTGCCTTCTCTTTCTTCTCTATTACCGCATTATTTTTAAATTTTTTATTTATTTTTTAATTGGCACATTGCATTTGTCCATATTTATGGGGTACAATGATGTTTTGATACATAGCTATGTTGTATAATGATCCAATCAGTGTAGTTAGTATATCTATCACTTCATGCAATTATCATTTCTTTGTTATGAGAACATTCAAAAGCATTTCTTCTAGCCATTTTGTAATATACAATATTTTACTATTAACTAGAGTCACCCTACTGTGCAATAGAACACTAGAATGTATTCCTCCTATCTCATTGTAACTTTGTAACCATTGACCAACTTCTCCCCATCCTTCCCTCCCCCATTTCCTCTCCAGTCTCTGGTAACAACTGTTCTACTCTCTGCTTTTATAATGCCAATTTTTTTTTGAATTTCACATATAAGTGAGATCATGTGCTATATATCTTTCTATGTCTGGCCTATTTCACTTAACATGATGTTCTCCAGGTTCATCCATGTTGTCACAAATGACGGAATTTCATTCTTTCTTATGGCTGAATGGTATTCCACTGTGTATATATACCACATTTTCTTTACCCATTTATGCATTATTAAATACTTAGGTTGATTCCATATCTTGCCTATTGTATATAGTGTGGCAATAAACATGGGAATGCAGACCTTTTTAAACATACAGATTTCATTTCCTTTGGATATATACCTAGTAGTGGGATTGCTGGATCATATGGTAGTTCTATTTTTAATTTCTTGAGGAAACCCCATTCTGTTTTTCATAGTGGCTGTACTACTTTACAATTCCACCAACAGTGTGTAAGCGTATGTGTACCCTTTCCTCCACATCCTCGCTAACATTTGTTTACTTCTGTCTTCTGACACATAGCCATTCTAATAAGAGTAAGGAGATATCCCAAGATAATTTTGATTTGGAATTCTCTGATGATTAATGATGTTAAGCATTTTTTATACACCCATTTGGCCATGTTTTCTTTTGAGAAACGTGTATTAAGATCTGCCCATTTTTAATTAGTTTTTTGCTGTTAAGTTCCTTATATAGTCTATATTATAACCCCTTGTCAGATGCATAGTTTGCAAATACTTTTTGAAATTTTGTAGGTTATCTCTTCAATTTGTTAATAGTTTCTTTGCTGTGCAAATTTTTTTTAGTTTAACTCCATTTCTCTATTTTTGTTTTTAATGCCTGAGATTTTGAGGTCTTATTTTAAAAATTTTTGCCCAGCCCAATGTTACAAAGTGTTTCTCTATGTTTTCTTCCGTTAGTTTCATAGATGATGGTTTTACACTTATGTCTTCCTTCTAGTTTAAGTTTATGTTTGTGTATGGTGAGAGATAGGAGTCTAATGTCATTCTTCTCCATGTGAATATCCAGTTTTACCAACACCATTTATTGTCTTTGCCCCAATGTGTTGTTCTTGGCATCTTTATTGAAAATCCATTGACTTTAGGTGCTTGAATTTATTTCCACACTTTATATTTTATTTCACTGATCTCTGTATCTGTTTTATCCCATGCTGTTTTGGTTGCTACAGCTTTATAGCATATTTTGAAGTCAGGTAGTGTGGTGCCTTCAGCTTTATTCGTTTTGTTCAGGACTGCTTTGTCAATTTGGGGTTTTTTATGGTTCCATATGAATTTTAGGATTTTTTTCTACTTCTGTGAAGAATGTCATTGAAATTTTTATAAGGATCGTAATAAACCTGTAGATCTCTTTGGATAGTATGGTTATTTTAACAATATCCATTCTTCTAATCCTTGAACACAAGATATCATCCCATTTATTTGTGTCTTCCTCAGTTTCTTTCATCAAAGTTATATAGTTTTCAGGGTAGAAATCTTTCACCTCCTTGGTTAAGTTTATTCCTAGTTATTTTTCATTTGTAGCTATTGTAAATGTAATTGTTTGCCTTATTTCTTTTACAGATAATTCACTACTAGCATATATAAGTGCTACTGATTTTTGTATGTTAGTGCATAAATAGAATAACTTGCCTTTTTCCATCTCTATTACACCATTATTTTAAATATTATTCATTGATACACTTAATCCGTAGGTTGAGTTTTTTCCTATTGAAGAAGGGATCAACTTTCTTAGTTTGGGTGAGAAATAATTGTACTATATTGTGAGTCACCTCTAAGCATTGGAAGAAGGGATATATTAATTTTGCCTGAGTCCCTGGCTGGGCAGTCTCTCTTGATTCTGTCCATTTCCGGATGTCTTTTTCCATCCTTCCCATTGTATTGTGAAGCACTCAATATCATTTCAATATGTTTATTTGCAAAATTAGAAACCCAGCATTTGTCTTTAGTTTGCAATTAATAGCCTTGAATGCTGAATCACTGGGTCTCCAATTTCCAATGCTAACATTTATTCAACTGATGCCAAGATCACATTCTATTTCCATCCACTAGAGATCACATCCCTTTGGATTCATAATCTCTAGTCAAAAAATTCAACTCCATTCTCTAGGTATTTCCTAAGTGTTTCCCACCATTAAGCATTAGAGAAGACACAGAAAAGAACTCTGAAAATGCTGACCATTTCGCTGGGAGAAGAAGACAGCGCAAACAACTCCCTCCCTGTGAAGAGCAATAATCAACTAAGTTACAGATAGGAAATCACAAGCGGGAAGAGCATGCGAAGACAAAACAAGGGGAAAAAAGCAGAGCTGTCTGTCTATTCCCCATTTACCTCATCAAGACTGGGATGTAAAAATTACTGTGTCTTGAGGAAAACACTTGAGGGATATTATCCCAAAGGGATGGGAAGGACCTGAATGTCCCAGGTGAGCCCAGCACCGTGATTCTATTAAGGTCTTGGAAGGAAGCTTGGAGGAAGAGTTTAATCTGAAAAATACCTAAGAGCTACTGAGTCTCCACCTGCTACTCTGCTAAGGATAAGGAAAGCCACTGGGTCTAGAAACCAGTAACTTTCTGAGATTTTTACCATCATTCAGAGGTGAATCTCTTCAGAATCCAGCATTGGTCTTGACCAGCTAAGCAGCCACCTTAAGAACTCAGAACAGTTTATGCAGGACTACTGGTGGGTGGGAAAGGTAGAATGGAAAGCAGAAATCAGAGATTGTCACTCAGAAACATACAATTCTCCCCTCTAGTCAAGTGCAAACCAGCCCAGGGCTTGATAACCACAGGCCAGTCTGTATCTTCAATATAGATGCCTGCCAGTTATTTAGCTCATTTCAGTTTTGTTGTGGATTCTCCCTTCTGCATGTGTTTTTCCTCCTCTCTGATTTCTAAGCCAAGCTTTTCAGAAGCAAAGAATCTTCAGATCTCTGCTTCAATCTCCAGTGCCTTTCAGTTATCAGGAATTCCAGACATGATTTCCTCTTTTCTGGATGCTGAATGGAAAGAAAATCTTTGAGAGATAAGTGATGTTGGAGATAGGTAGAAGAGAGGGATAAAATGAGAGGGAGACAATGTTAGGAGAGTAGAAAGAGGGACAAATGTCTCTTTGTTCCCAAGCTGAAATTATTTCCAATAAATCACAAGGAAAATCATACTAGGTCCAGTCTCTCTTCCCTTCTCCTGGATGACACCTTGTGAGAGCCGTTTACCTTTCTGGCCACTTAAGGTTTTAAAAATGTTTAACTTTGATACTGAAGACCCATTTCCAGGTATTAAAAAACCAAGTCCAGCCCAATTTTAAACTTCAGCTTCACTATCAATTCAAAGCATGGGTCCTACCTTGTAAGTTCAGATCTGATGTGTAGCTTGGGTCATACAGTGGAAAGGTGGGAGCATATGTTCTTCCCTTGCTCTTTGGCCTCTCTTCCCGCAAACCCGTTGTTGTTACTATTGTTGTTGTTGTTTTAGTCATTTTCGTCTTTCCTTCTTTTTCAGTTTTATCAGGTCAGGGAGGAAGAATGGGGATGGGAAAAAAGGCAGAAGTGTTCATATCTGTTGCCATAGATACTAGCAGCTTGTGCCTTATATGTGGCAGGCATGGTGTCTCTTGAGATCATTTTGAGGATTGTCAGAGGCTCCCTTTTGGAGACTGCCCCAGTATGCGGTTCCCTGACAAGGGCAATGAATTATGTCCCTGATCTCTTTAAGATCTCTCTATCATAAGAGACCCACCTCATGGTTTCTTATTGCTACAGCCTCCTCTGCCCCAATAGGCTGTCTCTGGATTGGAATCTCAACAAGGTGACTTGACTCCAATGACCTCCTATAGCATCATGTGTCCTATGGGAAATTCACATATTTATGCCATGTCATGGGTGAAAATGCAGATTGCCCTATAACCACCATCTTTTCCCTCTACCCTGCCATCACGACCTGATCCAGTGAGCCCCTCACCTTTTAGAAATGAGAGGCAAACAGAAGTCTTTAAGTGTATCTGTGCCCCCTAAATTTTCTTGAAGCTAATATCTAGCCACAGATGAAGTAAAACCCTGATTGCTCCTACTTGTACTTATTCTCCAAAAGCACTTGTTTTGGAGTTCTCCCCCAGCGTTAATGGAATGAAGCACCCACACAATGGTGTACACTCCCATAGCCATTCCTAACCCTTAGTTGTGTTTCCTTCTCCAGTCTCTTCACTTTTACGAGACTTGAAATTTCTCCTTTCTTAGGTTTAAGGCATAAAGTTGAACAAGGGAGATGATTTGGGGACCAGTTTGGTAACTTTTAAGTAATTCCTGCACATGTACCTAACATCTCTAGAATATAGGGTATGCCTCACCTATGATCCTCAGTTTGGGGGATTTAAACTACATTTAGAACCAACTGGGAAAATCACATTCAGAATTCTGTTAGAGTTTAAAACATGTTCATTGAGAAGAATCTGCCATGTCCTGTCTTTTTCTATGGCATTTTCCAAATCTCTGCACTGCTGAAATACTTCCTTATTAAGTAGCACTTCCACTTAATAAGCAGAAGAAGCTTTATTGCTCATCAGCTTAAAGGAAGTGCCTTACTGTAATGGCTGCAGCCAAATGACACCATGTTAAATTTTCTTGTAGGTGTATGAAGACTTTGTGTTCCTTTCTTCAGATCAGCAGAAATATGCATCAAGAAAACCAAACCACCATCACTGAATTCATTCTCCTGGGACTCTCCAACCAGGCTGAACATCAAAACCTCCTCTTTGTGCTTTTCCTGAGTATGTATGTGGTCACTGTGGTTGGGAACGGGCTCATCATTCTGGATATCAGCTTGGATATATACCTTCACACCCCCATGTATCTCTTCCTTGCCTACCTATCCTTTGCTGATATTTCCTCCATTTCCAACTCAGTCCCCAAAATGCTGGTGAATATTCAAACCAACAGCCAATCCATCTCTTATGAGAGCTGCATCACACAGATGTAATTTTCTATTGTGTTTGTCGTCACTGACAATTTGCTTTTGGGGACCATGGCCTTCGACCACTTTGTGGCGATCTGCCACCCTCTGAACTATACAACTTTCATGCGGCCCAGGTTCGGCACTTTGCTCACAGTCATCTCGTGGTTCCTCAGTAATATCATTGCTCTTACACACACCCTTCTGCTCATTCAATTGCTCTTCTGTGACCACAACACTCTCCCACACTTCTTCTGTGACTTGGCCCCTCTGCTCAAACTGTCCTGTTCAGATACAATGATCAATGAGCTTGTGTTGTTTATTGTGGGTTTATCAGTTATCATCTTCCCCTTTGTACTCATCTTCTTCTCCTATGTCTGCATCATCAGAGCTGTCCTGAAAGTATCATCCACACAGGGAAAGTGGAAAGCCTTCTCCACTTGTGGCTCTCACCTGACAATTGCATTACTGTTCTACGGAACCACTGTAGGCGTGTACTTTTTCCCCTCCTCCACTCACCCTGAGGACACTGATAAGATTGGTGCTGTCCTATTCACTGTGGTGACACCCATGATGAACCCCTTCATCTACAGCTTGAGGAATAAGGATATGAAAGGTGCCCTGAGAAAGCTCATCAATAGAAAAATTTCTTCCCTTTGATGCCCTGGACATCTACATTCTTTTAGTCCACATAATCAGATAAATGATTCAGCCCAGAGTGTATGGCACAGTTGTGACGGTTCAACTTTTGATGAACTTGCAGATGTCTGTCTCCTATTCCAACCTCTAAGGGGATTGGAGCTTTTCCACTTAGCTCTTGTCTTGGAAACAAAATCTGTAACTGCCATGGTAAGTCACAAGAATAACACGCATCCTTAGAGAGTAGATTGGTGGTTACCAGGGCCCAGTAGCAGAGAAGTGGAGTGGAGTTGAATAGAGGTTGATTAATGGGTACAACAATACAGTTAGATAGAATAAATAAGACCTAATGTTTGATAAATCATTATGGGGCACTATGGTAAACAGTAATCTATTATATATATCAAAATAGCTAAAAGAGAATAATTCCAATGTTCCCAGCATAAAGAAAAGATAAATGTTTAAGGTTATGGATATCCTAATCCCCTAATTTGATTATTACACATTATATGAATGTATCAAAATATAAGATGTTCCCTATAACTATGGAGGACAATTTATCAATAAAAATACATGTATTGATAAATTAAAAATTTATGCATAAATAAAAAATTAATTTAAAAACACATCTTAATTACAATCTATATTATTATAAACTTTGGTACAAATTATTCATAACCTAGACTATCACAGGTGCATAGAGTGCCTACAGTCTAGCTTTTGTAGCTTTGAAGACAGTTATTACTACTTCTTTCTTTAATCTACATTTCTTTAGGTCAGTTTTTCTCAAAGTTTGTTTTGTTAAGGTACTATTCAGTGAGATGTTTAGTGGTTATAACAATGAAGATTCTCATGGTCAAATAATTTTTGGCAACTCTGAGTTATATGAAGCACAATGTAATAACTGGACAACTTCCAAGAACCTTCATTGTCATGTAAATCTCCAAGAGGGTAAGATGGTACACAGCATTTCTCAAGACTAAACTTGAAATAATTGAAATTCAATTATTTCCATCATACAGAACCCAATTCATCACAGTTGTTCATGGAACTAGCATTGCACAAATATGTTTTAGGAAATATGACTCCAGATGACTTCAATTATTTCAGTGGAAAACCACAGAATTTATGTATAAATGTACCAGTTAGAGTTCTGACTCTGTCCCCAACAGCTATGTAGTATATAGTAGACACTAAAAACAAAGTGATACTTTTTTTTAACTGCCCACCTTCCTGGCTTCCAACTCCAACCTACCTGCCCTGCCAAATTAAGTTTATTTTTTCCCAGCCTAAGCTGACTTCCGTTCTTCTCTAAACTTAGAATCATCCAACCTATTTAAGAGGAAATGTATAATCAGCCACCTGCCTTTCTCCATGCTATCTTGTAAACTTTGATGCTTCCTTTTAGTTTTCATTATAAATGTAAAACCCACCTGCTTCTGTATGGGCTACCAAATAAACCTCTCAACAGTTCTAGCCTTCCTCAAGTACCTCAATATCCATCCTGTTTCATCCATAGCTCCAACATGGAACAGCACAGAACTCTGCCTTCATTATTCCATGCGGAGCAGTAGAAAGGGTCCCAGATTTGTAATCAAGAGACATGGAATCTAGACCAACTCCGCAGCTAATTCACTGCAAGGCAAGTCATGTTGCTAATCTCTCAGCTTCTTTTTTCTGTGATCTTGCAATTGGTCTAATATGAACAAAGAAAGTTTTATAACAGCATGTATCATAAAAACCCATTTTTTGTAAAACAGAATTTGCATAAAGAGATGCCTCAGAGGAGAGCCATCAAAATATAAGTGGTTGTGGCAGATTGCATTTCCCAAAAATAGCCACAATATTTCCATCCCACGTGCTCTTGAAGTACCCTACCGCTTCTCCATCAAGAGGTGGAGCCCATGACCCTCACCACTGAGCTTGGTTTTGAGTACTTTTTTGACCAATAGAGCACCCCATTAGTACTGTTGCATGATTTCTGAGGCTGTCTTAGAAGAACCAATTCAGCTTTGATATGGACTAAATATTTGTTTCCCCCCAAAATTCATGTGTTAAAATCCTAACCCCCAAACTGATGGTAGTAGGAGGTGGAGCCTTTGAAAGCTGAGTAGGTCATGAGGATGAAGCCCTCATAAATTATTAGTGCCTTTATACAAGGGATCCCAGAGAATTCTATTTCTGCCACATGGAGAAATACGTCAAGATATCAGCAGTCTGAAACCAAAAGAGAAGTCTCATCAGAACCTGACCATCCTGGCTAGCACACTCATCTCAGACTTTCAGCCTTCAGAACTATGAAAAATAAATGTTTTTTAAGCCACCAAGTTCATGGAAATTTGTTATAGCATCCCAGACAAAGACACACTTCCACCTGTCCCACTCTCTCTCTCGGGACATGGACCTCTGGAGCTCTGAGTTGCTATGGAAGTCCCAGTACCCTAAAGTCACCATGCTGGACAGACCATATGGAAAGACTATACAGAATTCAAGAGAGTTGTCCAAGGAGTCCCAGCTGCACTGGTCCAACAGTCTTTGAGTCTCCCCACCCAGTCACCAACATGTGAGTGAGTGAGTTTTCAGGTGATTCCAGCCTCAGCCCCAACCACAAGGCACATGAGAGACCAAGTGAAAACTACCTAGCCAAGCCCAGCCAACCCCTAGAACCCAAAAGACAACCATAAGATGATTGTTATTGTTTTAAGTTTCTCCCATTTGGAGTGGTTTGTACACAGTAATATATAACCATAACAGTGGTTTTGCTTGGGTCATGGGATAAAATGATTCATATTACATTCTGTATTGCTTTAACATTTTACAATGATTACCATTATAGGAAGAGGGAAAAACTTTTAAAAATTTTAATGAATATGAACTGTCTTGCCTATTCAACCATCATACTTAAGATGGCACCAGAATTTTCTCAGTTATATAAACATTAGTTGGGTGAACCTGGGATTCCCCACCCCCCAGCCTTTCTTCTGGTTAGATCTAGTCCATATTTGATAGAATAAGGACCACTAGGGTTAAACTCAGGTGATTTGGTCTAAACTGATCCCATCCCTGTTGGCCTGTGCTGAACCTCTTATCTCTGGCGTGTAGGTCCCATAAGAGGCTGGAAAGTAGAACTTCATCAGCAGTGGGTAACAGAAAGGTTAATTTGGGCCAGATTTAGACTTACATGTACATTGAGAGTGTGCCTAAGAAAATGAATTAGGATTAGATTTGGGACACAGAACAGAATTGAGTAAGAAAATAGAAAGTCACAAACTTTTATAAAAATCCGGACAAGTCTTTACAGAGGAAATGCGTAAATCTATATCTAGATACTTTTATTTCCCTGAATCATTCTCCAATTTGCCATTTTCAAGAAACATTTATTGAGAACTTTCTATTTGTCAGGATCTGAATCTGGGACTAAAAGAATGAATAATTCACAGTGCATGACCTCAGTGCACTCTCAACCTAAAAAGAAAAATTAACTTAAAAATGATTTTACATGATTTTTAAGACTTGATAAGTGAAGACAATGTTTGGTCAATAATTAATGTCATCAGATTAAGAAAACATAAAGATTTTGTGCAAAGCACAGCCAACTGAATTTTACACTATTCTTGTTCTTTTGTGTTAGCTGTACCTGAGAAAAGCCAATTTTTGATGTTATGAATAAATCAACTGAAACCCATGCCATCTCGTTGTAGCTAACACAAATGCAAGAGGACTGCCTAGAAACACACACAAAAAAATCTATACATTGGCTGGGAATAACTTGTAAAACCTCATCTATAAAGGGTCAGCAAATATTTACTTACTGATCACTAGAATTTTTTTAATACCTATTGAGAGTCAAAAGGAAATGAGGCAATGCTGTTGCTTCCTTAGCTCTTACTTCGTAGTGCATAAGACAGATAATGAACACATAAATAAATACATCATTGATATAATATGAGGTGGTAAGAAGAATTCAATGAGAGGTAAAGCAGGTATGGGGACAATGAAACAGAGAGTGGCTAATGATAGCAAAGGAAGTTTAGGCCTTGGGGAAGGACTGTCTTAGATATTTGAACAGAGAACTGAATAGAATAAGGGAGTGAACCATGAGACCTGGGGACGCATTCCAATAAAAGGGAAGAGCACGTTTAAAATCCTTATGTGGGAACAGGTTTTGCATTCTGCATGGACAGCATTCTCCATGGCTAGAGCAGAGTGAGTGAGGAGAGTGGAAGCACATATAGTCATGGAGGTAATTAGAAACCCATACAGGCTGAGTCTTATAGGCCATGGTAAAGAATTTTATTTTATTTTATTTTATTTTATTTAAATAAAAGAAGTATTTAAAGTCATAGGGCTTGGTGAAATTACCTAAGGAGCAACTAAGAGAGAGGGCAAGGTCAATGGCAAAGCCCCGGTAGACTCTAATATTTAAGAAACAGAATAAACTAGTAGTCAGGAAGACAAAGGAAGAATGTGAAAGTTTGTCCAAGAAAAAAGAAGGAGCAACTGTTTCAAATACCACAGGACCCAAACCATTACTCCTGAAATCATACTTTCTGATCTGTTCTCTTCAACTCAGGCAGCTATCATGCCTAGCTATCTGTCAAGCAGTCCTGAATCCTCAGCATTGAAATCGAAATGAAACTACCTCCTTCAGAACAGATTTTTCAGAGGATGAAAAAATTTCAAATGTCTTCTTTTCCTCTGTCTTCCTTCCACTTGCATATGTCCCTCTATATATATTCTCCTTTTAACAGAGGATTGTAAATGACTCAGAACTACAAACCTCTTTTAAAATTGGCATACAGTTTTAGGTAATACCATCTGTGACAATTTTACCCACCCTAGAATGATCAGGAACATCTTCTACTTACTGTGATAATGAAAAGAATAATATACTGTAACCAAGTGTAGTTTATCCCCCAAATTACAAGAATGGTTTAACATTCAAAAATCAGAAAATGCTATCCATCACATTAATAAACAAAAACAAAACTAGATTATCAGCTCAGTAGATGCAGAAAATCCTAAATCCATTCCTGATTTTAAAAAGAAAAATACTATGAAAAGAAAAAACAGGAATCAAAGGGAACTCCCTTATGTGATAAAGATCATCTGTGAAAAATCTACATAAGGAATGGTGGGAAAATGAGAGATTATTCCCTAATATAAACAATAGGACAGAAATTTACATTCTCCTCATTTCCGTTTAACATTGTATTTGAAGTTCTAGCCAGTGCAATAAGGCAAGAAAAAGAAATAAAACTATTCAAATTAGAAAGAAAGAGATAAAACTGCTTTTATTCATAGACAACACAATTGTGTATGTAGAAAATCAAAAGGAATAAACAGAAGAAGCTACTAAAACTAATAAGTGAGTTTAGCAAGGTTGCAAGATACAAATATAGTAGCATAAAGACAGACATATAGACAAATGGAACTGAATAGAGAGCCCAGAAATAAACCCAAATATGATCAACCAATATTTGACAAGGGTACCAAGAATACACAGTGGAGAAATTATAGTGCCTTCAACAAATGATATTGGGAAAGCCAGATTTCCACATGCAAAGGAATGAAGTTGGATGCTAATCACACACCATACACAAAAATGAATCCAACATGAATTAAAAACTTACATAAATGTAAATCCTGAAACTCTTAGGAGAAAATGCAGAGGAAAATGTTCATGATTTTGGTCTTGGCAACACTTTCTTAGCTATGACACCAAATGCACAGGCAACAAAAGCAAAACTAGACAAGTTAGACCACATCAAATTTTTTAAAGCTGCTTCTCTTCAAAGGAAACAGTCAACAGAGTAAAATGACAACCTATGGAATGGGAGAAGATATTTGCAAATCATATATCTGATAAGGGATTAATATCTAAAATATACAAGGAACTTGTACAACTCAATAGGAAAAAAAGTAATTGAATTAGAAGACGGGTAAAAGATCTAAATACACGTTTGTCCAAAGAAGACATAAAAATGGCCAACAGGTATATGAAAAGATGTTCAACGTCACTATTCATCAGAAAAATGCAAATCAAAACCACAGTGAAATATCACCTCACATATGTTAGGATGGCTATTCTCAAAAAGTCAAAAGATAAGTGTTGGAGAGGGTGTGGAAGAAAAAAAAAACACTTGTTCATTGTTAGTGGGAATGTAAATTGGTATACAATCCAGCAACTCCATTTCTGAGTTTTTATCCAAAGAAAATGAAATCAGTATCTCAAAAATATATCTGCACTCTCATGTTAATTGCAGCATTAGTCACCGTGGCTAAGATAGAGAAAACACTTGTGTCTATAGATGGATGAATGGATAAAGGAAATGTGGTATACATATACAATGGAGTATTATTTATTAATCGCTATAAAAAAGAAGAAAATACCAGCATCTGTGACAACATGGATGAACCTGGAGGATATTATGCTAAGTGAAAAATAATCCAGACACAGAAAGGCAAATACTGTATGATATCAATGATATGTGGAATCTAAAAAAGTCCAACTCATAGAAGCAGAGAACAATAGTTTCCAGTGGCTGGGGGTGGAGAAAAATAATATATTGATCAAAGGGAACAAATTTTCAGTTATAAAATGAACAAGTTCTGGAGATTTCACATACAGCATGTGTGGTGATAGGTGCGTTGATTAATTTGTTTGTGATAATGATTACACAATGTAATGATTATTACAATGCATCTACCAAGTCGTCAAATTACACACCATATATATATATATATATATATATATACAATCTTTATTCAATAAATCTTTTTAAATTAAAAAAACATTTTAATGGGCAAAAGATCTGAATAGTATTTTTCCAAAATGATATACAATTGACCAACAGGTATATGAAAAGATGCTTAACATCACTCATCAACAGGGGAATGCAAATCAAACCACAATGAGATATCATCTCACACCTGTTAGGATGGTTATTATTTTTTAAAAAAATAAATGATTGTGAGGACATGGAGAAATTGGAACCCTTGTACACTGTTGTGGGAAATGTAAGATGATGGCAGTTGCTATGGGAAACAGTATGAAGTTTTCTCAAAAAACTAAAGATAGAATTATAGTATGACCCAGCAATAAATATTCAATACTTCTGAGTATTTATCCAAAAGAATTGAAACCAATATATCTATATCTATATCTATATAGATATATATGTATGTGTGTGTGTGTGTGTGTGTGTGTGTGTGTACTCCCATGATCATTGAAGCATTATTCGTAGTAGCTGAGATGTGGAAATAACCTAAATGTCCACTGACATATGAAGAGATAGAGAAAATGTGGTACAGTTAGCCCTCTGCCTCTGTGGGTTCCACAGTCATGGATTCAACCAATCTTGGATCAAAATAGTTGAAAAACAATTGTGTCTGTACTGAACGTGTATAGACTTCTTTCTTGTCATTATTTTTTAAACAATACAGTATAACAACTATTTAAATAGCACTTATGAATAGCATTTACATTGTATTAGGGATTATAAGTAATCTAGAGATCATTTAAAGTATACAAGAAGATGTGCATAGGTTTATATGCAAATATTACATCATTTTATATCAGGGACTTGAGCATCTGCAGATTTGGGTATTTGTGGAAGGTCCTGGAACAAATCCCCCGATGGACACTGAGGGATGACTGTATATATTAGAATATTACTCATCTTTTAAAGGAAATCTTACCATATGCAACTACATAGATGAACCTTGAAAACATTATGCTAAGTGAAATAAGTCAGTCACAGAAAGAAAAATACTACATGATTTCACTTTAAGGTATCTAAAATAGTCAAACTCATAAAAGCAAAAATAGAATGGTGGTTGCCAGGGGCTTGGGGCCAGGAAGAATGAGGAATTGTAGTTCAATAGGTATAAAGTTCCAGTTATGCAAGATGAATAAATTCTGGAGATTTGCTGTAGAACATCATACTTATGGTTAACAATACCATACTAAACTCAAAATTTGTTAAGAGGGTAAATCTCTTGTTATCTGTTCTTACCACAATGTACAAAAATTAGAAAGACTGACCATGCTAAGTTTTGGTGAGGATTTGGAAGAACTGGAACTCTCATGCACTGTTAGCACTGTTGGTGGGAATGTTTAGTGATACAACCACTTTGAAAACAGTTTGGCTGTTTCCTAAGAAATTAAACATATGCCTACTATGTAATCCAACCACTTCACCCTTAGGTACCTAAGAGAACTGAAAGTATATATCCATACAAAGGTTGTTCATGAATATTCACAGCAGGTTTGCTTATAATAGCCAAAAAGTGGAAACAATTAAAATCCCCATAAATAGATGAATGAATAAACAAACATAGTATACAATGTGATAATACTCAGCAATAATGTGAAATGAATTATTGATATACACAACAATGTTA
This sequence comes from Pan troglodytes, assembly GCF_028858775.2. Classification (NCBI taxonomy): domain Eukaryota; kingdom Metazoa; phylum Chordata; class Mammalia; order Primates; family Hominidae; genus Pan; species Pan troglodytes. The sequence goes on along the minus strand of NC_072407.2, from coordinate 60,458,413 downwards.
ATGATTCTCAAAATAATTATGCTAAGTAGAAGAAGTCAGATATGAGTCCATTGACATAAAATTTATATAAAATTCAAACTAATGTATAGGACAAAAAGCAGACCAGTAGTGGCCTGAGGGTGTAGATGGGGAATGATGGGAAGGGGCACATGGGAGAAATTGTAGTAGGTATAAGGAAACTTGGGAAGTGATGTACATGTTCATTATCTTGATTATGGTGATGGTTTCATGAGTGTATACATGTCAAAACTTATCAAATTGTACACTTTAAATATGTACAGTTTGTTGCATGTCAAATCTCAATAAAACTATATTTTAAAGTTTTAGTAAACTAGAAGGGATTTCAGATACATCTTTTGAATGATGTCTTTTGATAATAATGATAGATATAACAAAAATAACAAAGTAAATATACACATTGTATATATGTACAATTCCATATTTGTAAATGCTAATAGTAATAAATAACAATAATCAGTGTTTGGAAAGGAATATTTAATTCCTTAGGTAATCACTTAAGACTGAAAAAGAAGACCCGAAGGGAAGGTTAGTGCCCGCTTGGAGGCACTAAGCCGATTAACTATTTATTGAAGCACTCTGAGCCAAGAGATATTCTGGAAGGGCTTTGAAGGCAATACTTTACCTGAGCCCACCCTGCTCTTTCTGAGGGAGTTATAGATTCCCCCAGACTCTCCTCATTGGCCTACAAGAGGGCCAAAATGAGTTCCATGAACTTCACAATAATGTGAGTCCATCAAACTCACCCATCTCAGCCCACACCTACCAAACATGGAGATCAAGAATGCAACTGAAACCCAGATAACCTCTGAAGCAAACTATAACCAGGAACTAGGGCCTGGGAGAAGGAGAAGAAAGAGTGCAGAAGGGCAGTTATCAGATAAGAGTATGTACTTTGGAGTCAGAGACCTGAGAACAGAACCTCCCTCATCTGCCACTTTCTTGCTACATAACTTGGTCAAGTCACATAATATCTCTGAGTCTTAGATTTTCTTTTTTGTTTTGCTAAATGGGGTCAATAAAAATTACTTTTCATTAACATTGTTAGGAGGGCTAAAATAAAGGATTCAGGTAAAGCTTTTAGCATTGTACCTAGGATATGGTAAGTGTGCGCTAGCTTAAGAATTAAGTTAAAAAATTATTTGAGAACTTGACTCCTGGAAATGTCCAGGTTTAGAGCTAATCTGGGCCCAGGAGGGACTGTTCCAGACAGTTCTTCAATAAAGAGGCCCAGAGATCAGCTATGGGTCCCTCTGCCCATCACTACTCACTAGGCTGTGGAGCCTGGACAAGCACCATACTAACATGAATTAATAACAGTAATTAATAACACTAAATAATGTTTATAACATTACCGAATGCCTTCCAATTATCCAAATATACCAAGTTATTGTGAGAATAAATAAGATACATGTAAATCATGTCCCAGAGTAAGTGCTTAGTAAGTATTATTTCACAGAGGAGAAGCAGGCTGAAAGGCACTAATTAATCTGAAGCCACACTGCTAAGAAGTGGCAGACTGGACACTTTGGTGCCAAGTTCTGAGTTCTTTCCACAACACAAATATGTCTAACACCCACCACAGATGTTGGTGTGCTCTGAAAATATTTGCATGACAGTTAATATTTGGAAAATGATCATCAAGAGGCATTCTGTGGTATTCCTTCACCCCAATCTGCAGTTTTTAAATGATTTCCACCAGAGCTGATATATGATCCCAAACCTCTTGGCCATAGGTGCTCATTTTTTCCCTATACCTTTTCCTAAATATGCCCAGCCATCTCCTTTCTAAAATATTTATTATATCTCCTTAAAACAAACATTCCTCAAATTCCGAAGTTGCTGTTTACACACTTCACTTTATCATGCACAACTATACACACACACACACATATATACACAAAGTCACATTATACAATCCTAGAACATAGGGGCTATAAAATGAATTTTGTTGACTGCCATCTACACCAACAGATTGGACTTTTACCTTTTCTTCACCAGATAAAAGGAAAAAGAAAAGAGCAATAACAATAAATTCCGGTTGAGTGATTATATAGAATAGGCAATAGATTACAGCTAGCAACAGTGTGTGTGTCCGATAGGAGCTCAGGCCTAGCTGGGTGGAAGCCCCACCCAACTACTTGCTTGCCGACCTTGAGAATATTACTCAACATCTCTAAGCCTCAAGTGCCTCACCTACCTATAAAGCAGAGATAATAATAGAACCTACCTCATAGGGATGTCCTGTAAATTAAATCAAATAATTCCTATAGCAAACTTATTGTAAGTCCTGGAAGATAATAATGCCTAATAAGTGTAACTTGCTATTATTATTATTATTATTATTATTATTATTATTATTATTATAGTTTTCCTCATTGTTATTCAAAAATCACAGAAACAAGAAGATAAAAAAAGAAAGAATAAATGAATAAATGACAAAATTTGGAAAATACCTTTGGATCAAAACAGTAGTTGTATTTGTAGACTGCTTTATAATTTTCCAAATATTCTTGCTTCACTCATCAAGTATTTATTGTGTTGGGCAATGCACTGTGTTCTGCAGATACTAGTGAATAAGACAGAGGCGATCCTTGTCCATTTATGCATTGGATCCTCAAAACCATAGTCCTATAAGGTAGATAAATCTACTTGACAGATAAGAAAACTGATGACTGAAGAAATTACAACTTAAAAGTAGACACTGGAACCTGAGATTCATTCACTCAACAAATATTTATTGAGTGCCTTTCACATGCTAGGTGCTTTGCTAGGAACTGGACATATAGAAATGAAGCTCAGATAAAAAAGTATTTGCTCTCATGTTGCTTACTTTCTAGTTGTGAGCATTAGAAAATGTCAAACACATAAAACATCTAATATGTCAGATGATGATAAGTATTACATGGAATAATAAATCAGAAAGTGGAGGTGGGAAGTTCAGGTGCGATTTTGCATAGGGTTATTTAGGAAAGTCTCTCCAGAAGGTGCTATTGAGAAAAGACAGAAAAGATGGGGAAACTAAGGAATGATATATTTCACAAGGGTCCATTTAGGGTCTTCCAGCAGGCTTTGATTTGCTCAGGGCTTTCCTAGTGGCCTCTTTTACCTCCTTGTTTCTCAGGCTATAGATAAGGGGATTCAGCATTGGGGTCACCACCGTGTAGAGCACAGACACCACTCGGTCTCCCTCTGAGGACTGGCCTGTGTTGTCTCTCAGGTACATGAAGATGAGGGTGCCAAAGAAAAGAGTGACGGCAGTGAGGTGGGAGGCGCAGGTGGAGAAGGTCTTGGCCCGGCCTCCAGCAGAGTGGATCTGCAGGATGGCCACAATGATAAACAGGTAGGATACCAAGATCACCAAGACACAGGCAGGCATGACGAAAAGAGCAAACACAATAATCACCACTTCCTGAGTGTAGCTGTCCCCACAGGAGAGTTTTAATAGAGGAGGGAGGTCACAGAAAATGAAGTTGATCTCATTGTTTCCACAAAAGGAGAGAGTGAAGGCTGTGACCGTTCGAACAAAGGCACTGAAAAAACCAGCAACGTAAGCCCCAGTGACTAGGCCCCAGCGGGCCTTCTCGGTTATGATGGTGACATAAAGCAGGGGCTGGCACACGGCCGTGTAGCGGTCATAGGCCATGATGGCCAGAAGGTAGCAGTCGGTGGAGGCAAAGAAGGTGAAGAGGAAGAACTGAGCTGCACAGCGAGCCTGGGAGATGGTTGTGCCGTGCTCCCACAGCACAGCCAGCATCTGAGGGATGATGGCGGACGAGTAGCAGACGTCCACCAAGGAAAGGTGGCTGAGGAAGAAGTACATCGGGGTGTGGAGCCGACGATCGCCACGGATCAGGAGGATCATGCCTGTGTTCCCTAACATAGTGGCAAGATAGAAACTCAAAAATATGAGGAAGAGAGGAACCCTCCACTGGAGATGTTCAGTAAATGCAGTAAGGAAGAACTCCGTCACTACGGTGTAATTCCTTTCAGCCATCCATCCAGTGGCTCACCTGCAACGGCTAAGACAAGAGCCAGATGAGGGGACAGCTCAAGAGGAGTTCAAATGATTTCAAGTAACAAAGCTTTAAATTGAATGTCTTACATGTCGGCACTCAACTTCAACACACTTTTCAGTCGAAGATAGATATAGACAGATATTGAGCTCACTGTAATATAAGATAAAAAGTGATGAATGCTTCTATTATAGAAAGAACAGAGAGCAAGTGATTCCTGACTTACAAGTCAGCGCTTGTATTTGCAACTCTGTCCCCAATTAGCTGTTTGATCTTACGCAAGGCACTTAACCTCTCTGAACCTCAATTTCCTCTTCTGCCAAAAGAGGATCATAATGCTTGCCCTGCTTATGAGATAAGATTAATGCGTAGGTTAAAACAGAGGCAAAAGCACATTGGAAAGCTAAAAGCACTCCACATGTATAAGGTGGCTATTAAAATTTTAAATGAATGTTTTAAGGAAGGAAAATTTATATTCTCTGAACAAAAACATATAAACAAAAAATCTATTAGCAATCAGCAATGGGCTCTGCTTGTAGGAATATTACTATTCTCAGTCTAACAACATGCAAGTTTAACAAACAGCTGTTATTCTAATTAGAGTAGGCTGGCTTATTAAGGGTGTGTATACACACGCATAAACACACACTCAAGCATTGACCTTGAAATCAAAAGAGCAAACATAAGTTTTTTGGGGCACCTAAAAAAGCTCCATAAGCTTTGTTTGGTTGCTCTCAAAGCCCCTAATAAACACAGTAGCTTGAAAATAAACAGCATCCAAATTTGAAAGCAGAAATATTTTTGTAGTCTTGTGTTGTCTGAGTGCTGTTGGAGAAATTCGGATTAATAAATTTGGGGGTCCTTAGTGGAGTTCTAGAACAGGGCTGTAAAGGAGGGCTTTGATAGTGTTTGAGTACCTGATGTACCAGCAGCCAGACCAATACTGAGCTGACCCATTGAGTAGAATAACAAAGAAAACAAATTAGATCTGAAAGTCATGAGCTGGACACAAACTGTCCTCACCTGAATTCTACTTTGCTAATGCCCTCCTCTTTTGTTTAGTGTGTTGTCTGCCCATCACCTGCCAAGCCAAAGGACACCTGGCTTCTAGTTTACCCACACTGCATGTAAGACCCTGGGCAAGTCACGTTTCCTCTCTGGGCTTCAGTTACCTTGCCTTTGTTCCCTTTCCGTAAATAAAATTGCAGATATCCCCATAATCATAGCAACCTGATGAGATGGGGTCACTTCCAATACTTCTGTGTTTTAGTCTCACTTCTAGGAGTCTCTCTCTTTCCTCTACCCCTTGACAAAACAATATATCCCTGACACTAGTGTTTCCTTAGATTTTTCTAGACTTACTTTGAGATAACAAGACTAGGGGACCAGCCTTTCTCCCTGAGCTTCCAATCTATCATGAAACCTTGCTGATGTGCTTCTTATATTCGCTGTCCCAGTATTACACCCTAATTGGTTCCTGAGGTGATTCTCCAGGGGAAGGAGACTTATCTTCATATGACTTCCTAACAAGGTGTCTAATTAATACCTTTGAAAGTTTCTCTTTAATTTCAAACTTCCAAAGCCCCATCCCTCAGCAAGGTCTGATGGAGCTGGCTCCTAGTCTTGCGTTCTTCCTGCCTTGTACCAAAAGAAATGTACTTCTTTGAAGGTTTCCTATATCTCAATTGGGAGTTTTGTCAGGGGTTTTACACAATGCCACCATAGCCAGCTATGAACTGATCCCCAAAGGAGGCTTTTTATAAGCATAAGCTTTTGCTCCCCATTGCCAAAACATGCTGTAATTGATGACTTCGAAAGTTCATCATTTGGCAGAAGTAGAGAATGGTGCAGGTGGGGAGTCATAAGATAAAATGTTGGAGAGGCCAATGTGGGCGGGCTGTGAACAGACTTCCACCAGGCAAGCTGAGCAAATTCTTGATGGTAACCAACCCCTCCACCATAGCACTAGTTCTCAAACTTCAGTGTGTGTAAGAATTTATCCAGAGAACTTGTTTAAAATGTGAATAGCTGTGCCCCACCTCCATAGATTGATGCAGATGCAGTACATCCGCCATGGGAGCAGTATCTACATTATGAACAGGCATACCAGGGGATTTCCAAACAGTTAATCTCCAAAAATTGTGGCAACAATGCCTTGGGATTGGGACCTCTAGACCTCCCTGCCCCTCTGTGTGTCCTGCCATAAACTAAAGTAAAATAATAAAGACATGTTCTTGCAAAGCATGATTTCTCCAAAGTCCTATCAGTGCCTTTCTTCCTCATGGGAGACCCAAGATAGGGTGAATGTGATGTCTCCCTGTCTTATCAATTTTAAAAACCTAGATACAGAAAGGACTCTGGAGCTTCTTGGTGGCAAAACAATGACTTGGACCAGGTCAACGCTCAGTTGACTGAACCTATCTGGAATATGGCGCTAGACAAAAGGACCCCAGGGCAGTGGTTCTCAATCTTCACTGCACATTAGAATCACCTGGGAAGCAACTCGTAAGGCCCAGATTATACCCCTTAACAATTGAATCAGAATGCCTGAGTGTAGGAGCCGAACACCAGTAATTTTCATAAATTCCCTGGTGATTATAACATGTAGCAGATTTGAGAACCATACCGGAAGGCTTGTCTTTTGAAGGCCTTACCTTTCGCCAGGTGTCGTAGGTAGACGTTCCAGGAAAATAGGTTCACTGTTCTCATAAATCTGGAGATCACTGCATACTATATTCTTCACATGGAAAATCACATTATATATTAGCATATTAAAGGATCTACAAAATCCTATAATTAAGAAACCTTGGCAAACTAATACAGGAACAGAAAAACAAATACCACATATTCTCACTTATAAGTGGGAGCTAAATGATAAGAATACATGAACATATAGAGAGGACCAACACACACTGGAGACTGTTGGAGGGTGGAAGGTGGGAGGAGGGAGAGGATCAGGAAAAACAACTAATGGGTTGTTACCCATTAAGATTAATACCTGGGTGATGAAATAATCTGTACAACAAACCCCCATGACACAAGTTTATCTTTGTAACAAACCTGTACATGTACCCCTGAACTTAAAAGTTAAAGAAAAATAAAAATAAAAAAAGAAACCTCATCAACTTTTTCCTAACCCACCATTTCCCAAAAGAATTTGAGCACAGAACTTCTTTTTCATTAGCATCATACAGAACTAGAGTTCTAAGGAAAGGATGCTCCTTAGGCAGTACAGCTCTAAAGAGGCTCAGAAACTGTCCAAATGCCAAATAGCAAAGTAGTAATTGTTCCAAGAAACAGCATCTCCTGATGACTTCATCTCAGGATCTGGCTCCTTGAAGTCTCTGACTGGCTCCCCCAGGAGCAATCACTCCTACTGGGAAAAGAATTAGAAGGGAGTCTGGGGGAGCAACATAATTCCAGGCGGATCCCTCAGGAATATGGAAGAGGAAACCACCTTGCCCTTTAAAGAATGTCTCTCTCTTTGATTGTGAAGTGGATCCAATGGCTGACCCCCTGCAGTTCTACTATATAATTACAGCAACCCTCTTATTGCTACCCCATATGAAATAGACTGTGAGGCCATCAAGGCCCTGCTTTCAGGAAGCCGTAGTCAAACTTAAAACAACTGGCTTATTTAAATGACTTCATTGAATCATTCTATAATGCATACATAGGCTAAAACATTACATTGTACCCTATAAATAAGTAAACACAATTATTATTTGTCAATTAAATTTTTTAATTAAAAAACACTATCAGAATGATTATTAAGATGGTTCAGTCACTGTTTGGCCAGTCCCAGAAGAGAAGCAAAATGAACCTCAGAGTATAGATAAAAATTTCATATATTGTGAGTATTAGAGCCTATAAAACTGAAGTAAAAGAGGTTTAGAGATTTTTTTTCTAAGAGCTATAGATCTGAGCAGAATTTGGAAAGGAAAATCCCACAGGAAAATCCAACAGCAAAGACCAACTTAGCTGCTTACTGTATGCCAATTCACTCTTCTAAGAGATGACAGATGATGATAAATCAGATGATAGATATAGTTGATAGTAGATAGATAGATTCATAGATATATGATTAGGTAGACAGCTGATAGATGATAAATGGATGATAGATAATAAATAGGTAGATGATAGAAAATAGATGATAGAGATAGATGATAGATAGATAGATAGATAGATAGACAGATAGATAGATTCATTTAATCCACAAAACAATTCCATGAACGAGGTACCATTATTATCTTCATTTTAAGGAGATGAGAAAATTTAGGCACAGATTGTTGAAGTGGACCACCAATAATCCCACAGTAAGTGGTAGAGCTAGAGTTTAACCCAAGTGGTCTGTCTCCAGAAGGCGCACTCCTAATTCCTGTAGTATATTGCAAACTCTCATGAAGATGTCTCCGAATTCCACATTTGGGAATAATTGAGGGGTTCTTCCTTCTATGTCTGTACCTTCTAGCTATGTAGCTTCTAGCTTTTCAGAAAGAAGGGAACTCAGCTAACAGATGAGACCTAAGTCTCAAAGTGAATAGATTGTGGTAGAAAATTCTTGGGGCACTTGACCAGGCCCTCGCTCCTTCTACGAAGTATCACCATGGCCACTGGTGAAGGGCTGGCCTTACCTTTCTAGCCATAGCCGATTGGACCATAAAAAGACCCAAGATGAGTTTATTTCAAGGGATAATCCTCTCTTCTTCCAAAAAGATCTTTTCCTGAACTACTTTAAGTGTTTCTTATAGCCAAGAAGTCATGACTTGTGGCCTGGAGGAACCAGGAAGTATATAAGGAGAACATATCTTCAGCTCTTGCCCTGAAATTCATCTTCACGATCTTTCTCCATCCAGACTTAGGTGGATCTCATGCCAATTCAAGGCTGAGTAACACCTAGTGCCTATAAATTTGCTTTAGAAGGACTTTGGAAGGACTTATCCTACTGCAAACATTCCCCTCTCAATTCATCATTGCTATCCCTGCCCTCACTTTACATATTGTAGAACTGTGGAATTTTTTTTAGGCTCTCATAAGATGCTGGAACTGAAGGGGAAATTAGAGGTCAAATAACCCAGGCTTTTCAATCGACAGATGAACAGGCTGAGGCTTCCAAATAGGAAGATGTTTAATGATTACATCAGTAGTTAATTTGATTCCCTGTCTGTGACTTTTTAATGCCAAACTTGTTAATCAGCACTTTACCCAGTGGTCCCTTATTGCTCTTAAATATAGAAGGGGCCTCAAATAAAGATGACCAAATAATTAAGTGCATTAATCTTAATTCATTTCTATGCATATCTGTGCTTCCTCCAAATCCTCTCAGAGGTGTGCAATCCTGAGGTAAGTGTCCTCCATTGCTTCCCTTATAAGTTTTCTCTAAGTGTTTTCAGAGCCTTTATGTCTGAATTTTCCAGAATGATGAAGCCAGAAAGAACTCTGGAATCCAGTGCATCTTCTCATTTTACAGATGTGGAGAATGAAATCCCTAAGAAAGAATGACTTACAGTCCCTGGGTTTCTGCCCAGCAGGTAACATGGCTTGAACCCATAGATGAATTCACTACATGATTCTCAAAACAAGGTGAGGGCAGGAAGGGATGCAGCTAAGTCTCAAGCACAACTGTGATGAACAACTCCCATGACACCAAGAATTTCTCTATTGTCCATAATTGTTTCTGACTCAATGTTCTTTTCTTCAACAAAGTAGAAAAAAATACCCACTAGTTGTTTCTACTATTCACATGTTCTAGCTTTTTTGCCCTAAAGAAGATGAAAAGTCACATTTTTAGGTTCCAACTTTGAAAAAATCCCAAGGAAGAACCCAGATGTTATGTGGCAAAAAAATGGGGTACCAGGATTGGCCCAATGTCAATCAGTTTCCAGTCAGTGAAGACCAGGAAGATGAGATCTACAGGGAGATAGAGTACTTGCGTGACCCATATGGTTAGAGTAAAGAATGGAGCATTTCCCAGATAAGAGAGAATGCTATTCTGTGAACACAAAAGAACAGATTTTTACCACACAATGGTAAGAAGAATCAGAGAAATTCCCACTGCACCTGTGCTTCAGGGAACCCCACAGAGATGTTGGCTGAGCAGTGGCTGAGGGAGGCAACAGGTGGCAGAGTGAAAAGCATGTCGTCCACTAGAGTCTAAACAGTTTCTGTTTACATCCTATCTGCCATGAACAAGGCATTGGGAAGACAATGGCTGCTTGATAATTTTTTAAGCTTAAGCCTGACGTCTAGGGCCAATGTAAGATGCAGAAAGTTTGTCTCTGGCCACTCCATCTTCCTTGGCCTTAGCCATTCCCATAATTCTCAGTTTCCAGGTTCTCAAGTGCTCTCTCTCCATCTTAACCCATGCTCTGAGACAGGTCTCAGACATCTCCCTCTGAAGGAGATGACTGCCAATGCTTTATGTGAAATCTCTTCTCAAATAATTTAAAATTTAACAGGGCTAAAGCCTAGATAGAAAGAATCTGAGACCACAGAGGGACTCATAATTCTCTTAATCAACCTGCTCCCCCATTTTTCAGATGGAGAAATTGAGATACAGAACAAGGAAGTTGTTTTATGGAAGGACACTCAGCTGATCAGGGACCATCACCACCCAACATTTCCTATCATATCCTATAGTCTCCAAGAAAAGGTCAGGCCAACTAATTTAAAGCAAAGGAAATTTAAACAAAAAATAGGGATTTAAGATGGACTCAGGTCGTTCTTGGCTACTCAAAAATCATGCTATATTGCTCATATCCACTGCAACCAAAATAAAGTAATATCTGCCAACTCGCACTTACCAGGTAAGAGCTGTGGCTTTTCTTCTCCCCATCTTGTACCAAGTAGTGTGGTCCCCAGAATATCTCATTCATGTTTGGGGCAGAAAATGGTGGGAGGCCCTCCTGAAGCCCACTAGAAAGGTCATGCTACCAACAAGTCCCTTCTTTGACAGCTCCTGAGGACCTGGCTCCTGATAGTGAAGGTCTGCTTGAAGGGCACCCTGTGTTGGCAGACACTTGAGAAAGGTAATGGGAGGAGCTGGCCTGAGCGCCTGGTGTGAGACCAGGCAGGATGCAGATGGGCGCTACCATTGCTATTCCCTTGTGAGCTGGATGTCCAAGGTTTCTCTTCGGAAGACCTTGTTATTCTCCTTTTAGGTACTATAGCCACATTCAAAACATCCCAGTAGATGGTGTTTCCTGGTTTGAGTAACCTGGATTTCCCTTAAGCAGATTTCCAAAAGCAGATTTTTTCAAGCTTTATTGAGGTATAATTGCTATACAAAAAAAATACAGTTATTTAATATACATTTTGGTGAGTTTGGACATACACATATCATATATCTGTCATCTCCAAAAATTTTCTAATGTTCTTTTGTGGGTTTTCTTTTTTGTTGTTTTCTGGGTTTGTGATTTTTGGTTTGGTTGCTTGATTGGTCTTTTGGTGGTAAGACTATTTAGCATGAGATCTATCCTTTTAACATGTTTTAAAGTATTCAATATATTGTTAACTATAGATATTATGTTGTACAACAGGTGGCCAGAACTTATTCATCTTGCATAACTGAAACTTTATGCTGATTGAACAATTCCCCTATTTCTTCCTCTCCCCAGCTGAGGCAATCACCATGCAACTCTCTGCTTCTATGAGCTTGACTTAGGTTGGTGCAAAAGGTATTGTGGTTTTGCCATTGAAAGTAATGGCAAAAACTGCAATTCCTTTTGCACCAGCATAATATTTTTGGACACCTCATGTAAGTAAAATCATGCAATATTTGTCCTTCTGTGACTTGCTTATTTAACTTAGCATAACGTCCTCTAGGTTAACCCATGTTGTCAAAAATGGTAGGATTTCCCTTCCAGAATTAAAATAACTGAACAAAAAGAACCACAGGTTTTTTATTTGGATGAGTTCAACACAAGGTATAGCAGAATGTAAGGAAATATTCACACCCATTTACAATCAGGTAACTTCCCTATTGTCAACTTTTCTTAAAAATGTCATAATTGAACCCCGACTCATCTTCCATACCTAAATGGAAAGCATTTTTTAACTTTTCCTGAGCTCTATTTATAGACTAAAAAGTAGATGATGTTCCATATACAACATGGGGTTTCATGACCACTAGTTCCTACAGCCTTTTCACTTAGCCCTTCCTTCTTGAACATAAATCTGCAGATACTTGTTTAGAATTTAATCAGAAGGAGGCATTAATTTTTTTTCTTCTACCCGGCAACTTATTCTCTTAGTAGCCCCTTTCCATTCGTCGTGTACTTCCTGACTCCTGGTAGATTCTAAGACAGCAAATAATTCCTTAGTATACTGCTTTTATTCACACAGACACAACCAAGAGGGAATTTCATATCACTGATTCAAGCTTTCCAACATTTCTTTAACATTTTTTACACAACCTGTAACACAATTGACACATATACTATTTATTAATCATCCCCCTTAGTGAAGCTATAAATTTTAAGCCTGGGTTTTCACAACCAGACAAAACACTATTAAAGGGATAAAATATTTCTTGTGAAAATTACAATATGTACTTTAAAATATTCTGTCTTCTAGAATAAATATAATGTCTTTAAAGATTCAGATGTGTTTTATTTTACTATAAGCCACCTTCCATTGAATATCCTTTGGCTACCTGCATGCTGAGTCTCCCACCTTTCACATATCTTCTTCCCATTTAAAGTCCTGTAACTGGAATTCCGTGTTTCACACAGCATTTTTGTCTGGCTGAGTTTAAAATCATCCTAGGTTTGTAAGATACTGTCACCCTCTCCCCACCTTTCCCCTTCCACAATTGTTTATATCAATCACATACAGGGTACCCTGGATATTTTTTGTTGTTGTTGTTTTGGTTTTGGATTTTTTTTTTTTTTTTAGTAATCCAGGAGACAGGAAAAGAAGTTTGAGTTCCAGGTATAAAAATTTGTTTAAATGAAAAAAAATTAATAGATGGGGCCTGTTCTCTTCCAGTGCCTTGGGTTTGATTGAGACAAGTCCCCTGTGATTAGAGAAGTAAAGATTAAGAACAGACAGATTTTGTGAGGCTTTGGATGCAGGCTGAGCTGCTGCAGAGCGCAGGGACCCAGGATAGGCGAGGACCACCCTCCTGCCTATCGCCATGTGGAATGCAGCAATGTTCTGCCTCCCTGAAGGAAAAAGCTTTCAGAACACAGAGAGTCAATGTCTATGATACAGACACTGAAGATGCCATTATGGGCAGTGGGAATGGTATAACTTTGCTAAGTGGATTTTTAGTCATGCCATATGACGAGAGAGAACTGTAATAGGTAGGAAGACAAAGAACAGGGCATATATCCAGAGGTGATAGCAATTGACAGACATGTTATTGTAGGCATTGTTAAAAGTTTGTGTGAGGCCTTCTTGAGAACTACTACCAGAATATTAAGGCATACCTTGAGTAGGGTCAGCTTTGCTAATTGGATCATCAAACGACCATAGTTTGATCATTAAAAATAAATGTAATCTAAATATTGAATCCTAATTGATGATATAATTCTGAAGTGCATAGAAGTAAAGGGTACTAATGCTGATGTCCGGAACTCACCTTGAAATGAATCAAAAAAAGGTGGTTTGATGAGTGAATTGATTGATGAATAAACTCACGGATAGATTACATCTATGTAACCAAGTAAAGACAGCAAATATTAGCAATTACACAATCTCAGTACTGAGTATAGGAAACTTCCTACATATTATTTTTAACATTTCTATATGATGAAAATCTTTCATTAAAAATTTTGCAAAAAAAATTACTCTTATAATCACAGACAGGTGAAGTGTGCCATATTTGGATTGTACAGGCTTTAATTTCAAATCCTTTTGTCACTTGTCCTGGGAATCAAAACTCCCACTCCAATCTCTTTTCAGGTTGACTTTTCCTTGTCTTCCTTCCTCTCCCTGGAGCTAAAAGTTCTGGTTCTTTTTTATACCTAGTACCATAATATATTCATTTAAACATTGAGCATGCTATAAATAATGAGCGTCCAGAATTCTGACACTACAGAGTAGGTGGTTCTCAGGATTTTCCAAGTTTGGAGATGGTTAGGACAACTTGGCTCTATTGAGAATTTTTCTCAGGGCCTCCTTCACTTCCCTGTTCCTCAGGCTGTAGATGAGGGGATTCAACATGGGGATGACCTCTGTGTAAAGCACAGACACTACCCGATTCTTTTCCGAAGACTGATCTGAGTTACCTCTCAAGTACATGAAGATGAGGGTACCAAAGAAGAGTGACACAGCAGTGAGGTGGGAGGTGCAGGTGGAGAAGGTCTTGGCCCGGCTTCCAGCAGGGATCCCCATGATGGCCACGATGATAAACAGGTAGGACACCAAGATCATCACCATGGAAGCAGGGATGACAAAAATGGCAAACACAATAATCAGCAGTTCCTGAGTGTAGCTCTCCCCACAGGTCAACTTTAACAGAGGAGGGAGGTCACAGAAAATAAAGTCAATCTCATTGGTTCCACAGAAGGAGAGAGTGAAAGCTGAGACTGTCCTCACCAAGGCACTGATGAGACCAGCAACGTAAGCCCCAGCCACAAGACTCAAGCGGGCCTGCTGTGTCAGGATGGTGACATAAAGCAGGGGCTGGCACATAGCCAGGTAGCGGTCATAGGCCATGAGGGCCAAGAGGTAGCAGTCGATGGAACCAAAGAAGTTGAACAGAAAGAACTGAGCAGCACAGCGTGTGTAGAATAAAGCTGCCCCATGCTCCAGCAGCACTGCCAGCATCTGGGGGACAGTGATAGATGAGTAGCAGATGTCCATGAAAGCGAGGTGACTCAGAAGGAAATACATTGGAGCGTGGAGCTGGTGATCCATGCGGATCAGAATAATCATCTCTAAGTTCCCCAATAAGGTGATGAGATACATAAATAAAAACAAGAGGAAGAGAGGGAGTGCCCATTCAGGATATTCAGTGAATGCAATAAGGAGGAACTCAGTCACCAAGGTGAGGTTCATCTCTGCCATGACACCAGTGGTCCCTGAGACATGTAGAATGGGAAGCAAGTTAGGAAGGTGCAAATAGGATTTACCTGTATTTCTAGTTCACATTTATTGAAAATGTACTGTGGACAAAATATGCCAGGTGTGCCAGGTGCTGTGGCTCACACCTGTAATATCAGCACTTTGGAGGCGAGGCAGTGGGATCACTTGAGCCCAGGAGTTCGAGACCAGCCTGGCCAACATGGTGAAACCCCATCTCTATTAAAAATGCAAAAAAAATTAGCCATGCATGGTGGTGAGCACCTGTAATCCCAGCTACTCGGGAGAGAGGCACAAGAATCATTTGAGCCTGGGAGGTCAAAGCTCCCATCTTGGCAGTGAGCCGAGATGGCACCACTGCACTCCAGCCTGGGCAACAGAGTGAGAGCCTGTCTCTCTCTCTCTCTCTCTCTCTCTTTCTTTCTCTCTCTCTCTCTATATATATAATATATAAAATATATATTATGTATATTATATGTAAATATATATTATATATAAATATATAATATATAAATATATATAATATATAAATATATATATAATATATACATATAAAATATGTCAGGTGTGATGTAGGGCTTCAGAGATGACTGATCTTAGCTTCTGCCATCAACGAAGTCCTGTGGCATAGAGTCATCTTAGCATGTTGACAAAACAGATACAGGTAAACATTCTCAGAACAGGGGTGCACATTCTCGCACCTCTATTGCTAAGTAGCTGTGTGAGCTCTGCAAGCCAGATAGCCATTCTGAGCCGAAACTTCCTTATTGCTCCACCAAGTGTTGACACATGGTCTCTTGCCTACCATTGTAATATCCGTGTCAGGACTCTATCCCTTTTTCTCCGTGACCACAACTCCTCCCTGATATCAAATCCTCTCCAACTGTCACCTGGATTAGAACAACATCCGTGGAACTAATTATTCTCCTTGTCTATATATTTGCTTCTTCCAAATTCTTCCTCCTCACTGTGGTCAGAGTGATAATTCTAAGACATTAATTTGATCACATCTGATTCCCCTGTTAAAAATCATGCCACGGTGCCCATCATGGAAAGGATATTTTTGGAGAGTCCTTGTGATAATTTAACGCATCCATATAATTTGTAAAGATCAAATCAGAGTAACTAGATGTCCATCACCTTAAATATTTGTCTTTTTAAAGTTCGAAATACGCAAATTATTTGCCTGTATTTTGAAATATGCAATAGATTACTGTAATCTAGGATGGGATAATATTTTGACTCCTCCACATGTTGGAAATGCCTCTGTGAGATCTCCTCTGCTTATTTCTTCATGTTCCTTTCTTGCTTCTAAATCCTGATACCCACAGCCACACTTCACCCTCTCACACTTCTCTCCAGATGTATTGAATTATTGGCAGCTTCTCTAATCTCCCCCAGGTTCTCCTACATCTCTGCACTTTCAACAGGACAAACCCCTTCTGCCTAGAACACCTTCTCTTTCGCATCCTCCAAGTCCTTGCCAACTCTTACCCTACCTTCAAACCTCAACCCAGATCGCACTTTCTACAGGAAAGTTCTCTCCTGTCTGCCTTCCCTGGTCAGAGCACGTGCTCCTGGAGCTCAGCACATGGTAAAGGTTTAATATTTTCTCATGGAATAAAGTTACCAAATAATATATGAGGCACCTTGCAAGGGGAAATGTGCTATACACATGTTCAATGAATTACTTTTATTTTTGTGAAAGTGTTTAAAAACAGAAAATGCCCGAAGTCTAAGAACTCACTAAAATTGATCAACAGTCACGAAGCCCATAAGCCATTCTTGGGTTTATACTTTTTTCCTCAACCTAACAATGTGCTTACTTAGCAGAAAGCTGTTACCTTCATTAGAGCCTCTTCATTTACCAAAAATGCTTTTATAAGAACTGATATTGTCCTTCATAATAAAAAACAGATAAACACTATTCTAAATTATTTATATATTAACTCATTTAATCCCCACAACCACTACATGAGGTAGGAACTTTTCTTATTCTCATTTTACAGATAAAGAAACTGAGAAAGAAAGGGCTTAAGTATCATTCCCAAGGCTGCACAGCTCAGAAGTGGTGGAACGGCCATTAGAAACAAAACTGTACACAGAATCTCTGTTTAGTTTATAACAAGATTTTACTGCATCACCTGATTATTCCAACAGCCTCTACTCAGAAGGTGTCCACCATTAATTAAACAAACATAAATACCAGCTCTGCAGTCTATTAATATCTGAAGACTGATAGAGGCTTTTGAGCTAACAGTAAGTTCTTTGGCAGAGTTGTAGTGCAACAGGATAGAAAGGACATTGGATCACCTTTAAAGCATAAGACTTTGGCAGCTATGCTTGTGTCAGACTGACCTATTGGGAAAAAAATGATAATTAAAGGAAATTGGATCTGGTGATCTGAATGGAGCAGGAACCAAGAAAACCAGGTCAGTTTCTTCACCTGAATTCCACATCTTTACCTAGCAGGTCCTCTTCTCTCTTTGTCCACTATTTTTCCTTAATGTCTAAAAGGTCATTTCTCACCCACTGCTTGGAGAAATCCTAAGGGTGTAGGGGCAAAAGTATTCTGCTGAGCATCAGGAAGTCTGGGTGGTTCTTGTTGCCCTCCCAGACTTGCTCAGTTATAATGCTAAGCAAATCTCCTGGAGCCACAGTGTCCTCTTCCCTCCTACATTCCTCACACACATGCACACACAATGTGTGCATCAATATGGGGACAATAATAACTTCACTGCCTGAAAGTCAGTCCCTGGACCCTACCATCCTCAAGATCCTTCTAGCCACTTCTTTTCCGCCAAAGACACCGTTTTATTCTTTGTGTTTCCAGATCTGCAAAATCTGATTAGGTTGCACTCTTCACCGGTTTTTGTTCAATTCCAGGCAGGGACAGCAGAGATTGGGGAACAGCCTCTTCCTGTGGGCTCCCAGCTCCAACACAAATCTCTTTGGAGAAGACACTAATAATTGCTACAAAAGCTCTGAGGTCTCCAATCAATGGCTAAAGTGGTCTCTAAGGAAAGGCAATTATTGCACATGTAGGTTTCTCACTAGGCACCTAGTCCCTCTCATAGGAGGAGAAAAGACTTTCTTCCCAGTCACAGTTCTCAAAGCCCTGCCATGCACCCACTGAGTGGGGTTTAAAAGGCCTGAATCCTAGTTCTGCATGGTCCTTTGAGGAGTTAGATGTATCTAACTTTAATTTCTTCCATCAGAACAATGTCAGAAGTTATGCCCATTGCCACCTTCACCACTGTGGCCATATCTGGAAGAAGAGTGCTTTGGAAGCACAGGACTTTGCTCCACATTACCCAGGAGGGCCAACTGGGTACCCTACACAGAAACTTCAGCAAGACACATCATGTCTTCTGTTTGCCCTCTCTGGGAGTCAAGTGCCTCATTAAAATATTTCCCTTTTTTTTTTCTTTAAATGCAAATGAACACATGGAGAAAACAAAAGCCTGGGATGTTGCTCAGAGGAGAAATTGGCAAGTTTGTCTTATTGGCATAGCTTTTGCCAGCTCTCTACATCTTTGACACAATAGTATTGTTTTAGCCACAAATTCATAGGCATTTTGTTGAGTCATTGAATTTTGACATGTCTCAGTTCAAAAAAAAAAGGAAGATAAGGAAAAACAGAATAATTGCCCTCTTTGACAATTATGATAACCAAGAGAAAATGGAACCATGTGGTACATTGACTCGTCACTGTGCTAAGAGTTCTAAAAGAGAGCAAGAGATGTGAAATGAAACAAAAAAAACGCACAATGCCTACCTATGAGGAACATGCAGCCTAATAGGTGAGATTCTTATCCATTCTATAAGATAACAAGTACTAAACTCCTAAGCAAGGAGTAGGTACAGTACTATGGGAATAGTAGTATTATGGGAATACTATTCCCTCTACTATGGGGATAGTAGTAAACAATCAAGGAGCAGGTAAGTTACTAGGGCAAGTTTACTTACAGGTAGGGTAAACTGGGGAGGGCTTCCCAGAGGAGGTGGACTTTGTCAGTTCGGACAGAAGAGAGAGTGGGAGAATGATGGGCGAAACTCTTTAGGAAAGGGGGTCAGCACATATATGGGCAGGAGAGCCCAAGGGATACTCCAGGGACAGTGAGTGACACTGCTCCTGACCTTGAGACTGTCCGCTACCATCTGACTCCACTGCTTTCTCCACTGAGAAAATCTTTTGTTTGTATTTCTCTTTTCCCAGTTCCAAAATCTTCCAAATCCCTATCCTACCCAATCCACTGAGAGGCTAAAAATTTTTATATATTGTTGTGCGTAATAATCTAAATCTCCTTTTTTTTTTTTGAGACAGAGTCTCACTCTGTCGCCCAGGCTGGAGTGCAGTCGCATGATTTCAGGTCACTGCAACCTCTGCCTCCCAGGTTCAAGCAATTCTCATGCCTCAGCCACCCTAGTAGCTGGGATTACAGGGGTGCACCACCATGCCCAGCTAATGTTTTTATTTTTAGTAGAGTCGGGATTTCACTGTGTTGGCCAGGCTGGTCTTGAACTCCTGGGCTCAAGTAATCTGCCTGCCTCAGCCTCCCAAATTTCTGAGATTACAAGCATGAGCCACTGCGCCCGGCCTTAAATCTTTAAGCTCTAAAGAGTTTCAATTTAGACCTTGCACTGAAAGTCCTTAAATTTCATTATGAAGATATCCTTTAAGATACTTTCCTCAACAAAGGGAAAAATTTTCTCTAATAGAGAAAAATTAAGTCAAACAGCAGTAAACTTTATTTTTTTTTTAACTTCTAACATACTAGATAGGGATTCAATGCTAAAAGAAGTCTGAGAAGCTGGGTTAAATGAAGTTAAACAACTATCTTTACTAGAAAATTTTTTGAAGATTTTAGTATGATAATATCCTTTATAAATCTCCAAAATGAACTGTATATTATGCAACAATTCTCAAAAGTATTTGACCATGGGGTACTTAGTTAGCTCTTGTGTTGTAATAAGCACCCCAGGTAGTAGCACACAACAATGAGCATTTATTCTCACACTCATAGGTCTGTGGCCAGACAGGATTTAGCTTATTTAGGCTGGGCTTGGGCTCGGCTAACTTGACCAAGCTGCAGCTTGATTCACAATCTGTTTCATGTGTCTCTCTTCATATTTGGGTCAGCAAGCTATGCAGGGCATATGCCTCTAAAAATGGCAGAATCACAAGCAGACAAAGCCCCATTACACAAGCACATTTTAAGTCTTTGCTTGCATCGGGTCTACTCATGCCCCACCAGACAAAGGAAGCCACATAGTCAAGCTCAACATCCCTGAGCAGGGGAGTTTATCCTACTCACAGTTGGAGAGGAGTGAAGTTTATTTTATGAACAATGATCCAATATTCCTATTGTCCATAAATACTCTTATTCTACCCTCTCAAATCACATACAAAATATACTCTTCATCACCCTAAGCTCCCCAAATCCCGACCTGTAAACTTCAACAAATTACATCAAGATCAAAGTCTAGGATCTTATGATCTCCATCAGGTCCAGGTGCAGCTCCCCTTGGTTTACAGAATTACGAACTACAAAGACAAGTCATATGTCTGCCCACAAATACCCAAAATGTATTGGTGAACAGGCAGAATAACCACAATAAATGCTCCCATTAGAAAACAGGAAGAACGGCAGGCACATGGCAACAGTGGGTCCACAGCAATTCTGAAACCCTCCTGGTAAAATGTTGCTATGCCCTCCCACCCTGGGATAGAAAATATGACTTGTTAGGAATCTGCTCCTTTGGCTGAGGGGGTGGGGTTCAGGGGGCCAGGACGAAGCTCTCAGGCCAGAGTTCCCTGTGGCTCTTAGAAAATACCATGACACTATTCACAATAGCAAAGACTTGGAACCAACCCAAATGTCCAACAACGATAGACTGGATTAAGAAAATGTGGCACATATACACCATGGAATACTATGCAGCCATAAAAAATGATGAGTTCATGTCCTTTGTAGGGACATGGATGAAACTGGAAATCATCACTCTCAGCAAACTATCACAAGGACAAAAAACCAAACACTGCATGTTCTCACTCATAGGTGGGAATTGAACAACGAGAACACATGGACACAGGAAGGGGAACATCACACACTGGGGACTGTTGTGGGGTGGGGGGAGGGGGGAGGGATAGCATTAGGAGCTATATCTAATGCTAAATGACGAGTTAATGGGTGCAGTACACCAACATGGCACATGTATACATATGTAACAAACCTGCACATTGTGCACATGTACCCTAGAACTTAAAGTATAATAATAATAAAATAAAATAAAAAAAGAAAATACCATGACCATTATGATTTTTTCATACCCAAGAGTACTTTAATCCTAAATGTAAACAGCTTTTATTTTTTTATTTGTCCCTTCCAACCAGTAATTTTTTTTACCACTTATAGTTTACTAGACAGAAATCATTATAATTTTTGGATAAAAGTATTGGGGCATATGGGGAAAGTAGGGATAGTTAATGGGTACAAAATAATAGAATGAACAGACCTAGTATGTGATAGCACAACAGGGTGACTACAGTCACTAGTAATTTAATTGTACATTTTAAAATAATTAAAACAGTATACTTTGTTTGTAACACAAAGAATAAATGGCTGAGATGATGGATACCCCATTTACCCTGACGTGATTATTATGCATTGCATGGCTGTATCAAAATATCTCATGTACCCCATAAATATATACACCTACTATGTACCCGCAACATTTTTTTTAAAAAAATCTTACAAGTATGAGTTCTGGGTCAGATTGCCTGCGTTTGAGTCCTGGCTCCATCATTTTCTGGAGCCAGGGATCTTGGGAAATATGTAAAATCTCTTGGTATTTTGACTTCCTCATCTACAAATTGGCAATAATAATACCAACCTCAAAAAGGCATGGAGAATAGTAAATAAAGAGAGAAAATAAAAACACTCTTCACTAATGTACCCTGATAGTTAGTAATCAGGATGGTGTTTCCCATACAGTTCCCAAATTTAATCATTCTTCTGCTTCCTGGTCTGAATCTACACACATTCAATGACATCGTAGAGTTTATAACAACCGTTACTTTAAGATTGCTATAAAACTTTCTGTCTAGATTTTAATGAATGTAGAACACACTAATAATAATTGTGATGACCATAGGAATAGCCAACATCCCTGTGCCCACTGAGTGCCAGGGAATATGCCATGCATTTCACATATAATTTCTCACTCAAGGACAAAATTACAAATCATTCAAACAAAATATAACATTTTTAATCATATAAGGAAATACAGGAAATATCCTCAGAGACAACAAAGCTTTCTTTGTCTGGATGGCAGTACTCATAAATCTGTTATGCAATTGTCTCCTCATTAGCTTTTCATCCCATTTTGCTCAATGTTAATGTTCTAAGGATGTTAGCCTTCCCTGTCGCTGTCATTACATAAGGGAATTTCAAGTATTTATCAATATTTTCCCCCATTAAAATATGGAATTTCTTTGTTGATATTCAGCCTCTGTCTTACATTGCTTCCCCTAGAGCTGGACTTTATGGAAAACTTCTGGCTGGAAAATTCTCTACCTCTGGGGGCCTGGTTCCATGCCTAGTTTGCATGAACACCTGCAAATGATAATGAGAGCCCAGATGGTTAGTACAACAGAGGAGGTTGTTGAGTGTTTTGCAGAGCTATGAAGGTAATTAGAACAACTTGGCTTTATTAAGACCTTTCCTCAGGGCCTCCTTTGCCTTTTTGTCCTCAGGCTATAAAATTGGAATGATCAGCCTGGCGTTCCCTACAGTCTAAAACATGGTCACGGCCCTCTCCCCTATAAGGGACTTGCCTACTGCTGCACACATAGATCAAAGCTGTAGTCTCAACAATCAACCGAACTGCAGTTCTGCATGAGGCAAAGGTAGAAAAAGGTTGAGGAATCTTTGCCTAGAGACCTGATTTGCAGGTGTTTAGATGGCCTTGCTGATGAACAAGTCAGAGAACAGGATCAAAACTAGTCTGGTCAGAATCATATACAGAGCAAAGTGAAAAATCAGCAGCTGCTGGAGGAAGCTATCACCCAGTTCAGGGTCAGCAGCAATGGAGGTCACAGAGAGTGAAACCTATAGATGAAGGCACAAAAGGAGAGTGAGCAGGTGAAGTGTATACATTGGATTACATTTGTCAAACCCTCTACAATATGCAGTCACCAGCTTCTGCCAGACATCTTGAGAGTTGTGATGGTGTCATAAAGCAAGGGTTGACAGTCCCACAAAATAATCATAGACACATCTGAAAATCTATTACTATCTAGGATTTCCAAAGATCAATTTCAGTCAAATAATATTCTGAGATTTTAAGTGCTAGTTTCCCATCAATGAGTCCCAAAACCACCACCCCTCAATATTCCATGTTCCTTATAGCCCTTGTTTGACCTCCATAATTCAGAAAGCAGTGATTACTTGTCACATGCTTTTCTTTAAGTGTGGGCTTGATACATCATGGAATAAAGGAACTAATTGAACTTCTAAATAGATTTTTAATGTATATTAGTCCATTTTCATGCTGCTGATAAAGACATACCCAAGACCGGGTAATTTATAAAGAAAAAAAGTTTCATGGACACACAGTTCCACGTGGCTGGGGAGGCCTCACAATTATGGCAGAAGGTGAAAGGCACATCTTACATGGTGGCAGACAAGAGAGAGAATGAGAACCAAGCAAAAGGAGTTTCCCCTTATAAAACCATCAGATCTCATGAGACTTATGCATTACCAAGAGAACAGTATGGGGGAACCACCCCCATGACTCATTATCTCCACTGGGTCCCTCCTATAACACATGGGAATTATGGAAGCTACAATTCAAGATGAGATTTGGGTGGGGACACAGTCAAACCATATCACAATGCATTAAAGAAATGATCATTTTGACAGCAAAGCTTTTAATTGCAAGAGACACCATGTAGAAGGATGCAAGGATTTCTTTGGAATTCCTGAAAATGAATCTTAATAGCAATCGTGAAAGAAAGGAAGCAGAGAGTTTATACCATTGGGCATAAAATCTGCACTATGATAAAGAGTTGTTTTCTTCCTTGAAAAAAAATGTTATGTGTAGGCTGGAGAAGAGTTCAGAGGATATCGCAGTTAGATTGTAGATGTTGCCTGGATCCTTAAGAAGGAGTCAATGTCCCAGTACCCCCCAAACCTGAGTGAGGGGGTCTGTAAATGATACAAGTCCTCGTCTCATTTTTAGAAGCATCTGAAAAAAGGGATATTTATGCCTCATTTCCTAGGATAATTTATGGTAAGCCATCTAGAGATTCTCTGCATCCACCATGGCAGCAAAGCAACATACCAACATGGTTGATGGAGACTTCTAAGCAGAGGGACAAAGATAATTTCACAGAATCCTGACACCTCCATATTAAAAGTCACTGAGAGGGTTCAAAAACCAAAGGAGTCTGAGGGCCATAAAAAGAGAATGCAGACTGTATGTCTCTTAAAAGAGAATCCATGGCTTGATCATGGATGGCAGCAGCAGATAGGAGCAATGGCAATAAGAACCAAAGGAAAAAAAAAAAGAAAAAAAAACAGCTTTCTTTCTACAGAGAACAGTGAGAAGAGGGAAATTAGTTATACTAAATGTCCCGTCCTGATGCCAGCGTGATATGTAAAGCCCCAGAGAATTTAGATCACATCCTGGAAAAAGAGGGGAACAAAAAGGAGAAGAAGAAGGGGGATAATGAGAAAAAATTTTGAATTGACAGTTTAAATCCTGAATGTACTATGTTCAAAACTGAAAGTGAGTTGCTTTGGTTTGGAAAAGGTTCATTTTACCTTCAGTGGAAAAGATTGAATTCAGTTAAAATGAAATTTTAAGAAGTTATTTTTGTTGCACACCTGTATTAAGACTGTAAATTATAAACCTGCTACACTTCCCAGAGTTTAAAGCAAAAAATGCCACCAGGGGGAAAGAGAACCATGAAAAAGTTAAGAAGCACAAAAGATAGATATCTGCTCAATAAAAGTTCTAAGAGAATATAAAAAGAGGATGATAATATTTAAAAAGAAAAAAGGAGGAAATTTCTTTGAGCTTAAAAACAAATCTTAAGCCTTCAGATCCAAAGAGCTCACCAAGATTCTAATACCAGTACTGAACAAAACATACTTCTGGACTCAAGGATTAAAAGAATCCATTACATGTTTCTAGAGAGGGGGAAAAAACAACAAAGCAAGTGACCTATATGAGAACAAGACTGCCATCAAATTTGGCATCCACTCTACTGAATACTGGAAGCCAGAGGAAAGAAAAATGTCTTTAAAAATCAGAGAAAATTATTTTGAATTTAGAATTTAATATCCAATCAACTGTCAGTCAAGTTTGTGTTAATCATACAAGACACATTGTGTGACCACAATATAAGGCACACAGAAATTAATAAAGGCTAAAAAGAGTATCAGTCATTTTGACATATTAAAATGGCCTGCTCAGTTACACTTGAGATAATGTGAGGCTCATCCTGAAATTGCAAACTATTTAAAAATAATTGACATTGATATGTACTTATTAAAACCTGTGAATTTTAGCAACAACAGTTAAGGGGGACAACTAGGCCTGGAAATGCATGTATTAGACAATATGGACTACAAAAAAACAAATAAAATATACACACAACCACAAGAAGCTAAAGATAAATTTTAAAAATTTTTAGTAGACAGTAATAACATATAAGACAAATTTTTTATTGGATTTGATAAACCAGGAGGTGGATTCTTGCAATACAATAGACAAACCTATTGCCAGTCCAAAGGGAAAAAAAAGAGGCATTGGAAAAAAAAAAAACAACAACAAATAAATGCCACTAGAATTGATTAATGAGAAAAACACAGTTTGTAGAGGTGATTTTAAATTGTGAGAAGGAATGCTTCACCCATACCAGATCAACAAAAAAATTAAATATGACCTGAAGCTACATATATCAATATGGGTAAATCTCAAAGCTGTCATGTTGAACAAATTGCTGGCAATTTGAATATAAGAACAGTATGGTACCACAGATGTCAAGTTTTTAAATAAATACAAATAAACTGTTGGTTATTCTGGAGACACAAATATGGAGTGAAAACATAAAAGCATGTGTAGGAATGTTAACAGCAAATTCAGGGTAGTGGTTAGCTCTGCAGGAGGACAAAGGACTAGGATCAGAGACTGGAACACAAAGGATTTCAAGAATATCTTTACTGAGTTATTTTTGAAATCACACATAAAGCAAAATGTTAAGATTTGACAAATCTGGATGGTGGGTAGATGAGTGTTTATCATGTGTCAGTTTTTGGAATGAAATCTATTATTTTAATTCAAGTCCAATAAAACTCTCAAGGAGATTTTTGCCAATGTTATTTGGTTGCCGTGTTGATTGTATTGATGAATTCAGTCAACAGCCTCCCTTTTGAATGATGGCAGCTCCAACCTTCAAGAGATAGAGTCTATTTCCCCACCCTTGAATATTTGCTGGTTTTATGGTTTCATCCAAAAAAATGCAGCTGAAGGGATGGTGTGCCATTTCTGAAACTAGGCTTCAAGAGACCTTGCACACTTCTACTTCTATTTTGACTCTTGGACCTTTGCCATTGCCATGGGAACAGCTTGGGCTAGCCCGTTGGAGGATGAGACACCACATAGAGGAAAGCACACTTGTTTCAGCCAAGGACTACCTGCAGCCAGGCAACCCCCAAATACATGAGAAAACCTTGCCAAGCCCCAACCTGATCCACAATTGACCGTAGATGCATGAGCCTACCCAGCTAAAACCAGAAGCACTAGTCACTTTATAGTCAGTTGACCCATAGACGCAACTAAAAATTAAGCAATAATAAATACTTATTGTTTTAAGCCAGTAAGTTAATATGGCAATAGATGACTGATATATTGATAAAACATGACAAGCTGATCTAAAAGTTTATCTAGAACCCAAGATACATAAGAAAAGTAAAGAAATTTTTGAAAAAGAATAATGAGATATTTTGCCCTGTCAGATACCAAAATAAACCCCAAAGTTTCAGAAATTAAAGAAATTGAGTTAAATAATACTTTAGAGTTAAAATATATTTGTGTAACAGAAAAGTACTAAAAACAAACTCGAGTAAATATAGAAATGTATGAAAATGAAGTGTCAAATTCAGGGGTAAAGAAACTAATAAATAATATTTTAACAGTTGGCATATTATATTAAAAAATTAATTATGTGTCTGATTAATTTCACTTGAGATAATGGCCTCCAGTGTCATCCACATTGCTGCAAATACTGCATATTCTCACTTATAAGTGGAAGGTAATAAGGAAGCCAATGTGTACACATGGACATAGAATGTGGAATGACAGACAACGGAGACCTGCAAGGGTGAGGGAGTGGGAGACGGGTAGATGATGAGAATACTTAATGCTACAATGTATGTTGTTCAGGTGATGGATACCCTAAAAGCCCTGACTTCACCACTATACAATCTATGCATGTAACAAAATTGTACTTGTAAGCCATACATGTATACAAACAATGTGTGAAATCAAGCAGTCTCCCTGTCCTCCCACCCCCTACTCCTGGTCCCCTTCACTGATCCTCAGAGCATGAAAAGAATATGGTTCCGACTTCATTTCTTTCCTCCTTTTGAATCTCATGCCAAATGTTTCCCGCAGCCCACAGTGAACCAAACTATGCAAAAAATAAAATTGTGGGAAATGGGGCTCCACCTTGACTAAATTAACCCAAATCCATGAGCAATTCCACCTCTAACCATTTATCATCAGGAGGCTGAGCATGAGTACATAACCAGTCACATTCAAAGATGTCTATTGCAACATTGTTTGTTATTGGAAAAAATTAGGGAAATAAGTGAATAATCTGCAGCCTTTAATAAGAAGAGATACTTGTAATTAACAAGTTACAATGACCTCCGTAATTGTAAAGTAGAATGGCAAGTTGCAGAAGATGATATAAAATATGATACAATTTTTGTTGAAATACAAAAAGTAAATAAATGTTTGATGAGTATAAAAACTTTCATACGAAACTAATAGGAGTTACTTCTGGGCGAGAAGATTGGGAAACAGAGGTAAAAGAAAGGAGCCACTCTCCCTTTTTTACTTTGCATGTATCCTTTCATTTTATTGTAACAAAAATGTGTTATTTTTGTAATAACCCCAATTAAGTCTTTAAAAGAAAGAGACTACCTAAAAATATAAGTCATGGGAATTGATAAAATGCTAACAAAAATATGTGAGAATCCTAGGCTGTGCACTCAATGTATTTAACCAGATCCCATCTATTGCAATAAAAAAAGTTAGTAGCAATCATCATTATCATCGTTATATGGTTAGTCCAAGGAGACTTTTTGGTGACCCACCGTCTCTGCCTCTTTCCTGCAAGCTGAAAGACATCGGAGAAGAAATTTGTAAATATAGAGAAACCTGGGTAGCAGTTTATCATTTTCCTGTGCTGAATAAACAGCAGAATTCCTTTGTTCAATCTGATAACTTTTGAAGGTACATAATTTTGTAAATGTCAAATACTCAGATGAAGGAATTTCCCAAAAGATATGCTCACTGAGGTACTTGGGAGCGGGAAATGTCTTTAAAGTGTTACTCAATCCAGTGCCTGGGGTCAAAGAACATATTTTAATCCCTCCTTGGCACTGCTAACGATACCTGGCCCCTTCAGTCAACAAACACTCATTTACTGTCCAACGAGTGTCAGATAGTGGACTGGAAGTGCGGGAAACAGCAGGGAGCAAGTTTCACATGGATCCTGCCCTATTGAAACCTTTAAGGCCCATTGGGGAAAACAGACATCAAACAAGAAACAATAAGTGGTTTGTGCGCTTCCAGAAAACAGCAGAGAGGGTACTGCAGGAGCAAACAATTAGCCAACTTAGTCTATTTGGGGAATCAGAGAACAGCTCAGTAAATGTCTACAGAATTTATTAGAGGGCTCTGAATGTGGGAGAGACTGTTGCCTAAACAGTCCCTTCACAAAAGGGATCAAGGAGTCATGAAGCCACAGGAGGTAATATTAAATGATCAGGGACAGTTTTAAATAGAACTCCTGGAAGAAACACAATTTATCTTTCACTCTGTAGGCATTAAGCGTGTGTTAGATGCCAGGAACCATGATGTATGTGTCTAACCTGCAGGAGTACATTCACTCACTTGTCATTTAGTCCACAAATATTCACTGGGCACTTATTATCTTCCAGGGACTGCTTTAGGCATGAGGGCACAGGGGAGAACCCTGCTCCTATGAGCTTGCATTCTTGTGGAGTGACAGAAAATAACACAAAAGGAAAACATATATTATATCAGATAGTGGTGTGCTATGCAGAAAAATACAGCAGAAAAGGAAGTTAGGGAGGTTGCTATTTTCAATAGGGTTATCAGAGAAAGCCTCATTAAAAGGTAATAAGTGAGCAAAGATTTGAAGGAATCAAGAGAGAAGAGAGCAAGTTATACAGACATCTGGAGGGATAGCATGCTAGCAGAGGGAACAGCAAATGCAAGGGCTCTGAGGCGAGACCATGCCTGGTGTGTTCAAAGGACAGTAAGGAGTTCGGAGTCTAGCAGAAAAAACAAGCATGTGACCAAGGAACTATTTTATAATTCAATTTGACAAGTGACAATGCAGGAATTTTTTGCTCATTAATTAAGAACAGCCATGGCAAAATTCTAGTGTTGGACTACCGAGAGAATGTTTGGTATTGCTGAAAGCATCTGGGCAGCAAGGTCAATGTGAAACAGTCACTGTGCACATGACAAGTAAAGAAGGTTTGCTTTGGCAGCATTGGGATGGGTGTGGACCAGGTGAACCTGATCAGTTTCCTCACCTGAAACCCATCTCACCTTTCCCTGAAGAATCTCTTTACCTCCTTGTTCATTGTTCTCTGTCTGCTCATGACCTCTGCTCTTTCACTGATTGTAATCTTAAGGTGAGCATATAGAAAAAGAGCACTGCATGGGCAACCAGACACGTGGTTCTTCATTCCCACCTCCTGCCCCATCCCCACCACCATCCTTGACTAGCTATGTTGTCCCAGGTAAGTCTCTTATCACTCTGGCCTTCCATATCATCATCCGTTTTTCTTATTAACTCCTCAAAGCAATATGAAATAATCATAATTTGGCCACCTAAAGACAGGAACCTGGAAGGATTTAATTTTATCATTCTCTTCTCCTCCTCCTTCCCTTCCCATAAATCCCTACATGCGCATCCCCCCAACCCCTGCAAGCCGAGACAAGGCGGGGGAATATCCTCTGTCTGCAGGCTCCGGCTCCAGCGTAAGACTCTACTAGTTTGTTTTGCCCCAACGCTGTCATAGCCAATCCATGGCCAGTGTGGGTCTCCAAGGAGAGATTACTGCTGATATTGGGATTATTTATATGCAAATAGCCCCTTTCATGTAGGAAAAGAGAAGGTTTCTCTTCAATCTCCATTTCTAAAAGCTGTACACCCAGTTGGGCCATCGCTAAGAATGGTTAAGGGAGCCTGAATTCTAGTTCTGACTTGTCCCATGAGGAATCATTTATCTTCCAAGGTCCAGTTTCCTCAGTCAGAATAATGTCATGAATCACAGGCTCTGCCACCCTCGCCAGCTGTGTCCTGGGAGAACGGCCCCCCGCCCAGCTATTTACCTAGAATAGGTAGAATGGAAACTGATCCACCTAGGAAAAGGCAAAGCCCATTGTAGCCTCTAGTTTGCCCTCCCTGGAATCAGGCACTTCATCAAGTTTGTCCTTTAATCTTTAACACAAAGAAAACCTTAGGGAAAAATAACTAGGACAAGTGCACTGCCCAGAGAAGCAACTGGCACAGACAGCAAGTTGGCATGACCTTTACCAGCTCTCTGCAGCTGAGAAATTGTGGTAATTATTCTTAGCATCTGCACATGCATTTTTTATGAGTCTCAAAATGTCCAGACAAGAAAAAGGAAGACAGCAATGTCAGGAGGAAACTCCTTTGACAAAGGTGGAGCCAGGAAGGGGACAGGTGGGGACCATCTGCACATTCAGTCATTTCTCAGTTTTGATTAAGAAAGGTGGTCTAGAGACCAGGGCTGAAATTTATACACACACAGATACACACACATATTTCCTGCCTTCAAAAATTTTATACTTTACTGTTAGAGGTAAGCCATATATGTAATCAATCATTCCCATACCAGGATAAAATTCAGGGGAGATGATTTCCAAGGAAGTGGCATTTGAGCTGAACCTTAAAATTAAAATTTGAGCAAGATACTTAAAATTGCACATTCCCTATTCTTCTGACCCTGGCTTCGTTTTCACCATAGGAATTGTCACCTTCTAACATAACATATGATGTACTTATTGTATTTATTGCCTATCTGCTTCACCCCTCTGTAAATTCCAAACAAAGCTTCTCTCTCACTTTCTTTCCACCCCGTCTTTCTTACTAGAGAAAGAGACAAAGAAAGAAAACTTGCTAAGCTCTTATATTTACAGGATACCTTTGACCTTTCAGAACAGCGTCCCTTCCATTTTGTCCTCAGAAGAGCTCTGCAAAGATCCGAGAATATGTGATTCTCCCCATTCTGCTGAAACAGTAACAAAGACATGGGGTAGGAGGGATGAAGTTTACCCAAGGTCACTCACCTGACACCCACCAACTTTACAGAGATGTCATTAGTCTCTCACCTGGCATATAGGAAGCACTCAAAATATATAAATTATTATTTCATTTTTCTTATGTCACATTTTTTTCAGAAAGAAGGTATTAAATAACCTTCTTAGTATTACCAGCTGGTACTGTAGTGAACATTGTTCTCACTCCTCTGCCTTTCCTGCTCTTTACAGCGTCAGAAAATAAAATCACCCTTCCCTTAGTGCCCTACCTTTTCCAAAGACCCAGAAAGGTTTTCTTCCAACTACCATAGCGTGGCATAGACAGCTTCACCAATACAAGGCTCCCTCCTATTCCTCGCTCTGAAACAATTTTAGCAGCATGGATTCATTAACCACAACCTTGCTACTGTTGCAAGTTAGAAAGCCTGAGTTTCAACACTGTGAAAACCCATTATTAGAGCGAGTCTCCTTCCATGTATGATTACAGATAATACATTCAAACAAAACGTAACATTTCCAAAAGATGAAAGGTGATTTTCTCAGAGAAGTTAGGACATTTTTACTTATAATGACTTCTTGTTACTCGTAATGAATGACAATAATGGTATGTTAGCATGTTACACAGTTACAAAGAAGGTGAGTGTAACTGTTAGGAATCTTCTTCAAGAACTCCTTTGTTTTCTTGTTTCTCTAAAATATAAATCAAAAGGTTCCACATAGGAATGGCATGAGTAAGCTATTTAGCCACCTTAACCAAGTCAGTGTGATCAGTATCCAGTTGCCAATTAGCACCTACGTGGAGCTCTATACATGCTTTAAGGAGGCGAGGAAAGCTCTGAGCAATGCTATTTTGAGGAGCCTTGAGCTTGGTGTTGCTTTCTGGAGAAACAAGGAGGTTCTGATTAATTGGATATAACAGTTTGGACTCTCTAGTTTCAAGTAACAAAAATCAACCAGAGGGCCAGCTGCGGTGGCTCACGCCTGTAATCCCAGCACTTTGGGAGACCGAGGTGGGAGGATCACCTGAGGCCGGGAGTTTGAGACCAGCCTGGCTAACAGAGCGAAACCCCATCTCTATTAAAAATACAAAAATTAGCCAGGCACCTGTACTCCTAGCTACTTGGGAGGCTGATGCAGGAGAATCGCTTAAGCCCAGAAGGCAGAGGTTGCAGTGAGCCTAGACAATGCCGTTGCACTCCAGCCTGGGTGACAGAGTAAGGCTCTGTCTAAAAAAAAAAAAAAAACAGAATAAGCCTGAGCAAAACAAAAACAAAAGGAAATTTATTATAAGGATATGTGTATCCAGAAGCCAAGCCACGATTACAGCTGGGCTGAAGATTTCCCACTGGAAATCCCGTGAGAATTCAGGCAGTATTTTCTGTCCATCTATTACGCCATTGCCTCATTCTTCTCTCTCTCTCTGTCTCTTTCTGTCACTGAAGATCAGAGCCTTCTACCTACTCTGCCTTGTAGAACATTTAAGCCCACAGTTCCCAAGTTTAAATGTTTTTGGTTCAGTCACATATATAACTCTTTTCTTTTTCTTTTTTTTTATACTTTACGTTCTAGGGTACATGTGCACAACATGCAGGTTTGTTACATAGGTATACCTGTGCCATGTTGGTTTGCTGCACCATCAACTCGTCATTTACAGTAGGTATTCCTCCTAATGCTATCCCTCCCCCGGCCCCCGACCCCAGACAGGCCCCCAGTGTGTGATGTTCCCCGCCCTGTGTCCCCTATTCAACATAGTGTTGGAAGTTCTGGCCAGGGCAATCAGGCAAGAGAAAGAAATAAATGGTATTCAATTAGAACTCTTAACTCTCTCCATTCACTTCCAAGTTCCCAGGAGATTACTCTAGTTGGCTTGATTAAGTTAAGTGAAATCTCTTGTTCGGTCTACTTGTGACCATGAAGACACTGTCATATATTACAAAATGGTTGTTGAGGATTTCATTATTTTAGACTATGGTGGGCGTGAACTTGCTACATTTCAGTGATACCAAGAAGGCCAGTGTGGATAAAGCAGAGAGTGCTAGGGAAAGCTATCTCAAACTTCACATATTCAAAGAAGAACTCGTGTTTTCACTTTAAAAATATATATATCAGGCTGGACAATGTAGCAAGACCTCATCTCTACCAAAAACAAGAAATCTTTTTTTGAAATTAGCCAGGCATGGTGGCACATGACTATGGTCCTAGCAATTTGGGAGGCTGAGACAAGAGAATGGCTTGAGCCCAGGAGTTTGAGGTTACAGTGAGCTATGATCATGCCACTGTACTCCAGCCTGAGTGACAGAGCAAGACTCTACCTCTAACAACAACAACAACAAATATTCTACTCATTCAGATCAAAATTATTGGAATCATCTTAGACTTACTTTTTCCTCCTATAGCCCACATTCAATCTGTAGTTATCTATCACTTCGTAATAAATTATCTCAAATCTTAATGGCTTAAAATTGCTAAAATCATTTATTATCACTCATGGGTTCTCTGATCCAGGATTTCAGTTAGGACATGTCAAGGCCTCAACTGAAATACCCAAGGATTGAAAGTTGAATTAACTGAAGGATCATTTAATCACATGTCTAAAAGTTGGTGCTGCCTACAGCTGAGGGGCTAGCAGAGCTGTTGACCATAACACTCCACACATGGCCTCTTCATGTAGTCTAGGCTTCCTCACAAAATGGTGGCTGAGTTCTACAAGCAAACATTCCAAGTGAAAGTGAGAGCCAGGCAGAAGCCATGTTGCCTTTCATGGCCCAGCCTCAGCAGTCACAGAGCATCATTTCTGCAACATTTTACTGGTTGAACTAGTTATTAAGATCTGCTCAGTTTCAAAAGAAAAGATCATAGACCCCATCTCTTGACGGAGGCATCTATCAATATCTTATTGCAGGAAGAGAACATTGGATGGAATGTAATTTGGTATGAGTATCTTTTAAAAATTAAGTGGGCTACACTATGCATCTGTAAATCCTTTCAAATCTATCTCCAGAAAATATTTTGAACCTGACCTCCATCTTCACAGCTATCATTCTAGACCAGATGACTATCAAATTGTTTTAGACTGTGGCAATTACTTTCAAACTTGTCTGTCTGTTATACTTTCAAATTCTCTTTTGTCAATTCTTCACATAAAGCCAAAATATTCTTTCCCTGTGCTGCCAATGTCCTTTTGAATAAAATTCAAAGTCCCTGAATTGGACTTCATGAATTGACTCATGGTTGGCTGCCTGCAGGAAGAGTGAGATCTGTTAAAGTTTTCTCAATCCCTCCAAGCTACCATCAATCTAATGACTGTTTTTTTTTAACTTCTGTAATTCTGTAAGCTGATGCTAGGTGGCTTCTGTATCTTCCCATACGAGGAAGTCCTAGACAAGAATTTGTTTCTATTTAGTTGCTCTCCACAAAACCCTGCAAGAAGCAACAATACTCTTAATATCCCGATATTTAGCCAAGACCCCTAACATCTCCATTTCTGGAGGTATGTGATCTGAGTCTCAGATAATAACAGGTGATGGTAGTTCACTAATTTATTTGCCAGCACATACCAAGAGACAGTTTCAGGATGGGGAAGTCCCCACTGTTCCCATCATTGTCTCAGATGGCAACACTTTTTTTTTTCTGAAGGTCTTATTTTACACATTAGTCCTGATACATCTAATTTTTATATAAGTTAAGATATTTGGATGCAAGTATCAGAAGCCAACTCAAGTGACTGTAAGATGTTTAAAAGGGACTTATTGTAAGGACTGGAAAGAATCTCACATAACCCACTGGCAAAAATGCAGCCAAGTTAAGAAAGCACTATTTATTTGTGAAGAGCTATCAGGAACCTAGGGAGTGTTCCTTCCTCATATCTCATTTCTGCTTCTCTCTGCACATTAGCCTCATATTTCTCTATGCCTGAAGAATTGATTCCTTTGCAACCCAGTCTACATGACAGAATGTGGCTAATCACAGTTCCCAATTGTATGTAGTACAAGTCCAGCCCCTTAGAAACACCAGTCTTTCATAGTTCCAATTCCAAATTCCTGCAGAAGGGTCTCAAACTAGCCCATCTTGAGTCAGGTGGCCTCCCCTGTTTCAGTGAACTATGGCCTGGAAGATGGAACCACCTTGGTCATAAAGTTCCCATTTCTTTCCTTTGGCTATGATGTATCCACTGCTGAAAGTAGAGGCATTCAAGAGACTTATGGTAAGGATTGGTAGTCTCTTCAAAGATAGGTGATATAGCAAGGACCTGGACTCTTGCTGTATAATAGACATGATTAGGACTAATAGCCACTTCTTTTAAAACTCTTCCTATGAAAAATATGTTAAAAAAAAAAAAAAAGCAGACCTAGGCGGCTATGTTTATATCACATGACCCAGACCTTATTTGAATGTACAGTGGACAATCTGCCCAACAGTGTGGCTGGCCTGTTGACCCAAGTTTATTCTCTGGAGAATTTTAACCAAAAAACACAAGTACCATGGTCAGTCTGGTGGTGAGAACTTGAACTGACTACTTATGTATGTTTGTGGGCTAGTGGCCATGTTGAGGCACCATAGAAACAGAGAAAGTTAGTTTAAAGAAGGACGGAAAGAATCAGAGTGAAGCAGAGCTGAGTTGGACCCTGATACCCCAGAGACATGAGAATGAAGCTTTGGTTCCCAGTAGCTCCTGGAGTCTAGTTCCCATGAGGCCTCACAGCAGTTCAGCTTCCTTATCCTTGAAATTGCCTACTTTAGCTTTACAAAAAAACTCTCACTCTGCTGAGCTAGTTTGAATAGATTTCTATTTGCCATAGCCAACAATCCCTGACTAAGAGAACCTGAGAAGGTGTCAAATAAGGAGTGAAGCCTGAGGAGTGGGAGAAAGTCTCATCTGCCATTTAGCTGAAGTGCTCAGAAAAGCATCAGCTAATGCACCTCCCTGCTCACGTCTGCTTCTCCAGTTTTCAGGAAATGAAGTTCTCAGAGTCCTTTAAAAACATTCCATCTGTATTTCAAGCCTCATTAGGAAAGGACCTGCTGGTAGAGGCTTCTAGTCATTGAAACAGCAATATACAGTTCTTTCTGAACAGGATGGGCTATCCTCACTTGGCTTACAGGTCATCAAACAGAACTTACAAGCCTGATGTGTAGCATTAAGCAGAGGCTACCTCAACCACTCCATAATCCTTCCTTCCATCCTTCCTTCCTTCCTTCCTTCCTTCCTCTGTCTTTTCCTTCCTTCTTTTCTTCCTTCTTTCCTTTTTCTCAGGTATTATTTTTACTACTAGAGGGTAAGGATTTAATGATGAGCAAAAGAGACACAGCTCTTGCCCTCATGACGTTTACAATCCGATTGGGGAAATAGACAGTTATTGAATATTAATCACTGAAAAATGTAAAATTACATTTATGTTAAGTGCTACAGAGGAGAGATACATAAAGCTACGAGAAATAATAAGAGGTTCATAGACCCCTTCAGGGAAGGCCTGGGAGGATTACTGAGCAAGTGAGCTGAGATCTGAATGTCAGTAGGAGCGACCCTGGTAGGAAAGTGAGTAGAGGGTGCAAAGTGGCCTGAGCAGACCCTGGACAGGATGGAATTAGCCATACTCAGGTATTTGAATGACTGGAAGGAGCCTTTAAGCCAGGGCGGGGCTAAGGAGAGTATGGTACCAGGCAAGCCTAGCAGTTGGTTGGGGCTGGATTACTTAGAGCCTTACAAGCCAGGTTCAGGATTTTGGCCTTCGATCTAAGACCAACTGAAACAATATGCTACAAGGCATCAGGTTGACTCACAGGTTATTAAGAAAAATGCTTTATTATCTTATAAAAAAGTTCAAACTTTCCTGCTCTCCATCATCCACACCCTTTCCCTAGTTCTCATGTGCTAATAGTTTATTAAACTATTCTGCAACTGAAACGGCAAAATGTAAAGTCTAAGTCTAGCAAAGGGCTCTACTATCCAGGAAATGAGCCAAAAATTATCAAATATATGGATAGATATACAAAGTGACAGAGAAAGACAGACAGAGAGCAGAAAGAGAGAGTATAGATCAATACACAGAAGAAGTCTCAGGGAATCTTGTCTCCAATATATCTGTGAGATATTACAATGTTGTTCCATTTGCTAAATAATGTGTTTATTATCATAAAGAAAATACATGTTTAATCCATATGGCCAAAGTAAAATACCTATACAATTACAGTCATACAAGATGTAATTTTTTCTTAATATTTTAAGACCTCACTAACCAAGAAAACCATTCTGAATTAGAGAAAAGACACAATTACAGAACTCCTATTTTATTACCTACACATCGACTTTTAATTTGAACTACTAACAAAGTAGTTTTGAAGCTACGTTCTACCCTGTTTTAATGAATGGACATAAGGACTGTCCCACACAAGGTAGCAGCAGATCACACTGTCTCATGGTTCTGCTCATGAGTGGCAGTCTTCTTCCTTCTATACAGGGCTTGGGGACAGGCTTGTGCTTTTTATTTTGTTGAATTTCTAGGCTTTATAAATCAAGATGAAGCATCAAGAAATGCACAAAAGATAGGCAACACTGGCTGGTCACAGTGGCTCACACCTGTAATCCTAGCACTTTGGGAGGCCGAGGCGGGTGGATCACCTGAGGTCAGCAGTTCAAAACCGGTCTGGCCAACATGGCAAAACCCCATATCTACTAAAAGTACAAAAATTAACCAGGCACAATGGTGGGTGCCTGGAATCCCAGCTACTCGGGAGGCTGAGGCAGGAGAATTGTTTAACCTGGGAGGTGGAGGTTGCACTGAGCCAAGACTGCACCACTGCACTCCAGCCAGGGCGAAAGAGCAAGTCTATCTCAAAAAAAAAAAAAAAGGAAGAAGGAAAAGAAAAAGAACAGCAAGACTTGGCCATTTCATATGCCAAAATTATAAAAAATGCTAAAAAATATTATCCTGCTTTAATCAAAAAAAAAGAATTTGCCATAACAAATCATACTTTTCACACTTGTGTCTGAGCTGATATTCTGTCACCTCCCAACATCCTCGGAAAGCAGGTGAAGTTATTATACCTATTCCACTGTTAAGCAAACTGAGGCTCAGAATGATTGTGCCACTTGTTCAATATCTCACAGGAATAATGGAGGCAGCATCAAATCCAGGTCTGCCTGATTCCCAGTTCGTACTACTGGAAGAAGACCCAAGTTAAAGACACTATCTTGGATCTTTCATGGAAAGCAGGGCCAGGACCAGGGTGAGGCAAGGGAAGCACAAAATTTAAGGAGATTCTCACTCTCAGGCACTGACCCTGCACTTGCATGACTCTGAGAGTGAGCACTTCCTTAAAAGTAAGTACTAAACCACACGATCTCCAAGGTACCTGTGTGGTTCATTTTCCGTATGAACTTGGCTGCGCTACGGTGCCCAGTTATTGAACCAAATACCAGCCTAAGTATTGCCGTCAAGGTATTTTTTTCTGCTATGATTAACATTTAAATCAGTTGACTTTGAGTAAAGCAGAGTACTCTTTATAATGTGGGTCTGCCTCATCCTGTAAGTTGAAGAACTTAAGGGAAAAGAGAAAGGTCTCACAAAAAATAATGAATTCTTCCTCTACATAACTTAAGACTGAGAACTACAACACCATCTCTTCCCTGAGTCTTCAGCCTGCCACCTGCTCTGCAAATTTCAGACTGCCAGCCCCCACAATCATATGAGCCAAATTCTCTAAAATAAATCTAGATAGATAGGTAGACAGGTAGGTAGGTAGGCAGGAAGGTAGGTAGAAATATAAATGTTGTATATAGATAAAAACATATTTTACATTGTTTCTTTAGAGAACTTGGCTGATACAGGACCTTAAAATCACTATCATCTAAGCAATGAAAAGCAAGCACCTAACAGCTCACCCTGATGGAAAAGCCCAGTGTAGTGGGAGGTGAACTTCACAATGGCTGAATGCACCTCTAAAGACAAACTGCCAACATTCAATCCTAGCTCAGCTGCTGGCTATGTTATGTGACCTTGGGAAACTTTCTTTTTAAATTTTCCTATTGATATATAATAATTGTACACATTAATGGGGTACATGTGATACTTTGGTGTATGCATACAATGTGTAATGATCAAATCAGTGTAATTACAATAGTCATCACCTCAAATATTTGTCATTTCTGTGTGTTGGGAATGTTTCAGATCTTCTGTTCTAGCTATTTTGAAATGTATGATTAATTTCTATTAACTATAGTCACCCCACTGTACTAAATGAAGGAAAGCCATCTCTCTTGGGCTGTGCATTTAACCCTCTCCAATAATAGTTATAAAGATGCAACAAAATAATGTTGGATTGGGAAACAGTAACAATTCCCATTCCTTTTCAACTCTCTCAGCTTCATCACAGGACAAAAAAAAAAAAAAAAAAATCCATGGCGTTGATTTTTATTGCTAAGCCAAAACACTTAATCTTATTAGTGGATAAGGCAGCCTGCAGAAGACCTTGTGTCTCCAGGCCACTGGGCTTAGAGTAGAGTTCTCAAACTCTTAATTTCTTTTATGCACAAGGGAGTTTCAGTTCAAAGTTGCTTTCCTTCCTCCTTCTCCTCCCCCTTCTCCTCCTCCTTCCCCTCCTCCTTCTCCTCCTCCTTCTCCTCTTCCTCCTTCTCAACTTCCTCCTCCTCCTCCTTCCCCCTCCTCCTTCCTCCTCCCCTTCTTCTTCTTCTTCTCTCGCTCTCTCCCTCTCTGTCTCTCTCCATTGTCACTTCTTTAAATACAGCTTTCTGGCCTTTTCTCTCCTCTTAAGACTTGCTTATGTGACCCTCACACTCTATTATTACCAACAATTAATATTTATTGGCACAAAATGATGATAGGTTGTACAGAGCAGAGTAATTCCAGAGACAGCCTTCCTTCCCTCAAATCCTAATTCTTCCTCCATCCAATCTGCTCTTCTCATATGCTGAATCATAGTCTAGTGATATAGTGACACTATTAATATTCTGTTACGTTTATACAGCTGAGGAAATCAGAGAGCCAAGGTTAGAGAAGTTTGAAAGGTCATATAGTCCAGAAACTGTGCTACTTTCTACATACAATTCCACTTTTATCTGTGATAGAGATTGCAAACTGCTGGGCTGAAAGAGAAATCCAGACATCATATCAGGAGTTTAAAACCCAAGTTTTAAAAATCAATAAACTTTCCATTTTTTAAATTCACTTTCAAATTTATCTTGGAAAGAAAAAAAAGATTTCTTGCAACACATGGCATCTCTTGGTTAGAGCTGAGAGGTCATTGCTCCTATAAAGCATGACCCACCCTTCCCTATTGAATTATCCTGAGTCCATATCACTCATTTGCTTGGCTCCTGATGTTTGAATCTTCCACAACAGTCCCCAAGAAACCATATATCTACAATTGAGCACTCCCAGGGAAAGGGAACTCACCAACTCCAAAGACAACCCATCCCCTCTTTGAACAGTTTCTTCCAGAGCTCTTTCTTAAACTCTAAAAGCCAAGGCATCCATCTCCTTAACATTAAACAAAAGAAGAGATTTATTCACTGAATTTTTTCCAAAGTAAGCATCCCCAGTGCCTCCTCTAATTTGGTTTCTGTTTCCTTCACCACCTTGGTTTTCATTTTCTGGGCATGCTTTATTCTATTTCTATTTCTTTTAGAGGATAAAATCCAGAAATAAAGGTTTCTTCCTGCTAGATTCAGCTCATCCCTCTATCTTCTAGAATGTTATCATGTACTAATTGAAGAAGAGCTTACTAAGTGCCTACCAGGTGGCAGGCTCTGTGCCAGGAACCAGCATCACTTTGGCAAGCAGCACAAGCTAAGTGCCCGCCCTCCTGGAGCTCGGATTCCAGAGGGAGACATGTTGCCCAGCAATCTCTCAGAGAGATGGAAACTTGCACTGTCATGCGTGCAAAATAAATTCAAGATTGATTCAAGATGTGAGACATAAAAAATGAAATTGTAGCAAATCTAAAAAAAAAGGTAAATAATTTGATTATCTTGGAGACAAGGCCTTTCTAATATCAATAGAAAACCTAGAAGCTATAAAAGAAAAAAATGAATAAATCTAACTACATCAAATTTTAACATTTTTGGAGCCTAAAAGCATCATAAATGAACTCAAAAGGCAAATCTGTGAAAATATTTGCAATACAAATGACAGACAAAGGACTGATTTTCCTAATGTACAAGTTACTGTTACAAATCAATCAACAAAGCACATAAAAAATTTACAAAAGAAATATAAATGATGCAAACAAATGAGATGATTCTGAAGTTCTTTAATAATCAAAGAAATACAAATTAAAATAATGAGGTAATTTCCAAGTAAATATTGGCCATGATATTTTAAAACAAATGCTCCCAAGTGCTGTTAGATCATAGGGTATCCAGCATTTTCATTCACTGCAAATTGAAACAGCCCTTCTGGAGAGAATTCCGTGATTAGCTTATTTTAAATGTCCTGAATTTCATAAATATATACAAATATTATCTGTGAATTATAAATAAAGCTTTAAAATAAAATAAATGTTCTGATTCTGCCATTTCATTAGTTTCTATTCTTTATCCTCTCATCCCACCTATCCCTGAGTCACATAATGGCTTCCAGAACTAGCTGCCACCAGCACCTCCCCGGGTCCTCATACCAATCCTCTTGTAATACCAGTTACAGATTGAGTAGAATCACTACTCCATCTGTAATTTCTGGAACTCAGGACTGCTGTTCTCCTGGCCTGAGAGGATTTCCCCATGGCCTGTCAGAGCTCCTGGGAAATGCAACAATGGTCTGGTTAACTCAATAATCTCTATGTCAAGGTTCCTTATAAACATGTAATCTGAACTGTCTTGGACTGTCTTTCTACCCGAATTCCCTTACCTACAGTAGATTGTTGTAACTGGAAAAGAAATT
Source organism: Pan troglodytes (assembly GCF_028858775.2). Lineage (NCBI taxonomy): Eukaryota > Metazoa > Chordata > Mammalia > Primates > Hominidae > Pan > Pan troglodytes. The sequence continues at coordinate 60,415,830 of NC_072407.2, read as the reverse complement.
TAAGTACCCAGAGCAACTGGAGAGACTGAGTAACTTCAGAACCAAGGCAGTTATTATTAAGCCTGGGGTAATTCTGTGTGCAAGGTTAAAAAAAAAATGGTTTGGGGGCTGAAAACTAAGACATAAATTCCTAAATTCACTGGCTATATCATCTAGAAATGTCTTTTCTCAGTAAGGACTGGTTGTGTACACATAGTTGTAATGAGCTAATACCCACTAAACCTATGTTTACCCAGCATTTTTAGTTCACATTCATCCAACGCTTGCACTCTAACATCTGTACAGCCCCACAAGCTTTCAACAGAGGAGTTTTACTTTATGTTGTTTGTATTATGAAACAAGAGTCATACTGAAGACAGTTTTTCAAACTGTCATTCCCTCTTCTGCAGATTTGGATTTGCCTTCCCTGAGGAACATCCCCTTCCCCAAGTAAACTATGAAAGCAAATGATGCAACACCACCTTCTCAAAAGCAATATTAAGACACAGTTGCTACTTAGCTGTGGTACCTGGGGCAGGGTACCTGGAATTATTTAACCATCCCAGGCTTCATTTGCCCCACTGGTAAAAAGGAACCAATAATAGATGAGAAAGAAGGCTGGGCCTGAAAATGAGTATGAGAGCTCTTTTCTCTTAATCCTGAGACTTTTTATACGACATCTCCTCTCATTGTATTAAGGATCTCAGTAAAAGTTAGTTGAGTGCCTCTTTTCAACAAACGATGCTAGGAAAACTGGATAACCCACGCAAAAGAATAAAGTTGGGTCCTTAATTTGCATGTGGCATACCCATACAAAAATGAACTAAAAATGGATAAAATACCTAAACATAAAGGCTAAAATGACAAAACTCTTAGAACAAAACACAGAAGAAAAGCTTCATGACATTGGATGTGGCAATGATTTTTTAGGTATCATGCCAAAAGCACATCTTGTCTTACTAGAAGGTCTTCAGGGGCAATAACATACACGGAGCTATCATCTCCCATGATGATGATGCCTTCTTCTGGAATACCTCCTGAAGGACCTGCCTGGGGCTGTTTTAGAGTTAACTTGCTTTCTGTGAGTAGAAGGAATACACTCTAAAATAACAACACATTTGTATATTAACTACGTAAACTAGTAACATAGTCTTTTATTATAATTATCAAGTATTATGTACTCTGCATAATTGTATGTGCTATAGTTTTATATGGCTGATAGTACAGTAGGTTTGTTTACACCAGCATCACCACGAACATGTGAGTCATGTGTTGTCCTGTGATGTTAGGATGTTTACAATATCCACAGGTGATAGAAATTTTCAGCTCCATTATAACCTCATGGAATCGTCATTGATGTGTGATCCATCGTTGATTGAAATATCCTTATGTGGTGCATGACTACATACAAAGAACTCATGCAACTCAACAATAAACAAACAACCCAATTTATTTTTATTTTTTGTAGAGGCAAGGTCTCATCATATTGCCCAGTGGTTAGGGAGGCCAAGGTAGGAGGATCGCTTGATACCAGTGGTTCTCCCCCAACACTGGGATTATAGGAGTGAGCTACCACACCAGGCCCAAACAACCCAATCTAAATCTGAGCAAAGAACTTGAATAGACATTTCTCCAAGAAGATACATAAATGGCCAGTAAGAACATGAAAAGATGTTCAACATCACTAGTAATTAGGTAATGCAATTCAAAACCACAGTGAAATACCATTTCATACCCATTAGAATAGCTATTACCAAAAAATGGGAAACAAGTGTTGAGCATGTGAAAAACTTAGAACTCTTATATATTGCCAGTGGGAATGTAAAACGGTGCAGCTGCTGTGAAAAACAGTAGGTGGTTCCTCAAAAAGTTAAGCATAGATTTACCATATGATCCAACAATTCCACTTTTAAGTAGTATACACTATGCAAAAGAATAGAAAACAGGGACTTGAACACATCTTTGTTCGCCCACATTTATAGCAACAGCATTCACAATAGCCAAAATATAGAAACAACCCAAGTGCCCACCAACAGATTAACAGATAAACAAAATATGGCATATCCATGCAATAGATTATTATTGATTTATAAAAAGCAGTGGAGTTCTGATATGTGCTACAAAATGCATGAACCTTGAGAACATTGTGTTAAATGAAAGAAGCCAGACACAGAAACACAAATATTATATGATTCCACTTTTATGAAGTACTTAGAAGAAGCAAATCCATAGAAACAGAACTAGAATGGTGATTGCCAGTGGCAGGGGGCAGAGAGAAATGAGGAGTTAATGGGTACAGAGTTTCAGTTTGGGATGATGAAAAAGTTCTGGAGAAGGATAGTGGTGATGGTTGCAAGACAATATGAATATATTTAATGCCACCAAATTGTGTACTTACATGGTTAAAATGGTAAATTTTTTTAACCACTTAAGTTTCCATGTTATGTGTATTTTATTGCCAAAGAAGCCTTTAAACAATCAAGAGGAAATTTTTTAAGTTAGTTAAGTGCCAACTATGTGCCAAGTCCTAAGTGACACACCAGGAATACAGTGAGGAGCAAAGTCCCTACCCACACAGAGTTCCCAGCATATAGTAGCTCCTCAATAAAGAGCTAATTTATTGAATTAATGAATGAAATATTTTAGGCTCTGTCTATATATAAAACAACAGATGTCAACAGGCTATTTTTACAATGCTTTTTTCAGGGGTTTTAATACCCAAAGAAGCATATTTAGTAAGGGTAGAATTAGAAAGAGTTTAGATATTCATTCTATTACAAGATCAAAAGCACTTTTTTGCTGCTCTTGCGGTCATTTTTTATTTTTGTGTTTCACTATTATGTTTTAAATAAGGACAAAGATGTTGAGAAAAAGAAAAAGACACAATGTTCTTTTCAACTATTTTCAGAAAACCTCATGATTTTTGAAGAAGAGATGAGTGGAAATAGCTGAGAGTTTCTTTCCCAACAGGACCAAAAGGACGAATTGTATAATGTCCATGAAGCATCTTGATCTCCACAAGCAACTTCGCAGATCCGCTACAGGGAAGCCGACAGCCCACTTTCTTTTCAACTTCTATCGGCTTTCCCCAATTTCTCTGGTGATTTATCCTCTCCACATTCTCTATCTAAGTAAGATTCAGGAGAAAATTTAGTTTGAGGTTTGAATTCAGCATCAGGCAAAATGAGATTCAAAAACTAGAGCTGCCTTACCTTCTTTGAATTCCATCACCAGGAAAAACCTTCAAACCAAACATGCTTCGTTTCTTTTTTGCCCTTTAGCCCCATAGCCACCAAAAAGGCATGGGAGATCCATGGGGATGGTGGCATTGGGGCTTGGGCAGCTCTGTTCTTGTGGTCATTTGCACATGGCTTTGATGGCATTTTCTCTTCCCTGTAGCTTAGACAAATAGAATTGGAGCAAGGAGGAAAAAAAGAAATCTGGTAAGTATTTCTATCCGTCTTGTATTGATCTTCATGACAAAAGAAAAATTGTGTGTGGTTGTTTTTGCTCTTATCTGAAGCACTGTGGCTCCCTCAGACAAAATGCATTCCCATATACAAAAAGTAAATATATATATATATATACACACTTCTGCCAAAGGCCCTAGATTACGTGTTGTATGGTTTACACTCCATCATTCTACCCTAGACCCATGCCTTCATGCTGATAATCTAGTTAATTTAGCTTTACACCTACACTCAATCAACTTAATATATGTGAAAAATACAAATCCATAATTAAAGTTTTGGTGTCGCTCTAAGTGATCAAGAACATAGTACTTTGGCCTCTTGGTAAATTGATTTTAATGGGTCAGTTGAGACTTTGAGGATCTGCTTTCTTCATCTTTCCAATATCATTGTTGGTAAATTGAGGCCAAAATATTATAGCTAAAAATGTATAATTCCAAAGCCTAGTTCTTAAAAGAAATACACTCAGAAGTGAGAAGGAAAAAAAGAAAACAATGCCAGAATTCCTGACTGAATTCTATTTCTAAGAGAATATGTGTAGAATCTATTTTAAGAATGAGACTTTTTTATTTTAAGAATGAAATCTTTAAATGAGATAAGTGAAAACTCAGCACAGAATCTGACACACATTAGATAATTTATGAATGTTTTTATTCATTTATTAATATATGTAAATAGCAATACAACATACACCATTCCCCAGTGCTTTTTTACGTTAATCAGAAGATAATTGCCTAAAACACACTAAAACTTCATTTTATTTTTATCCACTTGGTGCATACATAAGGCAATTGTATAAACATAAAATACTGCAGATGTATCAAAGATCACTCATTTATAGGCAAAATTGGTTGCGACTCACAAAGTAGAAACTGGGAGGGGTATGAGGTTTTTCCTGCCACTATAAAAATAGCAAACCCCCACTGTCTAGCATTTTACTCATTTCTTTGTTTTTACATTTGAAGACTTTTCCTGCCTTTAAGCACAGAAGCAGCCCAGTAAGGGGTGGTTTCTTAAGCTCATAAACACAGTCTGGCATAGGGTAGGAGGTTAATGAAAACATGCTGATCCCTTAAGAAGGAGTAGTTGATGATCATTTTGATGAAAGGACAGATAGTGTATACCTGTGTCTACCTGAGAAAGGTCACACTTTATGGAAGGAAGAGTGGACCAATGAAAAGGTGGGCATCACCAAAAACATATTTCCCTAATTTTGCCACTTTGCCAAGAATCAGTCCTAAACCACCATCAAAGCCATGCACCTGCTAGCTTTCTCTAACATAACATGTGTCCTAGAATGAAGCATACAGTATTGCATGGAAATCAAATGCCATGCACTGGGATGCACCAACTGTTGTTTCATAGACAAAGTGGTTCTATTTCCCTCCAACTCCACCACCACCAGCGTCCTTTCCACTCATCACACTGCAGCCAAAGGAATCTTTTAAAAATTCGTATCTGATCATTTCACACTCTACTTTTGAAATAAAGTCCACAAGTCCCCAAGCAAATCTGCAAGGCTCTGTGACAGTTTCTATGGAATTCGCCAGTTGCATCTCACACTAAGCCCTGCTCCCTCATGCTACAGCCAATCCCAGTTCCTCAAGGCATCCCATTTCACAGACCTTTGCATTTGCAATTCTTTCTGTCTAGAAGAGTCTTCACAACCCATGACTATGGCATACTTATTCCTGAAGCCTCTGCTTAAGTGTTAATTTCTCTCAGAAGCCTTTTCTGACCACACCAAATTAGGCTGGAACCCTATTATATAGCATAATAACACCCTGTGCTGCTTCTTTTGTTTCACTTTGCAAAATTGTAAAAATTAATAATTAATTAATTAACTGTGCAATGGTTGAATATCTATATCCCAAGTTCTAATCTCCATGCTGAAGGAACCATATCTATCTTATTTATTACTCTAAACTTAATATTTGATACGTAGTAGATATAATACATACTTAAAATATTCTAAACTTAATATTTGATACATAGTAGATAGCATATATTTGCTGAATTGATTAATAAAATTGTGAGGTCTCCATGGAGATATTTCCCAGGTAATATTTCTAGCAGATGAGGAAGTCATTAAAAAGTGGCAGTCTGATTCATTGTTATCTGTCTTCTGACAATAGAGTAAATGTCCTAGAGGAGATAAAAGTAGATAATGGTTTTCATTACTGGAGAATAGGAAATAACTTGAGTTAATTGAGGCAGATGGTCCATGAACAATGCTTCAGAAATAAAATAGAGCTTCTGACCTTTGGTGATCGAGAAATATTACAAAGTTATATATGGGACTCACTTCAGCCCTACATCAAGATCAAATTGTTTCCAATAATTAATGCAAATCATTACATCCTTCTTTTTTCCACAGTGTCTGAGACCTCTATGCCATCTTGGGAAGCAGGCTAACACACCTCCTTTCCCTTCTTTATTTTTTCTTCTTCTGTTTAGTTGCTTTTATTTTCCATGACAAATCCTAAATTGGGTATGACTGAATGTTAAGAAAAGTTTTCTTTCATCAAAGCTGATATCCACACTATGATCCACAACCAAAAATGTGACTGCCCCTTACTATATAAACAATCAGTTACTGTTTTGCAATCACGCTAGGCACAAACATGAGCTTAATAGAAAAAAATCCGAATAGCTGAGAAATTGCTCCACAATACGCAGGACAGATAAGAAAAAAAATCTATATTTTGTAGCATGTTATTATTTACAAAGTCTTTTGGCATTCCCTCTCCCTTGATCCTGGCTTAAGATCTCTTGACCTTTACCCATAGCAAAGCAGAAATTTTTACTGATGAGAAAACTAAAGTGGATCATTTCTGGCTCTACATCATAGAGCCAATAAAGAAAGTACTGGAACCAAATCCAACTTTTTCTGCCTCAATATGTCTTTGTAATTATGAGATCTGGCTCATATGTTAAGAGGACGAGACAAAAGCCCAGAGCAGGATTTGCAGAAACTTCTGGCTTGATGGAGCTCAAGAGTTACTCTGCTTGGGAAACCCTCATCCTGTTGAAAACTTTCTTCAGAGCCTCTTTCATGTCTTTGTTTCTCAGGCTGTAGATCATTGGATTTAGCATGGGGATGACCACAGTGTAAAATATTGACATGATCTTGTCTTCCTCAAGGGATTCACCCATGTTGCCTTTCAGGTATATGAATATGAGTGTTCCAAAGAAGAGAGTCACTGCAGTCATGTGAGAAGCACAGGTGGAGAAGGTCTTGGCTTTGCCACCTGCTGTACGAATCTTCAGAATAGACTGAATGATGAACAAGTATGATGTAAGAATCACTGAAATGCTGGTTGTGATGACCAGAAAAGCTGAGAGGTAGATTACCCATTCCCGTGGCCTGGTTTCACTATAGGCAAGCTTCAGCAGGGGTGGGAGGTCACAGAAAAAGAAGTCTACATGGTTGGACTTAGAGAAGGAGATAGAGAAGGTGCAGCCAGTGCGGATCACAGAATTGACTATGGCACCAGAATATGCCCCGGCCACCAGCGCCAGGCGGGTCTGTGGTGTCATGGCTATGGCATAGAGGAGGGGGTTACACACAGCCACGTACCAGTCATAGGCCATCACAGCCAAAAGGAAATACTCAATGCTAGCACAGAGTGTGAAAAAGAAGAATTGGCTGGCACAGCACTCATAGGTGATGATCATCTTATCAGTCCCAAAGTCTCAAGCAACTGAGGAACAATAGCAGAAGAGTAGCAAATGTCCAGGAAGGAAAGATGACTGAGGAAGAAGTACATGGGAGTCTGGAGCCGAGGGTCAGTCTGAATTAAATTAGCACAATCATGCCCAGGTTGGCCCCCATGGTGATGAGAAAAATGACCAGAACCAAAAAGAAGAGACCTATCTGCATCTCTGCCTGCAACCGGAACCCCCTCAGAACAAATTCTGTCACCGTGGTGCCATTCTCTGCCATGAAGCCAACGTTATCCACTGAAATTAAATAATAATAATAATAAAGTCTCATTAAAGATAAATTTTTATGGCTGCATAGTATTCCATGGAGTATATGTGCCACATTTTCTTAATCCATGATAAGTTCATGTCCTTTGTAGGGACATGGATGAATCTGGAAACCATCATTCTCAGCAAACTATCTCAAGGACAAAAAACCAAACACTGCATGTTCTCACTCATAGGTGGGAATTGAACAATGAGAACACATGGACACAGGAAGGGGAACATCACACACCGGGGACTGTTGTGGGGTGGGGGGAGTGGGGAGGGATAGCATTAGGAGATATACCTAATGTTAAATGACAAGTTAATGGGTGCAGCACACCAACATGGCAATGTATACATATGTAACAAACCTGTACATTGTGCACATGTACCCTAAAACTTAAAGTATAATAATAATAAAATAAAATAAAATAAAAGATAAATTAAGGCAGTAATGGCTTGACTTGATCATTGCTCAGTAATTATAATAATCTTTTAGATTTGTAAAGCACTTTACATTTTCACAAACTTTATTTTACTTGATCCTTCAGAAATCCTTCGAAGCACATATTGTTTTTATTTTTATTTTATTTTATTTGTTAAGTTCTGGGGTACATGTGCAGGATGTGCCAGTTTGTTACATAGGTAAATGTGTGTCATGGTGGTTTGCTGCACCTATCAACCCATCACCTAGGTATTAAGCCCAGCAAGCCTTAGCTTTTTTTCCTAATGCCACCCCCCCCGCCTACAGCCCTTCCCCAACAGGCCCCAGTATGTGTTGTTTCCCTCCCTGTGTCCATGTGTTCTCATTGTTCATCTCCCACTTATAAGTAAGGACATGCAGTGTTTGGTTTTCTGTTCCTGCATGAAACACATATTGTTAATCCTATTTTTGACAGAAGAATATGAGGGCAAAAGAAGTAAAGTGACCGAGATTTCACAATTGGTAAATAGGCAAAGCCTAGGTTAGACCTCATTTCCTTAGGCACTTCCAAAACTTCTGACAGGTCCCAAATTAGAAACCTTAATCAGCCTCCTGTGGAGGAAGAAAGCACTTTGTTGAAGAAACCCTAGTGGTGTAGTATAAAAGACATGGGCTTTGAAATAAGGTGTAGGTTTGAATACCTTCAGACCTTGAGCAAGTTAATTAACCTTTCTGAATTTCAGCCTCCTTCTTGGTTAAATGAGGATTACAATGCCAAAGTTATAATATGATTGTGAAGGACATAATTTACATAGTATGTTGCACATGGTCTGACACACACTTAGAATTATTTTTACTAAATTCTGAGATAATATGAGTGACATACTCTTAGGTTCATATACATTCTAGAATCATAAGTCCACAGCCACCTGGAGTTCCAACATCAACTCCACCTTTCTTTAGGGTTGTTTCTGATGTGCATATATGCACAATGGATTTGTATGCTAGACAGTGAGCCATAAAGAACAAGCACTGTTAGGACCTCTATAGCCTGTTGCCTGCCAAGTCGCCTCTTCCTCTCTGTTCCTGCCAAGCAGCATGGCCTGGTTTCCAAGTTCTCCTCTTATTCCAAAGGATCTGTCCTAGTTTTTTTAATGCCACGTCATTATCAATCAGTGAGATACATGAATCAAGCTATTCCACAATTAGCCTGCAAAACTCATTAACAGAGAAAGCCAGCACACTGAGTTTTGAATTCTAATACAGATGGGGTTCTTGCCAGGTATTGGGAAAATACTATCTCTGTGCCTTTGAACCTTGATAATTTAGAATAATGAACATAGTGAATGTGGACTTCAGAGGTGATTCTTCTTGTCCTCTTTCCATCCTTGAAACAAAAACTGAATTTGAAAAAGATCTCATAGGACTTTAGAAAAAGAATAAAGTAAAACATTGATCAATGTTTGGCAAAAGCTGATCTAATTTTTGAATAATGTTCAGCAACTGGGGGGTGGTTTTCCCCCCACTGAATTCTTGATAGGGTAAATATTTAGGTTGTTTTTCTATACTTAAGGCCAAATCTTATCCTGATCTTCTCCCAGAACAAAGATTCGCCATGTTCTTAAAAGGAGTTCCTGTAAATCATCCTGGCCAAAGGGAAAAAGAGGCTATATTCATCTATTTATTTAATAAGAATCTACTGAGAACTTACTATGTAGCAGGCACTTTTCTAGTTGCTTGGAACAAAACAAAGGGTCCTGCCTTCATGCTCATTCTAGTGGAGCCTGGCATACATATATTCAAAAAAGAAGAAATATATTCTTCTACCATGATGGAAGTTAGTAAGTGCTGTGAAAAAAAATGCTGCAGAGTATGAGGAATTAAAATTATCAAAGTAAGGATAAGGATATTAAGACCATCAAAAAGACTCATTGAAAAGGTGACATTTCAGCAGAAATTCTGGGAATCAGGTAACTGTACATATGTACTTGCATACATCATTTGGCCACAACTAATAGAAAATAAAGACATAAATTGCCAGCAATGGACCACCCTGCTCTGATTACAAAACATATGGAGGTTTTCAGGTCTTTGGGAGACATGTTCCAGGCAACATTGATCAGAAGTGTCAGCCTCCTGATAACAGAGAGAAGCCCTTAAGATACTAGAGGCTCGATAATCAACCTAAGATCACCCAGCACAAAGGTAAGGCTGGAATCCCACAAATATATATAGTGGCTAAGAAAATGGGCCCAGAAGACAGAGTTTGTTCCAAACTCATACTCAGGCATTTCTATTTGTGTGACCTTGTACAAGTTACCTGACCTCAAGTCTCAGCGTCAACATCTAGACACTGACAATAGCAGCTGCACATCCCTGACGAACACTGATGCAAAAATCCTCAATAAAATACTGGCAAACCGAATCCAGCAGCACATCAAAAAGCTTATCCACCACGATCAAGTGGGCTTCATCCCTGGGATGCAAGGCTGGTTCAATATATGCAAATCAATAAACGTAATCCAGCATATTAACAGAACCAATGACAAAAAACATATGATTATCTCAACAGATGCAGAAAAGGCCTTTAACAAAATTCAACAATCATTCATGCTAAAAACTCTCAGTAAATTAGGTATTGATGGGACATATCTCAAAATAATAAGAGCTGTCTATGACAAACCCACAGCCAATATCATACTGAATGGGCAAAAACTGGAAGCATTCCCTTTGAAAACTGGCACAAGACAGGGATGCCCTCTCTCACCACTCCTATTTAACATAGTGTTGGAAGTTCTGGCCAGGGCAATGAGGCAGGAGAAGGAAATAAAGGGTATTCAATTAGGAAAAGAGGAAGTCAAATTGTCCCTGTTTGCAGATGACATGATTGTATATCTAGAAAACAATGTGCAAAAATCACAAGCATTCTTATATACCAATAACAGACAAACAGAGAGCCAAATCATGAGTGAACTCCCATTCACAATTGCTTCAAAGAGAATAAAATACCTAGGAATCCAACTTACAAGGGATGTGAAGAACCTCTTCAAGGAGAACTACAAACCACTACTCAATGAAATAAAAGAGGATACAAACAAATGGAAGAACATTCCATGCTCATGGGTAAGAAGAATCAATATTGTGAAAATGGCCATACTGCCCAAGGTCATTTAGAGATTCAATGCCATCCCCATCAGGCTACCAATGACTTTCTTCACTGAATTGGAAAAAACTACTTTAAAGTTCATATGGAACCAAAAAACAGCCCGCATCACCAAATCAGTCCTCAGCCAAAAGAACAAAGCTGGAGGCATCACGCTACCTGACTTCAAACCATACCACAAGGCTACAGTAACCAACACAGCATGGTACTGTTACCAAAACAGAGATATAGACCAATGGAACAGTACGGAGCCCTCAGAAATAATGCTGCATATCTACAACTATCTGACCTTTGACAAACCTGACAAAAACAAGCAATGGGGAAAGGATTCCCTATTTAATAAATGGTGCTGGGAAAACTGGCTAGCCATATGTAGAAAGCTGAAACTGGATCCCTTCCTTACACCTTATACAAAAATTAATTCAAGATGAATTAAAGACTTATATGTTAGACCTAAAACCATAAAAACCCTAGAAAAAAACCTAGGCAATACCATTCAGGACATAGGCATGGGCAAGGACTTCATGTCTAAAACACCAAAAGCAATGGCAACAAAAGCCAAAATTGACAAATGGGATCTAATTAAACTAAAGAGCTTCTGCACAGCAAAAGAAACCACCATCAGAGTGAACAGGCAACCTACAGAATGGGAGAACATTTTTGCAATCTACACAACTGAAAAAGGGCTAATATCCAGAATCTACAATGAACTCAAACAAATTTACAAGAAAAAAACAAACAACCCCATCAAAAAGTGGGCAAAGGATATGAACAGACACTTCTCAAAAGAAGACATTTATGCAGCCAAAAGACACATGAAAAAATGCTCATCATCACTGGCCATCAGAGAAATGCAAAAATCAAAACTGCAATGAGATACCATCTCACACCAGTTAGAATGGCAATCATTAAAAAGTCAGGAAACAACAGGTGCTGGAGAGGATGTGGAGAAATAGGAACACTTTTACACTGTTGGTGGGACTGTAAACTAGTTCAACCATTGCGGAAGTCAGTGTGGCGATTCCTCAGGGATCTAGAGCTAGAAATACCATTTGACCCAGCCATCTCATTACTGGATATATACCCAAAGGATTATAAAACATGCTGCTATAAAGACACATGCACACATATGTTTATTGCAGCACTATTCACAATAGCAAAGACTTGGAACCAACCCAAATGTCCAACAGTGATAGACTGGATTAAGAAAATGTGGCACATATACACCATGGAATACTATGCCATAAAAAATGATGAGTTCATGTCCTTTGTAGGGACATGGATGAAGCTGGAAACCATCATTCTCAGCAAACTATCGCAAAGACAAAAAACCAAACACCACATGTTCTCACTCATAGATGGGAATTGAACAATGAGAACACATAGACACAGGAAGGGGAACATCACACACCGAGGACTGTTGTGGGGTGGGGGGAGTGGGGAGGGATAGCATTAGGAGATATACCTAATGTTAAATGATGAGTTAATGGGTGCAGCACACCAACATGGCACATGTATACATATGTAACAAACCTGCACATTGTGCACATCTACCCTAAAACTTAAAGTATAATAAAAAAAAAACAGCTGCACATGCACCCCAAACTTAAAATAAAAGTGGAAGGGAAAAAACCCTGTATATAAGATTATCCTCCTTTTTATCCAATATCGTTTTTTTGTGCTAGAGATTTGCCCCCTTATTCTTTCTGATGGGCCAGAATTTGATTTTGTTAATATTTGCTATTTTCTTTTCATTTTCTGTTTAATTTCCTCCTTTTTCCTTTTACCCTCTTCCTTTCTTCCTTACTCCTCCCATCTTCCCAGGGCCCCACCCCTGCTTTGTCTTTCTGTCTCCCCTCTTTCTTTAGCTTACTCTATTGTAAATTCAATTTGTTTTGGTTCCTTCTTGTGTCTTAGAAAATATAACACACATTACAGAGGTTGGGGGGTGAAATGGGGACATGATGGTCAAAGGGTACAAACTTTCACTTAGACAGGAGGAATAAGTTCTTGAAATCTATGGTACAGCATGGTGACTATAGTTATTAATAATGTATATTTCAAAATTGTTAAGAGTACATTTTAAATGTCTCACCACAAAAAATGCCAAGTGAGGTGATAGATATGTTAATTAGCTTGTTCAATCATTCCAAATTTTACACATTTATGAAAGCATCACATTGTACTGCATAAATATATACAAGTTTTATTTGTCAATTAAAAATAATAAAAATACATGTATGATTGTAAAAGGAATAATAACAGCACAGCTGTGCTATGAGAAGAAAAAATACAATTTAAATTAATGGAAACAGCATGCTGTGTGCCTAGTAACATTCAGATGTTACTTTTGTACTTTTAATACAGAGTAAACAATTCATATCCAAAATTATTACAAAAAGTATCTTTCAAACACTAGGTTTTTAAGTTGCTCCTAAATTTAATTTATTCCTACTTTTTTGCTGACTAAAATAAGACTCAAAGTGGTTAAGCTACTTTCCCAAGACCACAGTCAATAAACGGCTTGAAATTCACTGTGCTTAACATTAGCTTACACTATGGCCATCACTTTGGCCCAGGAAGTACGACGCTCCTGCCCAGCTTCAGGCAGCCCCAGCTGGGGAGGCACAAATCAGGAGACCCATTTCATCTACAATTGCTCTAAGAGACACTTTTAGGTCTCTGCTCTGGGAAAGGAGGAGGAAGCATTTTCCTATGGGGAGAGTGACATGATTGGGGGATGGCAGTTGACGGTGATGAGCCAGAGAGAGCATGTGATACGAAGGCTGGAAACAGCACCTGGAGGCCTGGATTCAAGTGTGGGTGCTGCCACTAAAGCAAGTATCTCCCATCTCTTGATGTGCATCCTCATATAAAAAGACAGCACTAACAGACCTCAAATGATGCATCCTGTTCTATAACACAATGGTCTCTCTTCTGCTCTTAAAAGTCTAATGACAGAGGAAAAGAGTATCTATGAATATTAATGACTGACATTAAGAGAGTATTCACTGTATGATAAATACTGTTCTAGGTAGTTTATATAAACTGCCTCATTTACTTCTCACAATACCCCAACACAGGACATATTTTTCCTATCCCTATGTATAGACTGGGAAACAGGAGCTTGCAGAGATTAAGAAACTTGGTTTAGGTAAATTCCTAGGCAGGGATTTGAACTGTGGTCTGTTAGCCTCCAGGGTCATGTACCCAGCCACTGTCTCATGGCTCATTATTATGGAAATGATGAAAGTTATTAATAATGCCCTGCAGTGAGCACCTTTCTATGCCCAGGACTTTTCTAGTGGCTTTACATATATAATCCTCTTACACTTGGGCAAGGAGGAAAGTAATATAAGTTAAATAAATTTTTTGGCAAATGACCCCAATTCCGAGTTGGAAACACTGCCCATGTTCTCCTCTTTGTAGCATCATTTTTATTCTTCATGTCTTATCTGCAGGGATGGGAGGGTAGAAGAGATGCTCAGGGGTCTCATCAGAATCAAACTATAACAGGGAGCCTGCACCCCCGGAGGGCCATCATCTCCGGCACAGATGTAAGTTGCAGGATAAAAGTCACGTGAAACAAACCTTGCTTCCAGCTCCTCGTTATTGTCTGCCCACCTGTACTTTCCCTTTGCCCAAATCTTACTCTTCATTTTTAATTTATTTTATCTTGCTACATGTTATGCATTTTTATAAGCCACTTTAAATCTCCTTTGGAAAGAGATATTGATGAATAAATAAATACAAAATAAAATTGCCCATTTGCCAGATGTCAGAATAATCGGAATAATCAGCCCTCTCTGCATTAGACCAATAACAGTGCCGCCAGAGGACTTTGCCAAATGGGTTCTGGAGAGACAGTGCATAAACTGTGGTTCAACCTAAATCAGACTGATCTATGGATGACAGAAAAAGGCAGATGCTCAAGGGAGAAAATGAAAACACTTAGGGAGGTCTCCAGGTCTGTGCTACTACAGCCAGCTCCTGAAGTCTTTGTAAACCAAAATCCCAAAATAATGACCTAGGCTTTCCTTTTGAGACAGTGAATAGTCTGAAGGGGGATTGGGAGAGGGTCTCCTAACTCACAGTACACTTTAATGTGATCCTTCTAAGCTTCAACTCTGTCCATTTTGCAATGGGCAGAGGAATATTTTAAAGACTAAGGTTGCCCAATGGTCGCTCATCTTCAGAGGAGCTAGAAAGTTTGGTTCTCTCCAAGAACAGTTGCACCTTGCCATGTGATACATCGCCTAAATTCGTAGACTGGTTATGAATGATTTGTAATTCTCGATAGAACCTCCAGTCAATTTCCTAGTGATTAAGATTAGGGAAAACAAACAGTATCTCCTCAAAATCTCCAGGCAGGGAGAGGAACCATGAATCCGTTTGGCCTCAGAGGAAAATATTTGGTCCCAGGCAATTTAGATCAACTGAGTTGCTGGGAAAATGAATAGAAGACTGAAGCAACAGTTTCCTGTTTTGAAAACCTACAAATATTTGAAACTGCTGGGTTTTAAGGATGCACAGGAAGAAAGTGCATCCTTAACGCCATCATGAACCCACCATGCTCCACAGTATTGAGCAATATTAGCATTTAACATTCTCAGCAATCTGTTATCTAATTGTTGTTCAGGCACAGAAACATTTCACTTCCAGACAGACCTCCCCTGGTGGATGTCTGTAACTCTGGGTTATCTTTCCCCCACATTAGTTACCTATGATAACCATGGTAGGTTATCCAAAAGCTAAGGGAGAAAGACGTCAAGATTGTCTGCTCTTTTAAATTATTAATGCTCCCCAAAATCTCTACTACACCTCAGAAAACCAATGGGGTTTTCAGGAAAGAGAAAGTCCAGCAGGCTTTAATAGGCCCCATCTGTCGTTTTCAGGCAGCGAAAGCACTGGGCTAAGAACCCAAAGGCTACTGTGGGTTGAACAAGAAAGTGCATGGGAAGATGATTCTAAAAGTGAAAAGTGTTCACTTGCAAGGGATTTCAGTAAGTGCTCAGAGATCAGCTTGATAATAGTACACACTGTGGGAAATACATAGCCATGGATCTGAAGAATATTTATATAGCTCAAAAAACTAATCCACTTAGAACCTCCAGGTCAGGTTTAAAGTTATTTAAAAATGGGGAGTCATAAAGGTTGTGCAGTGCACCCAAAGTTATGTAGCCAGTGTTCTCGGCTGGAATTATGCAACAAAGATGTATAAAGTCTTTGCCTATTTGCTCTGTGCCAGGCACTATTCTGGACACTGTGGATCTAGTGACAAATATATAGAACTAAACAGGCATGGATTACAGTGATTCTCTCTCTGCCACTAAAATCAAACTGGTATCATCTGCCTGTGCTGACTTAAAGAAGAAAGAGGGAAAAGGAATGAGGTACAAGATGCCTTGGCTGCTATTCAATGTGTCAGGGTGGACTTGAGTGGACTCAGAATGTTTAAATGGTGAAAAACTAGAGCAGCTCCTTCCACCCACATGCTGTCTGTGTTCAGGTAGATAAGTAGTTCAAGCAAGAGATGAAAATAGAGCCTCTATTGAAGAGCAGTCTGTTTCCCTCAAAATCTTGTTTGGAAAAAAACTTTAGTTGGCCATTTTCTAGTTGAATAAAAACTCACAAAGACATAAGAGAAATATTTTCTGGCAATACATTTGCATTGAAAATAGCAGAAAGGCAGAACCAGCATGGTCTCAAGAAGCCCGAATGCTTTGAAGCTCTATCACAGCAGGGTCAATTCCCAGCCAGTTGCTTAAACTCCCTGGATTCCAATTCTTTCATATATAAGATGGGTATGATATCACTTAACTCACAGGAGTGTTGTGGGGATGAAATGAGGTGACATATTGAGTGTCCAACAAAGGTTGGTTCTGTTGCACATAGGGAAGATGTGAATTCCGTCTCCCAAAAAATTACAAATTACTTCCATAATCCCACATTTTAGAACATTATGCACCCATTATTTCATTTATTCTCCATACAGCCCATTTTCAGATGAAGAAAGTGAGAATCAGAAAGGTCAATTGACATGTCCAAGTGTCATATGGCTAGGAAGAAAAGCAGCCAGAATTGGGACCTAGACCCTTTCCACCATACCACAAAATCCCTTACCAAGTTGCCATAGGGATATGGATGCCCTGCCCGAAGACAGGAGGTCACAGAGAAAGACACGAAAAGTTGGAATCTTGAGGTTCTTCCTCATTTTGCAATCCTGTAATAAACTTCTAGAAGGGCATATAAAGTCTGCTCAAGTGCTGACCCTAAATCTCTTACACTTCTCCTTCCCCAGTGCCTTCTCACTCTGACCCATCTGCTCTCAAGACTAACTATGCAGTAGACTCTTGGAACTTAGAGTCCACAGGTCACAGTTCCACTCGCCTGCCTTCAGGAAGATAAAGTAGCATCAGCCCCATCCTAGAGATGAGGTAAGAGAGTCCCTGAGATGAGGAGGGATTGTCCACATACAAAGAGCCAATGGGAAAGGTTGGGGATGACTAGAGCCTAGGTCTCCTACAGCCTGGTGAGGCGCTCTCTCTACCATCTGGGATGCTCCTCCTTTCAGAGTCTTAGCACAGCTGTTCTGATGACCAGAGCTACTCGTGCTCTCTGCCTCTCAGACACTGATGGAAGCAGATGAAATTCTCTTCTTTCAAGGGGGATTAGGGAGAAGAGCCTCAGTGATGGAAATTCCTAGGTAGAACAAGCCTTGCAAAGCATGAGCATGGACATCAGGCCTCCTTAGTTCTGGCTGGGGCCCTTTCATCCCTAACCTCCTTAGAGCTTCTCAGCCAATCAGCTTCTAAATGAGAGATCTCAATTAAGCTCAGTCAAGCACTCACAGAAAGTAGCTTGATGGACTCTGAACTGCAGGAATCTGAGGCTTCACTGCCACCCAGAGCAGAAATATCCTCTCTAGTATCACTGATGGCTGATCTTGGAGCTAGCAGTGACCCCTTCTGAACAATTACATCTATGAGAACTGAACAATTCCAAAAATGGGGAAATTACTCATCCACAAAGGAGATTGTTCTATTTTAGACCCTACCTGTTGCTTCTAGCTCTCTCTATAACGTCAATGGCGTCATGCTGAATCATTCCCAACACCTGCCAGCATTTTACAAGTTTTTTAGAAATTCAATAAGAGTTGCTGCTTGCTCTTCCACTTTCTCAATGTAACTAATTACATGTAAATAGCCTCCCCACTTTTCCATGTGATCTCACCTTTCTATCTCTTCTGATTCTGAAAACAATCACCTGGAGTAGGTATGCGAGGCATTATCAGTTCCATGTTATAGATAAGGAAACCAAGACACAAAGATGCTAAGTGCCTCGCATTATTGCAAGGGAGAAGCGAAAGTATTAAGTCCCAGCACATTGTGCTCCCAGAAAATCACATGAAGCTTTGACCCTACCCTGAGCGCCAGAGGGAGTGGGAGAAGATCCAGCAGCAGCCTGTCTGTGGCACAGAGAGCCTGGACTCTGGTTACACCATCTCCCCTTATGCCTTCAGCCCTCCTGCTGCAGCTAATCTCTGCATGAGCTCATCTATCCCTTCTGCTCCTCCAGTGTTTTCATTTTGTAACCAATCTCCTCTATTAAATTCTCTGAAATACCAAAAACAAAACAAAACAAAGCAAAAAGAAACAAAGAGAAAAACCCATTTTATGTTAAAGGAAACTGAAGTTCAGATTATCAAGTACATTTTCAGTCTGGTCTGTAGTGCATTTTCTCTCTGATCTACTATGGCCATGCTCACCTTCAGCAGGACCAAAAGGTCCTTCCCCAGTCTGGAAGGCTAGGCTGAGCGCAGGTAGAATGTGGTGTCTAAGTGGGGCTTCGGAGGCCCAGAGAAATAGACATCTTCAGCACCTGTAGCTCACAGGCCTGGCATCCAGGGGAGCTGGATTAATAGGAGCTGGAGCTCTGCCCTATCCTAGACTGGATCCTTCACTCCAGGAAGGCAATTAGAAGACTGGGGCAAAGGGATTTGCCACTGACTGGGGTTTCTAATCAGCCCTAAGCTTCTAATTAGGCTTCTCCTATGCCCAGAGGAAAGAAATCTTCAGAAAAGGGCCTCTGCAAAGTTTGCTTTCTCAATTTCTCCTCACTCAACCTTCATCTTGTCTGGCGGCCTCCTCCATAATCCAACCTCACCCTGGGGATGAGGGAGATACCTCTGTGTTCTGCTCTTTGAGGAGCTGTCATCAACCCAAGGTGACCCTTTCTGACCAACCTCATTTACAGAGCCTGAGTGAAATGTGACTGTGTGAGGTCCCAGCAATCTGCTCACTCATTTATTCAGCTAATATTTAATTAACTATAGATAAAGTACCCAGAGCAATGTCTGGCACATCATATTTTTTCTATCTCTGTTTAACTCATTGAGTCTTTACAACAATCCTATAGGGTAGATACTATTTTTATTCTATGCCTCAACTGAGGAAACCAAGGCTCAGAAAGGTGAAGTAACCACTCATGGTCACACAGGTAGTAAGAAGAAGAGCTGAGACTGGAACTAGGGGAGGCTGGCTCCAGACTCCTTACTCTTAACCACTATCCTGTGTGGCCTAGTGTAATTTAGCTGATTGTAAATACAAATTATTTCATATAGAAAATTTGGACAATGTCAAAGTCTAAAAGAAGAAATTTAAACCACTGAACCATTCCAACAAGCACTGTTAACAGTTGGAGGAAATACACTAGAACAGAGTTATTTAAAACATAAGCTCTGCAAGTAGATTGCTCTACCTTGTGGATTTAAGTGAGTTATATCACTTCTGTATGCCCACCTCCTGGGATGGTCAGAAAGTTGAAGAAGATGATACATATAAAACACTCAGAACTGGACCTAGCATTCGGTTGGTGCAAAAGTAATTGCAGTTTTGCCACTATTAATACTATTAATATCCTTCCAGAATTTTCTACTCTAGGTATTTTTTTAAATTGAAATCAAAGTTTATATTGCATTTTTATACTGTTCCCTTGGGGTGAGTTAATAAGAAGAAAAATAACTGTTATAAAGTTTCTCAAGTGGGAGAGGCCTATAAGCCACCCCAATACCCTGAAAAGTATTGAGACTCCTCATTGGACAGCTCATGAGTGTTGGGGGCATTGAACACCATATTCTGAGACTCCATGCCCTGAAAGTCTAGGTGACCACAGGAAAAGAAAAAACTAACCCCCAATCTTGCCGTAACGCTGGTGAGATTTCCTTCTAACATACCACATGCTGTTGAACAAACTCAAGGGTAGTCAGAATGCTGAAAACTCTTAGGTAAAGGAGAAACTTCCACAAACGAAAAAATCTTTTATATATATAAAATTATATAAAATATTGTTATATAATGTTATAAATATTATATAAGACACTGTGATATACATCCTTCTAATCTTAACAGATAGGCAATTATGACACATTTAATTTAGAAGACTTATTAATAAAGATATATATATTTCTTATCCTTACATGTGATGGAGAAAATTTATATCCCAAAAAATGTATATTCCTCATCCTGCTATTTTGCTGTGTCTAACACTAACAGCCACCACTGATGACACAGTCCTGTCCACCAGGAAGACCCTTCAGTCCTTTACGGTGGTTTCCACACAGGCCGGCTCCCCACCCAGGCCAGCTGAGAATAATTTACATCCCTGAACCTTTGTGGAGGTCTGAGTTTGAATCCCCTACCTCAGGGGAAATTCCCCAGGTTGCTATGTAGATCAGTGGTCCTTCTGAGCTCTAGCCCTGCAGCATTTAAGAGCCAAAAGCACATGTGTGCACAGGGAGATGTTTATAGCATTCAAACTCCAGGCTCCTCACATCCAAAATATCCTACTGCACCTAAGTAATTTGGGTCACTTTGGTATTTTCAATTTTTTATTATGAAATAACAGTACCATGATTATAGATTTTTATAGATGTTAATAATTACATCCTTTATAGACATTAATAATCATGTCCTATTATAGACATTAATGATTTTACCCTAGGAGTAATTTCCTAGAAACAGAACAATGGGGGAAAAGGGCATTTTGTGTTTTTTTTTTGAGACAGTCTTACTCTGTCACCTGGGCTGGGGTGCAGTGGCGTGATCTCAGTTCACTGCAACCTCCTGGGTTCAAGCTATTCTCCCACTTAACCTTCCAACATAGCAGGCATGTACCACCACACCTGGCTAATTTTTCTTCTTGTGTTTTCTGTTTTTCTTTTTGGTAATTTTTTAGTAGAAATGGGGTTTCGCCATGTAGGCCAGGCTGGTCTCGAACTCCTAGCCTCAAGCAATCCATCCACCTTGGCCTCCCAAAGTGCTGGGATTACAGGCATAAGCCACCACACCCAGCCAGGAAAAGGGCGCTTTTATTTTTAAGGGCCTTCATGTGAATTAGCCAACTGACTTCAAGATGCTCCCCAGCACTCCAGTGTAGGAAGGGAACTGTTTGCCATCACTCCTGTTAATAATGAATATTATAATTTTCTTTCAAATATTTGATGATTATGTAGGCAAAAAGTATCTCATGACTACATTTTTTTTGTAATTTTTCCTGCCTACTATGTTAAATTTTTTCATATATTTAGCCATTTCTATTTCTTTGTAAATTCAGCACTCTTATATTTTGCCAGTTTTTCTATTGAAGTGTTTAACTTTTCTGATTGAATTGTAGAAACATTAAGGCTCTCTCCTCTCATTGTTTAACAAATATTTATTGAGTGCCTAGTGTAAACCGAGAGCTGTTCTAGGCCCTACAGATGCAGCAGTGAACAAGGCAGACTCGAGGAAGAGCATTAGGACAAATACCTAATGCATGCGGGGCTTAAAACCTATATGATGGGTTGATAGGTATGGCAAAGCACCATGGCACAGGTATACCTATGTAACAAACCTGCACATTCTGCATATGTATCCCAGAACTTAAAGTAAAACAAAAATAAAATAAACTCACCTGTATTTATATATACCAGGAAAAAATAAACAAAAAATAATTTGAAAAAAAACAGAAAAAAAAAGCCCTGCCCTCTTATAGCTTATATTCTAATAGGCAGCAACAGAGAGAGTCATGTTATAAAGAAATAGAGAAGGGTGCTGTGACAGAAACTATTTGGAGTAGCGACAGAGAAAGGGAACTTCTGGAGGTCAGAAGAGGTCTTGGTGATGGGGTATTTACACTGAGACCTGCATGAAAAGAAGACACAAGCGCACCTTCTCGAGTGAGTAGCATTTCAGGCAGAAGGAACAGTAAATCCAAAGGCTCTGAGGCCAGAATATGCTGGGGTCTCAAGAAACAGATAGAAGACCAGTAGGAGATCAAAACCAGAAGGAGGTTGGGGGTAGATCACAGATAATCATATAGGCCGCAGTAAAAATATCAGGTTTGAGTCTAAGTGCAATGGGAAGCCAATGGAAGATTTTTAATAGGGAACTTACAGAATCTGATGTAGGTTTTAAACAATTTCTCTTGATTCTATGAGAAAAATGGATTATAGAGAGGCAAGAGTAAAAGCAGGAAGACATTTAGGGGGCTATTGTGGGAGTGTCCAGAGATGAGGGACACCAGGAGAGGTAGTGCTAGTGTTCTACTTACACACACACACACACACACACACACACGAATTGCTCTGCCTGGCCCTTTGTGGTTGGTTTAATCGGACACTGTGGCAACCACCACCGTTGAGATGGTGGATGGGCCGTGGAGATGGTGGATCCACCTGGGTTCCTGAGATACTCTGATAAGCAAACCTGTAAGAGATATGTACCTGGAGCAAGAAATAAATGTGTGCTGTTTTAAAGCACTGAGATTTTTATGTTATTTAACAGTGCAGCATAACCAAGGATAACCTAGCTAAAATACCTGAATAGTGGGAAATGAAAAGAAACGAGTGAATTTAAGATGGTATGAAGTAAATCTAACAGGACATGCTTTACATATATGTCATAAATACCTTTTTAGTATTTGATTTGCCTTTTTTATGTGATGTTTTGACATGTGAAATTTTTAACATTTTTACAGACACATAAACTTTAGTATTATATTTGCTTTTTTATTTTTATGCAATGTTTTGACATATGGAATTTTTAACATTTTATGTAGACACATACATATGCCTTTATGCTAACTTTCTGTATTTTTAGGTTTAAAAAAGTACATTTCCACATTTTCTTTATCCATTCATCTTGTTGATGGGCACTTCCACAAAAATTTTTTTTTAATGTTAAGTAAATTTCCCACTCTGAGTGATGACAAAGTGACAAAGATTCACTTATATTTTCTTTATAATGCGATAGATCTGACATTTGTTTTGATATAAGCTGTGAGATACAGTTCAAACTTCTCAAATACGTAACCCGTCATTTCATTATCAATGATTCCATAAATATTTCTTTCTCCACTAATGCAAAATACCACCTTTATTATATACTAATTCCTCGTGGATACTTGGATTTGTTTCTCAGCTTTGCCATTTGTCCTACTGAAGTATCTACCAATTCTTACATCTGAAAAAGATTGCCTTAATTATTAAAGCTTTACAGTAAGCTTTTATATCAGGCAGGTTAATTGCTCTCTTCCTACTATTCTTCTTTTTTTTTTTTTTAGTTTTTCTTGGCTGTTTTCACCTGTTTACCCCTACTATTCTACTATAAATATTGAAATATTTTTTCTATTAATATATTATTTTTCTAACAAATCCTTACACAAAGATTATGAAAGTGACACCCTTTTCATAATATCTAGTGATAATCATTTTGACAGTTTGGTATACATTCTTCTAGATATTCCAGTGCCTATACAAACATACAAAACCATGAATACTTCAGAGTTAGTGTCAAAAATTTTTTTCAATTTAAATGGTAGAAAGCCAAATAAAATTGACTTAAAAATTAAAAAATGAAATTTGTTGATGTAACCAAAAACAGTTTATCTGGATAGCTCCAGGCAAGACTTGCTTCAGAAATTCAAATATCCTCAGGCTGCAGTCTTGGACATTGGGGTTTTCCAAAAGTCCAAACTTCATTAGACCTCAGTCTTCCTTTCTTCCTCTCTTAACTTCTCTCTGGGCTATTTTCACTCATTCAGTGGCATCAGAAGCCCCAGATATAAACACTCAAAATTCTATCAGGAAAAAAGAGCATCTTTAAGTATCCCAGTTAACAGATCAGTACACCCACCTGCAGCTGCTATGAGTATTGGCTGCTAAGAGCTCACAGCTCTCCTTCTCTGGAGAATTGCCATTAGCTAAGGGATCCACTTTTCCCAGAATGCCTGGGAAGTCACACCACTTGGAGGCAGCCCACAGTCAATGGATGGTTGGTGTGGGCTGCAAAAAGCCAAATCCCTTGTCTGGAGGCAGAACTAGGCCCATGGCATAATTCACATTCCAGAGTTACTCTAAGAATCAGGCCAAAGCTAGACTCCAGCTGAAACTACATCCTACATCTTTGCTTAGCTATTTCCTGTTTCATTCACTCCCTTACAGGTTTCTCCTTCAAGCACTCCCTCAGTGAGGCACTTGCCCAAAATTCTGTCCCAGGTCTTTTTTTAAGGAAGCTAACCTAAGATGCATCTCTTCCCAAAAGTCCAAACAGACGTTCTGGAGTGAGGCCGGGCACGGTGGCTCATGCCTGTAATCCCAGCACTTCTGGAGGCCGAGGCGGGCAGATCACTTGAGGTCAGGAGTTCAAGACCAGCCTGGCCAACATGGTGAAACTCCGTCTCTACTAAAAATACAAAAATAAGCTGGGCGTGGTGGCACATACCTGTAGTCCTAGCTACTAGGGAGGCAGAGGTGAGAGAATCGCTTGAACCCGGGAAGTGGAGTTGCAGTGAGCCAAGATCATGCCATTGCACTCCAGCCTGGGCGACAGAGCAAGACTCTGGCGAAATGCTTAACAATAACAATAACAATAACAATATTAAAGATAACAATAGTAATGATTATGTTATACATCAAAGCACTCTAGATCCCCCAATGTGTCAAAAGGAAGGAAGGTAATATCTACTGTATAGTCACCCCATTCTACAAGTTCCCCAGGGGATGTTGAATGGAATATTCTTATTACTGGCATATTCCTTCACCCTGTCCCAATTACCACTCTATCTTCTATACCATTCCAGGAAGTATTAGAATACACTACATATACTCTTACCACACAGTTATTTCAATAGATATTTAATTATAGGAAATAATAAATATTGTCCAAAAATGTATTGGAAGGTAGAATTTCTTGTGCTAACTGCCAGGAGTCCTGATCTGTGGCTGCCACCCTTCTTTGTAATATATTCTTGTATCAACTGGCATCTGGCATCTGCAATTATGAAAACCACCCTAGTTAGCCTGAATGCTTGCTAATTTTCAAAGGGTTTTTATCCCAGCCATGTTACTTAGAAGCAAACGGAGCACATGGCCTCTTTGAGATTTCTTCTGCTGGAAAAGCTCTGATCCTACAATAATAAGCCGATGAAAGCTTATAGGACACAGAGAGGTTCTACTGAATCAGGAACCAAGTTATTAGTAGGAAGAAAGATAGGTTCTCCAGGAACCCACAATCCAGCAGAGGAGATGAGACTATTCACTAAAGAATAACTATGAACACTGTAAGACAAGTGGAGTTCAGTGCCAAATTATGTGGTTCTAACAAAGAGATCATGGGTTTCAGAGATGAGGGAAGAGACAAGAGCTGGAGTGGTTAGAGAAAGTTGACCATGGAAACCCTGGAAATAGATCTTTAAGGAAGGTGAGCTGACAAGCTCCTCAGTATAGACATGAATGAAGTATGTTTAGACCACCCCAGACTCATACCCTTCTGAGCCAATAATCACTCTTCCTTGAAATTCTGAGCAGACAATGCAGCCAGGTTTCAGCCCCTGATATGGGACTTGACATCAGGACTAAGGATGAGTGCGTTGTAAAGAGAACTTTACCAGGAGTCCTAAGATCTGAGTTCCAGTCCTGATATTACCACTGAGTAACTTTGGGAATGGGGAGCCAGTGGCAAAGAAAAACCAAGTTCATTCCCAGCAGAGTCTGCAGTTGAGCTTTGAGACAAACAAGGCTTACCAGTTTTCATGAGCTCCCATAAGATTTGTTTTTATTCTCTCAGAAGTGTGCAGAAGCTGAGATAATGAGCCTCTGCTGAAGTGTGGTCTCCCTGACCGGGCCGGCTATTCTCTGGAGTCCCAGGGGCTGTCCCAGGTCCTGATTCATGATTCAAGGAAAACCACTGAGATCACTGCATCCCTCCCATAAAACTATCCCCAAAGGCAATTTAAATATCCCACTGGTTTGCTTAGTAAGAAGAAAACCTAAAGTCAGTCAGCTACATACATCTATTTGAGCAATCTTAGCTGCTTTCTACAAAATGCTTAAACAACCTTAGCTTAGCTTGACTACAAGGCCAAGATAAATCCAACTGAATTATTCCACCAGGTAATTAAGACTTAATTATTACCTTGGCTCTGAAGTAAGGTCCACACAAACTAGAGAAGGTGTAACTGGGCAGAGAATCTTGCCTTTGTCATCAGAAGTTGTCATCTGATAGGACCATGACCAGACTGGGATTTCAGCTCTTATGTGAAATATACAAGTAAGACTGGATCAGCTTTTTGGGGGGGAGGGGGGGGTGGGTAAGGGGGGAATCTACAGCTTTAATCTCTTTGGGCTTTTGTGTCACTAAGTAGATTTTAGAAAATATAAATAGTTTCATGTGGGAGGCGTGGTAGTAGACTGCAGAGCTTAGACAAGATATTTTCCTGTAAATGACTCTACTTTCTGTAATTATGCTGGAGTAGAATTAATCATATGTACTAGGACTCTGGCTTTGGAATAAGACAGACCTGGATTAGACTCCGGGCTTTTTCATTGACTAGTCATGTGACCTTGGACAAGGTACTTAACTATTCCGAGTCCTAGTCTCCTCCAGGACAAAATAATACCTTTTTTGCGGGATCATTGTATGAATTATATGAACTAATGTGTCTACAATGCATAGTATTGTGATCAGCACAGAGAAGATGTTCGATAAATGGTTGCCAGGATTAGGAAAAGCAGCACAGCGTGTTGATTCAACACTCCAACTCTGGGGTCAGAGAACCAGGGTTAGAATTTAAACATATTTTCTTTCTAGCTGTGAAACCTCAAGCAAAACATCTAATGTCTCTAAACCTTCATTTCCTCATCTGTAAAATAAAATATTTCTCTCTCATTATGTTATTGTCAAGTTGAAAGGAAATAAAAGCCTTTAAAGTGCTTAGCATCTACCTGACTTGGAGCAAGAGCTCAGTAAATGTTAACAACAATATTTCAAGACACTGATTTCAGTAAGGTGAGAAACATTAACATTGTTGAGCTCCTTCACCCTCCCCAAGGGACTCAATCTTTGGAGGAAAATGAAGAAGAGTATGGAGAACATCCCAAGTTAAAGTAAGTACAAGTGTTAGGGACCATCTCTTCTGTAAAGAGTTCCTCCTGAATTAGAGGAGTCTTTTTCCCTATCCCCTCCAGAGGTCACATATTCTTTTATGTCACATATTATAATTTAAATATATCACAAGTAATAATATCAACCTATAAATGTTCCTAGGCTTTCTTAAAAGGGTCACTGGCCATAAACCATTGCTTTCCCTTTCGTAAACTGTCCTGGGTTCAGGGAGTTGGTTGTTTCTCTCTACTCTTGGCCTCACCCAAGCTGATGGTACCCCAATCTCCTTCTTAAACAAGATCACACAAAACTGGGTGTCACCAGTCTGCTCCTAAAATTTTTCCTTCTGGGAAATATTTTGGAAATTGCCTGTCTGAAAAATAAGCAAGCTCTACCATATTAGATAAACATCCGTTCTATTTCAAGAATCGTTACTATATTCTCATTTTATTATTGAAAAAATTGAGGTTCCAATTGGTTGAGCAGTTTTCCAAGGGTATATCAAGAGGGATATGGTCCAACTAAGTCTCTCTCAAGTTATAAAGAAAGAAAAAGAAGAAAAAACATGGACCACAAAGAACTCCAACATCAATCTTTATACTTGATGCCCACAGAAGTTGAGTATTTGCCTAATGGTTTTAGAGAGGCGCTTTGATTTTAAAGGTTTGGGGCTTGGATCTGCATAAAGGGTCTTTCTCATGCCCTAAAAAGAGAACATGATAAGATGGAAAGAATACAGAATTTGGAATTAGAATGTCCTAGGTTCAAATGTCTGTTCTGTTCCTTCCTAGGTGTATAATAAGTTGGACAACCTTCTTAACTTCTCTGAACTCTGCTTTGTTCATCCATAAAATAGTCATAGCTATACCCAACTTGGAGGGCTTCAGGAAGGACTAGAGCTAATGTATGAAACAGGCCTTGTATGCATGTGCCACAAACTCAGTGTGATTGCATCTGCACCCCAACAATCTGCCACCTAATCTCTGGTCAGGAGCCTTGAACAATTGTGTCTCTAATCAGAGAGATCCCCAGGAATTAGCCATGAGATAGATGTAATATGACCTACAACAATTTCAGAAGTAGATACTGGAAAGGTGTTGAAATTAACCAAGTTATCTCATGATTTGAAGGTAAAAAAGCTCTGATTAACTGCAGGGAGATTTCTTTGTTTCCATAGATTATAAAGATATAGGAAAATGGAGGGAGACAACAAAACAAATTTATAGCTGAAAGCAGAGGATTTGCCATCAACTAAC